>NW_012115488.1:20758537-20766417 GCF_000951035.1 Colobus angolensis palliatus | reverse complement strand
GCAGTTACTAAGTTATAAGACAGCATTCATCATTTAAACTGTCTGACTACAGATAGGCTTCAGATGGTTAGGTTATTCAAAACATCACAGTCTGAGAACAGAAAGATCCTTGAGAAACCATCTAGCTTATCTTTTTTATTTTACAGTAGAGTAAAAAAACCTGTATGCCTTTGATAAGGGCTATTTAATTTTTCAATCCTTTATGCACAGACTTGTTCAAGAAACAATAAGTTAGTACAGAGTAAGAAAATTATTTGAGTTAAACATTGAAGCTGGCCCTGAATGACTGTGATCATTTTTCTGCTCTAAACCAGTTTCTTCATTTTACTTGTAAGGAAGGTAAAATTCCTCATCTAACCTCTTAGGATATCCAGCTGGGATTGATATAAGACAGATTAGCAGAAGAAAAACATACAAATTTTATTTAGTAGTTTTTACATGTATTTGGGAACCCTCACTAGAAAAATGAAGACCCGAAGAAGTAGACAGGCCTAAGTGTTTATATACTAGGTTAAAGAAAGAATGGCGATTGCAGAAAATTAAAATATATGGGAAGACAAAAGGAAGATAATTGTCTATTTGTACAGGGTTCTCACAGCTTTGACTCCCCACCTCTGGCAGTAAAAATGTTTCTTTTCTCCTGATATAGGGAGGGTATCTTAGAAATGGACAGTGACATTTATAATTATCTATTTACTTAACTTACCAAGATGACTTACAACCTAGATTTTTCTTTTTTTTTATTTATTTATTTTTTCCACCAAATAAATATTTTCCAATTTCTTCTTTAAAACTGAGAAAAATATGGTTTTACAAGACATTATACTGACCAAATTTGTGCAGTTGCTTCAATTGTGTTCAGTGTTGCCTGGAATCTCCGTCTGCATTTTACCAAAAGAAAAAAAAAAAAGGCACATTTATTTTCTAGTCTCATTTAATTATGTATAATTTGGTCTACACATTGACAGGATTTAAAAAGTGTAAAGTTTTCCTCTACCATAAATGATTTGAATGTCAACAAACAGTCTTGCAACTTTCTTCTAAGGAATGGAAATCTTGAAATAGTGTGTTATTGCCTTTCATATCTTGGTTTTTGAATATGCTAGTGTGGCTATATTTTCTTAGTCAGCTATTCTTCATACTTTACAGTGTGAGTCCAGAACACATTAATAGGAGACACGTGGATTATTAACTTGTTATGAACCTTAAAACTACTATTGGCTATGTTTATGTAGAAGTGGCATAAAATGTAGCATTTATTTACTGAATACATCTCTATTAACAGAGACAATTAAAAACACTGATTCTGGAAGTTAAACAGCTTATTATTGTTATACATCCCAGGGGCTAATATAAAATTGGTTAAAGGTTGATTTATTCTGCAGGAAATGAAACCTAGATTCACATTTTGACTGGCCTGCAATATTTTAGCATTTCTATTCCCCATAAACAGATATTTCTATGTGGATTGGAGAGTAAATATAATTATGTTCACACCACTGGCTAATTAATTATGTAAATGGGCCTTTGCTTGCATTACGTTCCTCTTCTGTGAATAAATGATTAAAATTAGGAAAAAGAAGTGTTGCTATTTCATGGTTTTTCAGAATGTTCTTTGGATAGCAATATTAGAGTTTTCTTTTGCGGCTTGTTTCAAGTTTAGTTTATTCTGCCTTTTCTAATATCTTAAATTGAAAGTTTAGATTATTATTTTAGACTTCTTCTTTCCGAATGTAAGCATTAGTTTTTGTCCTGTTTTGGTTATTTCTCACAAATTTTGAATTTTCATTCTAATTCATTTTAAAATATTTTCAATTTTCCCAAAATGTTCCCTTCAACCCTTGTTTGACCTATAAGAGAGTTGTCTGTTAATTTCTATATATATGAGAATTTTCCACGTAGTTTTAAAATATTATGTTATTTTGTGATCTAAAAATATGAAATGTATTATTATTATTTTAATTTTTTTTGTGTGTGATGGAATCTCCCTTTGTCACCAGGCTGGAGCGCAGTGGCATGATCTTGGCTCACTCCAACCTCCACCTTCCAGGTCCAAGTGATTCTCCTGCCTCAGCCTCCCGAGTAGCTGGACTGTAGGCCTGCACCACCATGCTCAGCTATTCTTCTGTATTTTCAGTTGAGACAGGTTTCACCATGTTGGTCAGGATGATCTCAATCTCTTGACCTTGTGATCTAACCACCACAGTCTCCCAAAGTGCTGGGATCACAGATGTGAGTCACTGTGCCCAGCCAAAGTATATTATTTCTATTGTTTTAAAATTATGAAGGTGTAATTTGTGGGCTGAGACAAAATCTGTTTTGGTGAATGTTCCATGTGCACTTAAAAGAAATACTGTATTCTGTTTCAGGCTATGTAAGTGTCAATTAGGTCTAGTTGGATGACAGTTTTGTTAAAAGTATATACCAATTCTAGCTTTAGCTCTGACACAAATGAAGCTGAGAAATAATAACTTTACATCCTTACAACAAGAAAAATGGGACAAGCTGAAAATCAACCACTGTCCTTTAACTTGTCAAAGCAAAAATTGCACCAGACACACTGAAACAGGCAGGAAAAACTTTAAGTTTGTTAGAACAGAGGAAAGAAACTCAGCTAAACTCTGCTAAAACAAATAACTAAAGAATTTTTAAGAGCTGGGATGAGGTGAATCACAGGCCATATGTGTATGTTAACTGGCTTTACCATAAGGAAAGGTAAATTTTCTCCTATCTTCATGACAAGAGGTAGTTTTACACATTGGAGCCGCAAAGTGTCCACCTGTTAGGCTCCTAACTCCTACGATATTGAGAGATAAGGGCTTTATCTTTCTTCATGAGTACATTTCAAAGGATAGCTCCCAGGTGCTTGAGAAAGACATTCATGGGTTGCAAAACTGGCCAGAGGCTTTTAAAGTTTGTTTTATTTTTTGGATTTAAATTGGAAGTTTATTTGTCTTTCAGACAGCATTCTGAGGTAAGCAGGGATGGCAGATGAGCAGATGGCTTTGCCCGTTTTGTCCTTTAGGTACCCAGCTTCTTGCTATCTAACTGCTCTGTCATTGCTTAAAGCAGTGCTGCCCATGAGAAGTTTCTGTGATGATGAGAATATTCTGTAATTTGCATTGTCTTATATGGTAGAGCCACATGTGGCTATTGAGTACTTGAAATGTGGCTAGTGAGGCTGAAGAACTGAATATATGATTTATTTAATTTTAATGAATTACTTAAATTTAAATTGCTACATGTGGCTAGTAGCTGTCGTATTGATTAGAATAGCTCTAGAGCATTGCTTGTGGTTTTGGTTTATTTATTTGATTGTTTTCATCTTCACTGAGGTATAACAGACAAATAAAACTTGTATATATTTAAGGTATACAATGTGATGCTTCCATATACAGATAAATTGTGAAATGATTATCACAATTAAGCCATTTAACATGTCAATCACCTCACGTGGTTAACTATTTTTGTGTTTATGGTGAGAATACTTACCTCCTCTCTTAGCAAGTTTCAAGTATACAATGCATTATTATTAATTATTGTACCATGCTGTGCATTAGACACTCAGAACTTATCAACCTTATGACCAATTTGTACCCTTTGATTAACATCTCCCCATTCCCCCCACTCCCAAACCCTTGGCATTGTCTTTTATATATAAATATAAAAATGTCAAAGTCATACAAACGGAAAGTAGAAGGGTGATTACCAGTGGCCAGAGACTTTTAGAAAGATTTATGCCCTCAAAGGGGCAGAGAGAGAATATGCAAGTTTTCTAAACTAAATTCTCTAAGGAGAGGGAGAGTGGGAGCCTAGTGGCAAGAAGAAGCCTGTGGAAAGCTTAGTAAAACTGAGAGAAAAGTAAAGTCATTCTTGGTCAAACTGATCAGAGATCTGATGTCACAAGTCAAAGCACCATGAAAAAAATCTGGAAAGACAAGAGTACTCCCCCACCAAAAAATTGAACTGATATCTACTGATATTTTTATGCCTCCTCTTGTAAAAATAAGCACATTTTGCCTAAGAATAAGAAAAACAAGCCCATTAGACCTTGCTTCCTTGCATGATCAGTGGATCACTTCACACAAATGTTTGCTCAGCCAAAAACTCAGATTTACAGAAAACTTAAAGAAACAAGCTCCAAGTGGCTGTGCTCCATTGCCAGCTCACAGTCCTGTTTAGTCACACCGGGTTCTGTGAGCCACACAGAGAAAAGCCTACATCCACAGTGGCTTTATTCTGCTTTTAAATCAGCCCCCAAACAACACGAGCAGTGGGTGTTGCAGCAATCTTCACTCCTTGTCACCCATGAGAAACCTGGAATTTTAATTTTCTCTTTCATGAAGCACCAAAGTATCTTTTTCCATTAGCAGGTTGAGCTTCTTTCTTCTCTCAGCATGACTTTTTTGTTTTATTCTTTACTCATAGACTGTGCCAAATGAATGAGAAAGAAATCAGTGTGGGACTTTCACTTAGATACTTACATTATTATTCAGTTTCCTAAATTGTATTTCTATAGCTATTAGTGTAATTCTGTGATTACTGTATCATGTGCTCAAATACTCATGATTAACAAATGTCTATAGCACTCTGGAGGAGATGAAGTACAAATACTCTCTTATTTCACATAATCACCCAAACCAATGAATTTTTTTTCCATAAGACTAAGGAAACATTATGTTATACAAATAATTTATCAATAATTTTTAATTTAGGGTTTTATGAAACTCTGTTCCTTTTTTGAATATTTCCCATGTTGAAATGCATAATCAGGCACTTGTCACGATACTTCATTTTCAATAACCACACACACACACACACACACACACACACACACACACACACAATTTAGGGCTATCTGTTATAATTAAAGATGAGATAAAATTTCATGTTTCCAGGATTACCAAACTTTACTCCTTGGACTATTATGTTTCACTTGAACATAGAAACCTAAAACACCTGGAGTAAATGCCATTGATCATTCAGACCATTGTTTTCTGTAATGTTTTATATTATGTGTCAAAAATGATTCATGAGTTCCCACACATGTCTCCTATGACTAGTTGTTAGCCCAGGAAGCAAAATAAAATCTGGGAGCTAATCTCTGCTCTTTGACACAGACCATTCGGGTCCTCCCAGGACCTAGACTAATGGTCTCCAAGATGATTTATCTCATTCTACCTTTGACACAGAGTGATGTTTGCCCTGAATAATATCCTTTCTTTTCTGCTCTATGATCCAAGGCATATAAGTCAGATCCAGCAAGTGTTCTGCCTTCTTCATCAAAACTTTCTGACAATTCTAGTCTCAGAAGTCTCTTCCCATTATTCATTCTCTAATCTCATTTTGAAATTTGTTCTATATCAAATGAATCTCTCCAAATATTCTTTTTATTGAATACAGAAACCATATTCTCATTTTCTGTGATACACAGAACTGACTATCATAGTGTGAGGCACACAATAAGAGCTTAGTAAATGGCTGTTCATTTGGCAGTTCAAAAATTAGTGAAAATTTAATTGATTCATATAAAAGGAGAGCCTCCATTATTAATGTCCGAAGAGAATAAAGAAACAAATGCTCTTATAAAAATTCTGATTTGTTTTAAATAGAATACCTTATGTCTGGACCTACACGATGGCCCTGCCGTGTCTGTATATTCTATTTTGTAAATAATGGTAGACAAAGTTGTGGGAAAATGACTTTGTGCTCAGTTTTCCTGGGAAAGCATTGATATTTCAAATAATGGAATTCACTATTCCAATGCACAACAGGTTTTTAAAAACTTAGCACAAGTTTATTCACATAAACTTGTTTTGTCCCTAAGGAAAAATAACCAGAAATAAACATACTCAGCTTGGTCTTAACTGGCAGTTATTCATCCAAACATGTTCACTTGCTCCGAATAAAGAATTGAGCTGATACCATACTTTTTGTAGTGAGTCACAAGTTTTAACTGAACATTTCTCATTCTTCAAATATATTATTTTGTGTTCCAAAGATTACAATGAGCACCACACTCACAAAGAAAAAAATATCTTGAGCAAATGAAGAAACCTTAAACAGAAGTCTGTGGTTTTCCTCCCCAAATCCTATAAACCTCTGTAACCATTAGAAAAGTATTACACAAACTCAAATGAAAAACAGTTTACAAAAAAACCTCACCAGTACTCCTCAAATTGTAAAGTCATTCAAAACAAGAAAAGACTGAGCAACTGTTGCAGCCAATAGGGGCCTAAGAAGGCATCGTTACCAAATATAGTGTGGTATCCTGATTGGGATTCTAAAACAGAAAAAAAAAGGCATTAGATTAAAAAATAAGAAAATTGAAGTATATACTTTATTTGATAATAATACATCAGTACTGATTTATTACTTGTGACAAATGTAGCATATTAATGTCAACAATAGGGTAAACTGGTTGTAGGGTATATAGGAACCTTCTGTGTTAGGTTCACAACGTTTCTGTAAATCTAAAGCTATTCAAAAATAAAAGTGTATTTTTAAAAATATGCATTTTAATGAATTTATAAAAGTATTGAATAAGTGTGAGGAGAATAAACATGGCACTTCCATATGGGAAATGTCTTTTGAGATCAGCAGTGTATCCAAAGTAGAGGGACATGAATGGCCAAGCAATTTCCAGCACATACCTACCATTTTAATTCTACATAGATTTCATCCATATAATATTGTTATATTATTTAACACAGACAATATTAATTTAGATTTCTCGTGTTAATTCTTAAAATCACTCTTTACCTTATCATTGAACTGGTATCATTTCATTTTTACCTAAATAATATCTTTTTAAATATGGTTGTCAATGAAAAATGCAAGGATTTTTCGTTTTTGTTTTTTTTCCAAAAATGCCTTTATCTTGTTTCATTTGGAGAGACCATTTAGCTGGTTATATTAGTCTTCTTGGGCTGCAATAACAAAATACCACTGACTGGGTGATTTAAACAACAGAAATCTACGTCTTAAGGTTCTGGAGACTGGGAAGACCAAGACCAAGACCAAGGTATCAGATAGGTGGGTTTCATTCGGAGGCCTCTTCTCATGCTCATAGGGGTCTGCCATCCCACTGTGCTGTGTGCTCACATGACTTCTTTGTACATGAGAGAGGAGAAAGAGAGAGAGAAGCCTCTCTGGTATTTTTCTTGTAAGGACGCTAATCCTGTTAGGACTCCAACCTTATGATCTCCTTTAACAGTAGCTACCTCCCTTCAGGCTCTATTTTTAATATAGTCACATTGGAGGTTAGGGCTTTCATAAGGATTTTGTGGGGGAAACAATTCAGCCCATAGCACTGTTTATGAAATTTTATGTTGCTTGGTATGCTATTTAATTATATTGTTTTCTGTTTTTAATTATTTAAGTTGAAAGTTATCTGCAAGTTTTATTCTTGTCCCTTTGAAGACATTATGTCACTTTCCTCTTTTGCTTTCTGAATATTCTCTTTCTCACCACTATTTCATAGATCAAAGGCAGCAGAAAGTAGTTTTTTTATTGTTGTTTTGTCTCATTTCTGTATTTCATTTTGTTTTCCCTTTATTTTTAATATAGTCACATTGGAGGTTAGGGCTTTCATAAGGATTTTGTGGGGGAAACAATTCAGCCCATAGCACTGTTTATAAAATTTTATGTTGCTTGGTATGCTATTTAATTATATTGTTTTCTGTTTTTAATTATTTAAGTTGAAAGTTATCTGCAATTTTTATTCTTGTCCCTTTGAAGACATTATGTCACTTTCCTCTTTTGCTTTCTGAATATTCTCTTTATCACCACTATTTCATAGATCAAAGGCAGCAGAAAGTAGTTTTTTTATTGTTGTTTTGTCTCATTTCTGTATTTCATTTTGTTTTCCCTTTCTTTCA
>NW_012115488.1:20735348-20757787 GCF_000951035.1 Colobus angolensis palliatus | reverse complement strand
CTATTTTAATGCACTAAACATGTAGCTCTCTCTACTGCATTTCCTATTTCTGTAGAAAAAATGTTAATAGCTATTTACATAATAACATTTTTATTAGATATTTTTCTAGCAAGTTTTAAAATTAGGCTTATATCACTGTATCCATTTTATTGAGTCATTCGCAATCTGTGTTTGCATGTCTCCACTGAATTCAAGAAAATATTGGTTTGAAAATGATTTATATGACAGTGAATGAGTGGACCAAACTGGCTGAGAGAAAACAAATATATGTCTCTGATCTCATCTGCACACCTGACTGCTTGTGTGAATCCTGAGAAAGTAGTGCTGCCCTCTAAGCTGTATTTGGTAAGAATACAGCTCTGAAATGAGATACTAGAGATAATGACTTTGATTTCAAATGTGATATCCTAATATGCTTATATCTGCTTGATATGGTTGAAAAAAGAAATCCAATAAAAGTATAACCTACTATAGTATTTTCTGATCACTTGAAGTTTTATTATCTTTTTCTGTTGTCAGAGATAAGTTCGCTGATTTAGGCTGTTCAATATTTTTCCATATAACGTCATTCCTACTTTCACTTACCTCTACTTTCCCTTCTCATTAGTCTGTTCACTCATTGGTCTCATTTCTATCTTTTTATCAGTGTCGTGAACGAAACCTACAGGATTCAGCTTTGTAGTGAGATTTATTTCAAGAGAACATAATCCAAGATCATACATTGATTTTGAAATTGATCAATTCATTTATTATAATGTATTTAAAAGATTACAGTGTATTGTATTAGGAATCTTTTTTAAAAAGGTAGTAAGAGACTCCCTTCTTGTTAGGTTGCAAATTATTTAATATATTCTTTATTCAAAATTGTGGATGAAATACACACCTCTCATATACAGAAAGGTTTTTTAACAAAGCACCTCAAATTGTGTTTAAAATGAGAGTGAGTCATTATAAGATAATGAATCTGGTAAGTAGATTATTCTTTCTGAATAGCTTCAAAAGTCTCAGCATCTTGAATCCAAATTTAGGACAGACAAATAGATCTTATCACTCCTTCTTTCTTTGTGAGGTAGAAATTGCCTTAGTCATTTATATCTAAGGTCATCCACAGTAATGATAAACAGTTGCAAACTTTCCTTTCTTATCTAAAGCATGAATCCCCTTAAGAGATATTACAATATAGCCTTACTGTACCAGTGTCTCTCTGCAACAGCTTTCTAGTCTCTCTCTCTCTGTGTGTGTTTATATATACACACAGATAAATAAGCATATAAGCATTGCTGTACAGCTAGTGGTATGTGGCCTTTCCAAGAGTGTCATGCAATAATCTAGAGTACCCATAAAACTTTCTAAAATCCCCCTTTATCAACTCATCAATTCGCCATCTACTTCTCAAATCCCAAAGGTTTTCACTGTCCAAGCCAGAAAAAACTCCAACACTGGGTGCTCATTGCTATCTCAGCACTTTAATCTTAACCCATCCCACCCCACTCCATCCTTTCTCACCTTTCTATGAGCCCAGAACTTGTACACTTCTTTTAATCTCACAACATCTCTATCTAGAATAAACTAAATTTGTTTTATTACTTCTATTCCTCTAGTTTCTCCAAATCTTACACCAAAAATTCCTGATGACAGGACCCTTCTAAGAAGGTAAAAGTGAGAAAATATTAAGTAAAAAAGGCAGAACTATCTTTAGGTGATAGAGATGAGAGAAGAGAAAAGGATAGAAAAATACATGTTAAAATACGTATTCCTATTAATATGTTTTTAAAACTGTTTATCAGTAGAGTTGGTCATGAGTAAAATGAAGACAATCATTTGATGACTTGTAGTCAGGTAAAGGTCCCTGAAAAGAAACTCTTTGGGACCCAGTCGATACATAGAACTCCCTCTCCCATTCTGCTTAAGGCAAATGCCAGGTTACTGTCCTTATGAATAATGCTATTATAACTTTTAATATCCATTAAGACATGAAACCACAGTAGATAATACTACTAATGAGATATCAATGAATACATAGCTTTTGACATTAAATCACCTAGTGGCAAATGGCATGAAGGACAAAAAGCGGAGCCCTGGGCGCATAAGCACTGGGTTTTGAATCAGGTTTCTTTGTCTTTATTGTTCATTTAGCTTAACCAAATTTTTTTGTATCTCTGCTATTTATATGTCATGTGATAACAATATGTATGTGTAACAACTCTTAGTTTTAAAGACAATGCATATTCAGCACCTAACTCCATGCCTAGTACATACTACTTAACTCAAAGATGGCACCAACTCTTTTCTTGCATTGTTTCTTTTTCTTAGCTGTCTATTCATATATACTTATATGTGTTTATATATTCATTTATTTACTTAAAAAGCGTATTTGTTCTCTCATAAAATGGCTATAGCAATAAAAATCAATTTATTTTAGAATATGACCTATTAAGTAACCTTGTATTTTGGATTTTGTAAGAAATTCCAAAGGTCTGAAACATGAAAAGTGAATGGAAGATAGGAGACAGCTGCTGGTTAAAGATCACTAGTCAAGCATTACATGAACTCCTGCTTCAGTATTTGATCTCTAAACACTTAGAAGCTGACATCTTAAAGAAGTTTGGGAAAAAAAAAAAAAGAAGTTGGGTATCTGAATTAAATTATAAATGTGGCTAAGGCAATAAATATTTTAAAAACATTAATTAAATCTGATATTGGGATAAAATTTTTATTTAATAAATTCCAAAGGTTAAAGCTTTCAAATTAGTCAACCAGAAATTTCTGGGCAGGTGAACATATGAGTGGTTGAAAGTCAGTTGAGCAGCACTGAATATAAAGTTAAATTTTGTATTTACGTGTGCAACTTTTTTTTTTTTTGAGACGGAGTCTCTCTCTGTCGCCCAGGCTGGAGTTCAGTGGCACGATCTCAGATCTCAGCTCACTGCAAGCTCCTCCTCCTGAGTTCACACCATTCTCCTGCCTCAGCCTCCCGAGTAGCTGGGACTACAGGCGCCCGCCACTACGTCCGGCTAATTTTTTGTATTTTTAGTAGAGACGGGGTTTCACCATGTTAGCCAGGATGGTCTCAATCTCCTGACCTTGCGATCTGCGGGTCTCGGCCTCCCAAAGTGCTGGGATTACAGGCATGAGCCACCGTGCCCAGCCTACATATGCAACTTTTATTAGACATACATTTACTCAAACTATGGAAAATTACTGAGAGATTCAAGTTAAATCTAAAGAGCAATTTCTGCCTGAAGTAAAAACAGTCTCTCACATTTTAGATTGCTAAACTGCTTGAGTTCCAGGTAACCTATGGTGTGAATTGCCAATGTGCACATCCATCAGTGTTCAGATTACCAAGATATAACTCAATTCTTTAAATCTCATATTCAATTAATGGAGTGGACATCTCCAATTTTTAACAACATTTATATAATCAAACTAGCAAATATTAAACATAAAGTATTTGTGATTTTTACAGTTACAGATTTTTTAAAGTGTTATTTGTAGGAAAAAATTTTGCGAGAACTCTAATTTTATTTTAGCTTCCTTTTTTTTCTTTTTTTGGTATGCTTAGAATGTCTATTCAATAGGCATGATTACCTTTAAAGCTAAAAATATAGTTCAGGAGAACTAGAATTTGAGGAACTTTAATTAGAAAAAATACTCTTTGGTAAATCAATGAAATTAATGAGTCAACTCTTTTCACCCAACTTCTCACTCCACCCCAATCTGACCCACTATCTTCAGGCTCAATTGAATTCCTTCTTTACATGAAGTATATGTAGCGCATTCTGGTCTCCAGTGCTTTGTGCTTGCTATTTATGACTTATGTTTGAGTGATCTTCCTGGAGACGGTCACACAAGAAACTCTCAGTCATACTCCTCAGATAAGCAGTCCCTTTTGAAAGTACACACCTACTTAATTATAAGTAGCCACCCTCAACTTCACAATTATTACTGTTCTTTATCACATGTATATTCTGTTTATAGCACTTAGAAAAATATTTTTAAAATGTTTGTATATAGTTGATTTTTCATTGTCTGCTTTCCCCTACTGAATTTTAACTTCAGTGAGGTCAAAAACCATAACAAACTTATTTGTCTGTATCCCAGGGCTTAAAACAATGGGTGAAAACTCAGGTAATGATGGTTGTCAAGCAAGTAAATAAATTTTGCATCTTCAAAAATGACATATCAATTGGGTTTTTTCCTGAATCATTCTTTAAAAAGTGATTGCTTTGCAAAATTATGTAAAATAAAGCAAAGACTTAGATTTTTGTCTTAATTCAACTATAATAATTCAATTTTTTATTATTTATAGTTCCACAGTGCTCTGTAACTAAGTGGAAGTTTATTGCTTGCTTGTTTATTCTTATAATAGTATGTATAATTGGTTTTAATAATCATTTATGAAGCATAAATTAGATTAAAAATACTTAGGATATGGTGTATAATTTATTTTCGGCAACCTTATTTAAAATTGTCAAATCTGGATTAAGCTGATTATTTGTGCATAGAAGGACTAACATTTTGCATTTGAAAGTCTTAAAACTTTAGGTGTCCCTATTGTCTCTATATTGCTTTCTTTGTCGCCCTTGGAGCACATTCATATGTCTTTACCATTGATCCTTGAACTATGCCAGTCTGCTTATATGTGAATTTTTTTCAACCAAACTTAGATGGAAAATACAGTATCCACAGGATGCAAAGCCTATGTATATGGAGGGCCAACTTTTCATATGTGCAGGTTCTGCAGGGCCTACTGCAAGACTTGAGTATGCTTAGGCTTTGGAATATGTAGGGATCCTGGAACCAATCCCCCAACCAATACAGAGGGACGGCTGTAATTTATACACAGGTTTATGAAGAGAAAGAGACCATATAATTAAGGGTAATAATATATGTGTTAATTATAGATGTTATCTATTGCATTGACATGGAATATTCTATATGTATACACATGTGTATACAGATACACAAAAACTATCAAATCTACAATTTTGTGAGTTTTGTCTTGTCAAATGAAACTAATGCTGCAATCAAGATACAGAGTATTTCCATCCTCTACAAAATTTTCTCCATGGCCATTTCCAATCCATCTTTTCTGCTGCCCCTAGCCACAGGCAACCACTGATTGCCTTTTTGTTATTTATAGATTCATGTGAAATCTCTAGAACTTTATATAAATGGAATCATAAAATAAGTTTTTGAGTTTGGCTTCCTTCATTTAGAACACTGATTTTTATATCAATCTATGTTTCAGGCATCAGTAATTATTTTCTGGTATATACATACTTATTTCTATTACTGAATAACATTCTACCATGTAGATGTGCAATGCTATGTTTGGTAGATATCTGGATTTATTTCTGCTACTGTGAATAAAGCTACCATGGACATTTATACACTAGACTTTGTGATTTTGTTTATCTTAAATAAATACTTAAGAGTGGAATGTTTGGATTGAATGGCAAGAGCTCATTAATTATTTTTAGAAACGATCACTTTTCCATCGTGTTTTATATTTAAAAAGGATATTAGCAATGTATGAGAGTTGAAGTTATTCACTGTCCTCACCAACACTTTGTGATTTTAGAGTTTTTTTCACTTTTACCATTCAAGTTATGAATAGCGTTATTTTATTATGATTATAACTTATATTTTTCAGAAGACTAAAATATTAACCATCCTTTCATGTGCTTATTGGGCATTTCTAACTCCCTTTTGTAAAGTGTCAATCAAATTTTGTTCTTTCCGCTCAGTGAATTACTTGGTATTTGTCTCCTATATCAGGTGATCCAATATGTGTGGGATTATTTCTGCACATATTCGTGACTTGTTAGGAGGTTGCACATGCAAACAAATGAGGCAGAAAAAGCCTATTCAAAAGTAACATCCAGGATGGATTTGGAAAATGCCTAATTCTTGAATGCACTGTCCAACCCACTGTGAGATCCTTTGATAGAGAATGGAAACATGATTAAATTAAGATATTCAAACATAACCTCTGCCAAACCTGTGGCTGAATACTAACCTATGCAAACACAGGTGCATCCCCTAGGAATCCAAGATAAAAAGAAAAAAGAATGTAAAAAGCAGCCACACATTGAGAGGAAATGAAATTCAACAGATCTTACAAGTTATTATAGTTAAAAATATCAATAGCAAAAAGAAAATTAAAACCTTCTAAAATATTAGAATTAAGAATTACAAAGCTATATGACCTTAAATGCCTAAGTTTCTACAATAAAAAAAAAATCAGAGACATTCTAAGAAAGAGGAGAAAATAGTTGAGTTTACACATAATAAGGTGACACAGGCAACTTCTATGCCAGAGAAAATATACTATGCGGCGACATTAAGTATACTTGCATACTAAACTAGGACCCCAGAAGGAGAGGAAAGACAGGCAAAAAATGTAAATAAATGGCAAAAAAATCCAAGTTTGATGAGAAACATAAATCTACATATTAAGCACATCAGCAATTCTAATATGCAATAAATATAAATACATAGACACAACATAGCCAAACTGTTAAAGGTGAAGTATAAGATTATTTGTTGAAATCAAGACGATAAAAATAGCTAGCTATGGTAAAGGTTATATGATGCAAACAGTAACCATAAGACAGCCGGAACAATTATTTTAATGTAAGACAAAACATATTTTAGAACAAGAGGTATTATTGTATACAAAGAGATTTTTATTTTTGAAATAACAAAAGTGGATTTTATTGATATCATCAGTGTCATGAAAATACTTTGTTCTCAACTGTCATTAAAACTCATGTTTTCATTTTATCCCTTTTGTAATTTATATATATATTTTTTAACTTTTATTTTAGGTTTTGGGGGTACATGGAAGGTTTGTTACATAGGTAAACTCACGTCATGGGGTTTTGTTGTACAGATTATTTCATCACCCAGGAATTAAGCCCAGTACCCAATAGTTATCTTTTCTACTTCTCTCCCTCCTCCCACCTTCCACCCTTAAGTGGACCTCAGTGTCTGTTGTTTCCTTATGTTTACGGGTTCTCATAATTTAGCTCCTGTTTGTAAGTGAGAACATGCAATATTTGGTTTTCCATTCCTGTGTTAGTTTGCTGAGTATAATACATTCCTATCTTTCTTATGACTGCATAGTATTCCATGGTGTATATGTACCACGTTTTCTTTATTCAATCTGTCATTTACAGGCATTTAGCTTGACTCCATGTCAATTGCAGCACTAGTCACAGAGATATATTTTACAATGTACCAGCGTCAATGAATCAAAAAGCTATATAATTATAAATGTGCACAAACAATAGTAAAGCCCTAAAATACAGAGGACAAAAATTGACAGAATCAAAAGCAGAAAGTAACATAGGGTTGAAAAATTTAATACACAACTTTTAATAATTGACACAATATCAGTGAGGGTATAACAGACACGAATAAAACTATCAAATAAACTAAATTGATATTTGTAGAACATTCCACATAAAAACAGAACTATATACTTTTTTTTCAAGAACAAAGGAGCATTTTGCAGTATAGACCATATGCGTGGCTCTAAAAATACTTTAATGAAATTAAAAGAATTGAAATCATTCACAATATGTTCTCTGATTATAATGAATTACATTATAAATCAATAATAAAAGGAAAGTTGGAAAATCCCCAAGTATTCAGCAGCTTACACAATTCTAAATAACCCATGTGTCAAAGAAGAACTCATTGGGTGGTAACATAATATATTTTGAACTGAATGAAAATGAAAATACAACATATAAAAATTTATGGCATTCAAGTAAAGCAGTGATTAGAAAGAAACTTAGAGCTTTAAAAAAGGGAAGTTCTTAAATTAACAATCAAATCCTCAATTAAAAAATACTAAAATAAGCATATAAATCAATAAATAAGCAGATAAAATTAAACCAAAAAAAGAAGATAAAAGGAAACAAAATCAAAGTAGAAGTCAATGAAATATAAATAGAAAAACAATAGAAGAAATAACTGGAACCAAAAGTTGGTTATTGGTAAATAACATCAAAGCTGGTATATCATTAACTAGATTGGCCAAGAAAAAAAGAGAAATAATATACAATAATTGAACAAAAAGTGTTATATTACTGTTGATCTACAGAAATTAAAAGAAACATATGGAATTATGAAAATAAAACTTTCTGCAAAACTGGGCAATATACATAAAATGAACAAATTCTTAGACATAAATTCATCAAAACTAAATAAAAAGATAATAGATAATCTGAGTAGACCAATAACAAGTAAAAATATTTAAGCAAACATCTTCCTGCAAATTAAGGCCTACGTTCAGAAAACTTTAGTGGTGCATTGTGTTTAATATCTAAAAAACAGTACTAATCCTACAAAATCATTTTTTCCAAAGTAAAGGACAAGGATGCAATTCCCAATTTTTTCTATTACTCCAGTATTATTCTGATACTAAATTTGGAAGAAAAAAGATAACCTCAGGAAAGGAAATTTTAAATCACCATCTCTCATGAGCCTAAACATAAAAGCCCTAAAGAAATATAAGCATATCAAATCTAGCAACATATAAAAATGAGCAGAAATCAAGACTAAGTGGTATTTAACTCAGTATTGCAAGGGTAGTTTACTAACTGAAAATCAATTAATATGTTAATTAACTAATATGTAAATATAATAGCATAAAAATTACAAACTCATCCCAATAGATACAGAAATTAACCTCTATATACAATAATCAATTGCATTTCTATACACTAGCAACAAATAATGAAAAATAAGATTAAGAGTACAATTTCATTCCCAATAATATTAAAAATAATAAAATACTTAAGAAAAAATTTAACAAAAAAGACTCAGATAAATAGATACAATTAATTCACATAGTAGATAGTTAAATATTGTTAATATGCTAATTATCCCCTAACATATACATATAATAAAACCTCCATCAAAATACTAACAGGCATACTTGTAGAAATTCATAAGCTGATTATCAATGTAAATGAAAATGCAAAATATCTAGTGAATAGCTGAACAATTTGAAAAATTAGAGATTTAGGGGCTTTCACTTTATTTTAAACCTTATTATAAAGTAGAGTAATGAAGAGAGCAGCTTACTTGCATGAAACCATTCAGATAGGTCAAATAATGTAAATAATTTAGAAATGAATTCTTACTTGCTTGTGCAGCCAATTTATCTTGAAAAGTAGACAAGATGTTTGAGTGAAAGAAAAAATGTTGTTTCAAAAAATGGTGCTGGAAAAATTGGATATCCATATAAAAATAATTTATCCCTTACTTAGTTTATTGTTTACAAAAATAAACTCAGCATAGATTATAGATCTAAAAACATATAAAGGAAAACATAGGAGAAACTTTTAGTGACGTTCAGGTAGGCACAGTTTTCTTTAATATGATGTGGAAAGCACAATCAATAAATTTAAAAAAGTATTGACTTTCATTAAATTCAAAATATTTGCTCTTCAAACGCACTGCAAAGAAAATGGTAAAAATATATTCAAAGTATATATCTGATAAACAACTTTCATCCGTAATATAGAAAACACTTTGTTACTTAATAAGAAATTGATAAACATCCCTATTAGAATAAAATTAGCAAAATATTTGAACAGGTGCTCCACTAAAGGAGATACACAAATGTCTCAGCCTCATTAGTCATCATAGAAAAGCATATTAATGCTATCAAGAGATATCATTGTTGTTGGTGTATAGGAATGCTAGTGATGTTTGTACATTCATTGTGTGTGCTGAGACTTCACTGAAGTTTATCAGCTGAAGGAACTTTTTGGGCCAAGACTATGGGGCTATGGAATCATGTTGTTTGCAAATAGGGATAGTTTTGACTTCCTCTTTTTCTATTGGGATGACCTTTATTTCTTTCCATTGCTTGATTGCTGTGGCCATGACTTCCAATACTACGCAGAATAGGAATGGTGAGAGAGGGCATCCTTGTCTTGTGCTCGTTACAATGAGAGCTACAAAACACTGCTCAAAGAAATCAGGGATGACACAAGCAAATGGAAAAACATTCCATGCTCATGGGTTGAAAGAATTAATATAATTAAATGGTCATACTGCCAAGAGCAATTTATGGTTTCAAGCTGTTCCTATCAAACTACCAATGACATTCTTTACAGAGCTAGAAAAAAAACTATTTAAAAATTCATATGGAAACAAAATAAGAGCCCAAATCACCAAGATAATCCTAAGTAAAAAGTACAAAGTAGAAGGTATCACGTTATCTAACTTCAAACTGTACTACAGGGCTGCAGCAACTAAAACAGCATGGTACTGGTACCAAAACAGACATATAAACCAATGGAGCAGAATAGAGAGCCCAGAAATAAGGCCACACACCTACAACCCCCTGATCTGTGACAAAGCTGACACAAACAAGCAACTGGGAAAGGCCTTCCTATTAAATAAATGAATTAATAAGGATAGATCTTGTACAAAACATGTTACAATGAAAGAAGATCATCAGAAAAAAAAAAAAGCCTATATATATAACATGGTATGTTACGTGAAATTTCTAAAAAAGGCATAGTTACAAAGACAGAAATTAGATAAATGATCACTTGGGGCCAGGTATGAATGAGGAATTTAACCACAAAAAAACATATGGAAATCTTTAGTGTAATGGAAAAGTTCTAAGATTAGATTGTGTTGATGCTTGCACAACTGCATAAAATTATTAATAATTTTCATATTGTGCACCTAAAATTTGTGAATGTATAATATGCATATATTGATATCTACTTATGTTGGATAAAAACAGGGGAGTTTGAAAATCTATATACATAGCCTCAAATACCAAACTAAAGAATTAAGAATGTATTCTATCGATTATGCATAACAATTGAAAAATTTTTGTATTAAAACATTTTTTTGTGAAGAAATAAGATATGAGAATTTACCATTCCAGTGCAGTAGGGGTTGATGCTGACACATAAATTAGGTTAATTATTTAGGAAGACATTACAAAATAATTTTATTGAAATCAAAAATTCTATTTGAATTTGCAAATTTTTGTACAGTTGTTTTGGCTCAATAAAACTAATCATTAGTAAACCTAACTTATAGACATATTTGTGTAGCTATATTTTTAACTCTTTACTGAAACTGTCTTCTTTCTGTTATATAAAATTGGAATGTAAATTTACCAAAATTAACATATAAATCATATAAAAAGGAACTCATTTTTAGCTACTTTAAATACATCTTAATTTTTGTGAGGTATCAAATTATATGGCAAAATATTACATAAGCCTATTTCATTAGTCTATATACTTTCTGTGTGCATTTTTGAAAAGCCTACTAGGAGGGCCTCTATCTGCTTTATAAATAAAAGAAAACAAGGAGAATAATACAAATTTAATGTCCTTCTTAGGAAAATATCAAGGAAATCCATGAGATACAATCAAAAACAGATAGAAGGCAGTAAACAATTGAAACTACAGGTACATTGTGCAATTTGCATAGACCTGCCAAGTAAACTCATTCAGGTGTGAGTATGGGTGATAAGTCAAAAAAGCTATGTTGCTTCATGGTTAAAAGCAAATAAATGGATAACTCTGTAAAATAACTGAATCAAAGGGGCAAAAACAAAATTAACTATTTTTAAACTATGATGATTGAATAGTAATCACCAGTATTTTTATCAGTATTTTCAGTATATATAAAACCATGATCAGCCTCCTAACTATTCACATTACTGGGAGTATATGGCAAAAAACAAAGACTACTTCTAAAGAAAAAATTGTGAGCAAAATTAGAAATATGCACTGGTTTGACTCTGGAAAAAAGATAAAATGTCATTCTAGAAGTCCTAAGATTCTATAATAGGTGTCTAAAAGGCTAGTGTTAATTATAATTAGGACATAATAACTTTCTGATTCAAGGTTCATTTGGTTTTCATGTGGTTTTGACTTCAACCATCTCCCATACTATACATTAACCAACTAATACCTGAAATCATGGCTTATTTGTCACCTCTCCGGGCAGAACTTCTTGTCTATTTGAAACTAAAATTAAACGTATGTAGAAAATAAAGGGATAATTGTTTTCTTACTTGAGCACATTCTCCCAAAGTGGAGTCTCCCAAAAGCTATTTTAAGGCAATTAGTTAGTTAGTTTAAGATCAGTTTGGAAAAATGTTAGGGGAAACATGTGGAAAAAGCTGTGAGATCCATACAACAGGTAGTCAGAAAGAGGTTTCACTTTATGTGATGTTTCTCCATTTGTCCCTTGTCCATCCTTCCCTCAGTCTTATTCTTCTGACCATGCTTTTACAATAGTAAATTTTCTATGGATTTTATACATGAGCTTGGAATACTTTTTTCTTTAAGATTTTCCATAGGACTCAAAATATAATCATAAAATGTAGTCAACCCAATTACAATATGTATGTAATTCATAGTATGATAATTTAGACACTAAAAAAAAAATTCCAAGTAAAAAACTGACTATCTCCTACCCTCGCAAGCATAGCTCCTCTAGTTTTCCTTTATTATCCACAGATTCCCAAGCCATATTGAAAGACAATTTGATCTTACCTCAATGAGAAGACTGTAAAAGCATTTGATATGGTTTGGATCTGTGACCCCACCCAAATATCATGTTTAATTATAATCCCCAGTGTTGGAAGTGGGACCTTGTGTGAGGTGACTTGGTCATAGGGGCAGAGTTCTCAAGAATGGTTTTGTATCATCCTCCCCTTGGTGAGTTCTCATAAGATGTGGTCATTTAAAAGTGAACAGCACCTCCTCCTTTACTCTCTCTCTTCCTCCTGTTCTGGCCATGTGAAGTGCCTCACTCAGTTTTTGCATTCTGTCATGATTGGAAGTTTCCTAAGGCCTTCTGAGTGGCAGAAACCACAATGCTTGCTGTACAGCCTGCAGAACCATGAGACAATTAAGCCTTTCTTCTTTATAAATTACCCAATGTCAAGCAGTTCTTTATAGCAGTGAGAGAATGAACTAATACAGAATATTGGTACCAGGAGTGGGGTATTGCTATAAAGATACCTGATAATGTGGTAGCCACTTTGGAACTGGGTAACAGGCCGAGGTTGGAAGAGTGTGGAAGGCTAAGAAGAAGACAGGAATATAAGGGAATGTTTGGAAATTACAAGAGACTTGTTAAATTGTTGTGACTGAAATGCTGATAGTGATGTGGACAATGAAGTCCAGGCTGAGGAGTTCTCAGATAGAAATGAGGAACTTACTGGGAACTGGAATAAAAGTCACTTTTGCTATACTTTAGCAAAGATTGCCCCTACTCTAGGGACCTGTGGAACTTTGAACTAGGGAGTCATGATTTAAGGTATCTGGTGGAAGAAATTTCTAAGCAGCAAAATGTTTAAAAAGTGACCTGGCTGCTTCCAATCATCTATGCCTATATGCACAAGCAAAAAAATTATCTGAAACTGGAACTTAATTTAAAAGGAAAGCAGAACATAAAAGTTTAGAAAATTTGTAGCCTGGCCATATGGTAGAAAAGAAAAACACATCTTCTGGGAAGGAATTCAAACAGGCCGCAGAAGTTTGCATAAACAAAGGGAAGCCAAATGTTAATAGCCAAGACAATGGGGACACCTTGAAGGCATTCCAGAGACCTCTGTAGCTGCCCCTCCCATCACAGGTGCAGAGGCCTAGGAGGGAAGAATGGTTTCCTGAGCCACGTATGGGCCCCACTGCCCTGCACAGCCTTGGGACCCTTCTCCCCACATACCAGTTGCTCCAACTACAGCCATCCTCAGGTCAGGATACTGCTTCATGGGGTGCAAACCATCAGGCTTGCTGGCTTCCACATGTTGTTAGAGTTGAGGCTTGGGAACCTCTGCCTAGATTTAAGAGGATGTATGGAAAAGGCTGGATGTCCAGGCTGCTGGGGTGGAGTCCTCATGGAGAACCTGTACTAGGTCAGTGGAGAGGGGAAATGTGGGGTTGGAGCCCCCACACAGAGTCCCCACAGGGGTACTGCCTAGTGGAGCTATGAGAAGAGGGCCACTGTTTTTCAGACTCCCAAATAGTAGATCCACCGACAGCTTGTACCATGCACCTGGAAAAGCTGCAGGCACTTAATACCAGCCCTTGAGAGCAACTGTGGGAGTTGAACCCTGGAAAGGCACTAGGGTAGAGAATTCCAAGGCCTTGGGAGCCCACCTCTTGCACTATTAAGCCCTGGATATGAGACATGGGGTCAAAGGAGCTTATTTTGTAGCTTTAAGATTTAATTGCTGCCCTTCTGGGTTTTGGACTTGTATAAGGCCTGTAACTTCTTTCCTTTGGCTGATTTCTCCCTTTTGGAACAGGAGTATTTACCCAATGCCTGCACCTCCATTGTATCTTGGAAGTAACTAACTTGTTTTTGATTTTACAGGCCCACAGGCAGAAGATCTTGCCTTGTCACAGATGAGATTTTGGCCTTTGGACTTTTAAGTTAATGCTAGAATGAGTTAAGACTTTGAGGGACTGTTGGGAAGGCATGATTGTATTTTGTAATATTAGAAGGAATTAGATTTTGAAGGGGATAGGGGTAGGATAATACAGTTTGCATCTGTGTCACCACCAAAATCTCATGTCAAGTTTTAATGCCCATGCATTAGAGGTGGGACCTGGTAGAAGGTGATTGGATCACGGGGGCAGAGTTCTCATGAATGGTTCAGTACCATCCCCTCTTGAAACATTATAGTGAGTGAGCTCTCATGAGATCTGATTGTTTAAAAGTGTGCAGCACCTCCCCTTTCACTCTCTTTCTTCCTCCTGCTCTGACCATATGAAGCGCCTCACGTCCCCTTTGTCTTCCACCATGATTGGAAATTTCTTGAGGCCTCCCTGGAGGAAGAAGCTGCTATGCTTTCTGCACAGCCTGCAGAACCATGAGTCAATTGATCCTCTTTTCTTTATAAATTACCTACTTTCAGGTATTTTTATAGCAGTGTGAGAACAGACTAATCCATATCTAATTCTATGAGGCTGTACCCTGTAGGAAATATTGCCTGGCTCACGACTATGAAGGTGGAGTTGGAGAAATAGGGATTCTGGAAATGGTCAATGGCTTCAGCTGATGGAGATAGAATGGATTAGAAAGATTTCATGTGAAACATGTTTAGTCTTTCGAGTAATTCCAGCTGTGTCACTGAGTTTAGAGGTTTTTGTTTGTTTTTTTTGCATGAGGAATTGAACTAAGAAAAAACAAGTTAATGTGAGCTCAGGAAAATAACTACATATAAACTTTAGCTTCTTAGGATATTTGTATTTCTTTTATAAAATATTTTAGGTCAGTAGTTCTCAAAGTGTGGTTCCTGGACCAGCAGCATCAACATCACCAGATAATATTTTAGAAATGCAAATGATCAGGATCAACCCAAAATCAACTTCATCAGAAATTCTGGAGTTGGGGGTCTAGCAATTTTGTGCTCTAAGAAGATACACTGTCTTTATTACTCTCTGATAAAGTTTGAGAACCACTGACATACATGGTGGTGGAAGAAGTTCAATATGATCTAGACCGGAGATCAGCAAATTTTTTGTCTGTAAAAGACCAGATAGAGTGGATGATAAATATTTTAGACACTGTGTTCCATACAGTCTCTCACAACTATCAGTTTATGACATTGTAGCACAAAAGAGCCATGGATAATAAACACATTAATACGCACACTTGTGTTTTAATAAAACTGTAATTACCAAACAATTGGTGAGCTGAATTTGACTGAAGGTCTTAGTTTGCCAACTAGTGTTCAATCTGGATACCTAGTATTTATCAAGCAAAAGAACATATATTCATCTTTAGCTTATAGACAAATTGTTATTAACATCATTTTATAGAAGAGGAACTGACACAAGGATGGGCTAATTATGTCCCTAAGGTCTTCCAAATTAGTCATAGGATGTATTTAAAATTAACTTATAAGGTTCCCATTGTACATTAAATATGCTTTTCCAATGGATACATGAAATAGAATTTAGAAGAGTAGAATACTTTTAAAAGATATAAAAATCAGTTTGCTGAAAAAATTAGTATTTCATAGTCTGTTCAACATAAAAAAATAGTTTAGAAATCATCATCTTTATCCTCAGAACAAGAAAAATGCCAGACTGAAAATCAGCAACTCTCCTTTAATCTATCCGAAAATTGAGGTCGCAGGGCAAACTGTACCCTGAAAACTGGAGAAATCGGCAAATACAGAGAATAACTACTTATTCAAAGAGCAGAAGCCCATATCTGGAGCCAGTATAAGTAAAAACAATGAACAGGTGAGTGACCAATTGCTGGAGATTGAGCATGAGCTAGTTTGGGAGATAAATACTCTTGCATGTCCAGTCTTAGTTGGGCTGCCACACTTTCGTGAATTTTACTTCTAAGAGTGTCCCCAGGTTCTCATTAAGAAAACTGGAGAAAAATATCCTTATGGCAGGAGGATCAGACATGTACTCATTTTTGCAATGCACTCAGAGATTCTGTTCTTAATAAAAGTCCATCCTTCAAGAAAACTATTTTCCCAGAGCATAAGTAATTTGGATTTTACCAGAACCCAACTGACCTTTCAGGAAGGGAAATACCAAACACCAGCCCCCTCTAGACTTGATGTTTTGTCTAAGTGAGAAGAAGAATTGAAAAGCATTTGTAAAGGTCACAGCCCAGGGGTACAGGTGCACGAAAATAATTAGACCTCATTATAGGATTTTAGAATGATTCCCTACTTCCTAAATCTTACTATCACATTAATTGGGATTCTGTATAAGAACAAAGAATTACAGCTGAAAGAACTGCAAGGCTCAGTCCTATTTAAGAAGTCTATAGAAAAGCCTAAAAACAATAGCATAGAAAAAATAGCAATAGAGGAAATTTAGCTTCTCACTGCTATAGCTACAGTGAATAGTAAATACAGCCTAACTCCTAGTTAGATTAACAAAACCTTACACTAAAGAACTATTTACCTAACTTCCTTTTATCTGCTATATCATGTCTAGCTTTCAACAAAAAATTACACAGCATGCTAAAACACAAAAAACACAGTCTGAAACCAAAGCAAGCATCAGAACTAGACTCACATGTAACAGAGATTTTGGAGTATCTGAATAGGAATTTAAAATAACTATGGCTAATGTGCCAAGTGCTCTAAAGGAGAAAGAATACCACATGCACATGAATAATGTAAGCAGGGAGATGGAAACTCTGAGAAAGAATCAAAAGAAAGTGCTAGGCATCAAAACAGAAACAAATATAAAATGGTCCATAAATACATAAGATAATTCACTATAACTTGTAATGAAAGAAGTTCAAGCCAAAAGAATATTTTTTTTTCTCTTCTCAGAATGGTTAATCACTTGGAAACACCAAACCCTTGTGACAGTGTTGAGAAATAAATGTACATTTTTTATGTATTGTTAGTAGAAGTACAAAATCTTAAAATATAGGGTAATTATCTATCAAAATCAAAATGTTTATTGCAGGTATCTTTCTACCAAGTAATCCGTCTTACCAGAATTTAGTTTTGGATATACTACAAATGCAATTGATAAAATAAAAGCATATTCATAGTATCCTAGGCTTTTAGTGAAGACAGGGTTACAGGATGATAAAAGGCACTAGCATTGCCATTCTTAACTCTCAAATCAAAAATATTTGTAAATGTAGATCCCGATCTCACAATTGAACCCTCATAATCATAATAGCTCTCTATAAAGGAAAAGGCTCTGATCTGTACTGATTACCAATATGCCTTATGTAAGTACTTCCATCATAGGCAATTCCAAGTTACCAAAGTGAAGTCTTTGCACAAAAAGTTTGAAAAAAATGGATGAAGAGTATTCTATTGTGCATATATGATATATTTACTTAATCCATTTGTCTATTAACAGACACTTAGGTTGATTTTATACCTTTGCTATTGTGAATAGTGCTGCCATACAGATGGGGGTGCAAATATTCCTTTTATATCATTTCTCTAACTTTGAATACATACGCAGTAGTCAGGTTGCTGGATCGCATACATAGTAGTTCTATTTTTAGTTTTTGAGAAATCTCCCTACTGTTTTCCATAGTGCCTATACCAATTTCCATTTCTACCAACTATTTGACCATGAAAAAGGAATGAAAGTTATGTTATTTACAGCAACTTGGATGGAACTGGAGGTCATTATGTTAAGTGAAATAAGCCAGGCACAAAAAGACAAATATTGCATGTGGTGACTCACATGTGGGAACTAACTCCACATCTTGTGGAGGTAGAGAGTAGAATGAGAGATATCAGAGGCTGGGAAGGGTGTGTCATGGAGGTAGGAGAGACAAAGAGAGGTTGGTTAATGGGTGTAAACATACAGTTAGATAGAAGAAATAAGTTTAATAGCAGAGTAGGTTAACTATAGTCAACAACAATGTATTGTATATTTTAATTTAGCTAGAAATGTTCTAGCTTGAAATTTTGTAAACATAGAGAAGTGATAAATACTAGAGGTATACCCTGACTTAATCATTCGCCATTCTATGCATACAACAAAATATCACATATACCCTATAAATATGTATAAATATTATGAGTCAATAAAAATATTAAACAAAATATACGCATTTGGCTTTCACAAGTCTAGGTTAGCTGACTCCAGCACATCACTGCCTTTAACAACCTCTTAGCCAAGTAAGACATAAGATCTTGGCTGAGGTCAGGCTCCCAAAAACTGGGATTAAAAAAAGGTCAGGTGTGGCTTGAAGTCACACAAACACACACACACACACACACGCACACGCACACCCCTAACTAAAACTTTACAGTTTTACTATACTGTAAAGTAAATACTGAACACCAAGAAAAAAGAACACAAATTTAAATACCAAGAGACTGGAGAGAGAGAGAGAGGAAAAGCTTTCCTACACAATGGTTTCCAGATTTCGCTCAGCAAAATAGAATTAAAGTATTGAGGAAAGATATCCAAAATATCAGTGTCCAAAAATGATAAAAGATATGGTACCTGGAACTTTACCTAATGGCAAGATGGTAGCAACTAAGGAGCTGAACTTGTTTTAGTAGCAATTTACTTCAGCCTTGTTAGCACAGAGGAAATGTCCTGTGTTGAAAGAGCAAAAGTGAAAGTGTATAAACAAGGTCACCCTTCGTACATCATAATGCATGATAGTGAGCACTATGAGTCACTTGGCAGGAATTAGGTAACAGCTATTAGGAGAAAATGCCAACCTACTTGCTAAAGTCAGAAATATTTACTTCCTTTTCATATAACTTAATTATTTCTGAAATAAAGTATGAATATATAAATGACAGGCAAGGCTAGAGAGAAAGGGAAATGCTTATACATGCTTATACACCGTTTGTGGAAATGTAAATTAGTTCAGTCACTATGAAAAGCAATATGGAGATTTCCAAAGAACATAAAATAGAACTCCTATTCAACTCATCAGTCCAATTACTGGGTATACACCCAAAGGAAAATAAATATTCTACTGAAAAGATGGAGGCACTTGTATGTTCATTGCACCACTATTCACAATAGTAAAGACATGGAATCAGCCTAGGTGCTCATCGATGGTGGATTGAATAAAGAAAATGTACATATAGACCATGGAATACTACGCAGGTCTTGAAAAAGAACAAAATCATGTCATTTGCAGCAATAGGGATGAAGCTGGAGGCCATTTTCCTAAGCCCATTAACACAGGAACAGAAAACCAAGTATCGTACATTCCCACCTGGAAGAGGGCGCTATATATTGGGTGCACATTGGATATAAAGAGGGGAACAATAGACACTGAGGATTACTAGAGTGGGGAGGGAGGTAGAGGGCCAAGGGTTGAATAGTACCTATTGGGTACTATGCTCAGTACCTGGGTAATGGTATCCATAGAAGCCCAAACATCAGCATCAGGCAATATACCAGAATAACAAAGCTGCCATGTACCCCCTGAATCTAAAAGAACAGTTGAAATATTTTTAAAAAGAGAAAACTGGATCATGGTGGCATCCTGACTTTGAACTTCCAGTATAAGTTTTAAAAAGTAATTTTTTGCTTTTTAAGCTACCCTGTCTATGGTTATTTTGTTGTATCAGCCAGAACCAACTAATACAGATTATTTTCTAATCTGACAGAAGTGATTTACTCAAAAATACATTACGTACCTGCAATGTTACGTACATACTAGGCAAAGACTCAGGAAAACATCGTTACATAGAAGGAATTAATGATTCAGGCACACTATGAATTATAAAAATTATTAAGGTTTCCTAGGTATTGAATGTCATGAGGACTGTAATCATGCCTTTTGGGACAGTACACGAGAGAAGGAAGTTTTTGATTCTTATATCCATGATATTGTATTTTTAGACTACAATAAGGTACCTAGCTTCAGAGATTTTAGCTAGCTTCTTTCAGTCTTGATGATCTTTGTGACAGACTGCTATAGTGGAAATAGCACTAAACTATTCCCTTGAGCTGAATTTATAGATAAAGTACATCTACTTTTACCTGGAGAATTGGTAGAGAATGTATTATTTCACCTTCCTTTACTCTTGATAGCTATTTTAAAGAAAGATTGCCCCATTTTCATGTTCAACAGTCTGAAGAGATTTCATGGTCAGAGAATCATAATTTTCTCAATAAAATGTAGCATCTCAAAATCTTTTGGCCTTATGCCAACATGTACATCATTCAGATACCCCTTATTAGAAATTGTTTTAATATATCTTCACAAGCTAGTAAAAGAAAAAAGAATTCCGCTCACGAATAAAAGAGAAAAGCTTAGCACATTTTATAGTTTTTGTAAGACTACTCCTGCCTATCTAATTTACCTAAGAACTTTATAAAAAGTAGCTGGAATTATCATCTGATTTATATCAATGAAAATGGAGGGAATTGAAGCAATTTTCAAACAGTGGCATCTGATGATAGAGCTGTAACTACAAAAGGTTTCCATGTCCCTTAGACGTTCAGTCCAGCCAGTATAGTGAACATTAAGAGGAGGCTCTATGAGGTAGAGCACAATGTGTGGGATGGGTAGCCTGCTTCACCCATTGAAAATAAATGAAATATTTGGACTAAAATTTTTTTAATAACTATATTTCCCTAAGAGTTTTGAATTAGGTAAACATGGCTTTTGAAAATGTAATGTCTTTAGGGTGGTGCGTCATGATTTGGAGCAGAAACTGCCAAATGACATCTTACTTAGTTGCATGACCCAGAAATAATATTTTCCCTCAAAAACCAATAAATGAGTAATAAGATAAACCAGAGCAGTCTCGGGCAGAGAAGACACACTCACAGACTTGGCATTCAGCTGGCACATGTTAGAATGCCTTCTCAGTGTTTATGGCCTTTTCTAATCAGCCTGGTGTCTATTCTGATAGGTCAATACTTTTGCTGTATCAACTAATGAATATTTTGAACGCCATCCACAGTAAAATGTAAGTGAATTAAATAAATAACAGAGTCAAGTGAATTTGGAGAAAGATAAAGAAAAGCAAACAAAATTTTAAATTCAGTAAACTTAGATGAATTAGCAGAATTCAGCAGAATATGTGGTGTAGCTTTGAACTTAAAACTTTCAAACAAAGGAAAATAGCATCAGGTTGGAGGTAATGGAGTAATAAACTAACAGATGCTTTGGTATTAAAATACTTCATATTCCTTTAGCCTGGTGGTTCTTATATTTTTGCATTTAACAATAATTCAGGAAATTAAACATATATATATCCACACTCAAGTCCCACTGAAGACCACTTGAACAACAATTTTTGGGAGTGAGGCACAATGATACGTAATTTCAAAGGTCCCTCATCTAATTCTAATAATGACTAGTTTTTTGAAATAAGTCTAACTCTTGATTTATTTACATATTTATGTACCTTTTATTGAGACAGAGTCTCACTCTGTCTCCCAGGCTGGAGTGCAGAGGTGTATCTTGGTTCACTGCAACCTACACCTCCCAAGTTCAAGCGATTCTCCTGCCTCAGCCTCCTGAGTAGCTGGGATTACAGGTGTGCACCACCACACTCAGATGATTTTTGTGTTTTTAGTAGAGACGTGGTTTCACCATGTTAGACAGGCTAGTCTCAAACTCCTGACCTCAAGTGATTGACCCACCCGCCTCAGCCTCCCCAAATGCTGGGATTACAAGAGTGAGGCAATGGCTAAGTCCTGATTTAAAATGCTCTCTAAAATAGAAGTACTGTCATTAGCTACTGTTATGAACAGAATTGCATAACCACAAAATTCATATTAAATTCCAACCCACAGTACCTCAAAATTTAACCTAATTTGGAAGTAGAATCATTGCAGATCTAATTAGTTAAGATGCAGTCATACTGAAGTAGGGTATGCCCCTAATATGATTGATGTCCTTCCAAAAACAAAGAAAGAAAAAAGGCAACATAGACACAGAGACACAGACATGCATATAGGGAGAATGTCATATTA
>NW_012115488.1:20673841-20734613 GCF_000951035.1 Colobus angolensis palliatus | reverse complement strand
TTTTTTTAGTAGAGACGATGTTTCACCGTGTTAGCCAGATGGTCTCGATCTCCTGACCTCGTGATCCGCCCACCTCTGCCTCCCAAAGTGCTGGGATTATAGGCATGAGCCACCGCGACTGGCCAAGAATAAATTTCTAAACACATTGAATATTTAGTTCGGTGTTATATATGCCTTAGAATTTCTATCAAGACTCATTCAAGACACTTTCAGCTGATGTCCAGGTGTATTTCATGAAGGCAACATTTTCTTTAGTGCATTAACAACTATAAACAATAAAACAGTAAAAGATATTTTCCTTATCCCAACAGCCCAGTAATCTATTTTTTTTTTTTTTCTTGTCACTTGGCTTCATATGGGAAGGAACTTCTTCCCAGAGCATATAGGAAGGGCTGATATATATGGTGCCAAGATGATTGTTTTATTGTCTGGGAAATAATTCTCATGGTGGCACTTGTGGGAAATTGATCCGTTCATCGAGAGCAAGTACACAATTATATGTCTTAATGCAGACATCAGAAGCCAAGGTACAGATAAGAACATGAAAATAAAGAAATAGAATAATGGCAGTCACCATCAATAGCAACAAGCAGTAGATGGAATATGCAAGATCTTGGTGGGAGGCAAATATTAATAGAATATTTCACAAGAGAATCAGGAGAGAAAGAGAAATATTGCTTATAAGGTCACATGGACATAATAGTGAAATAAAACCTGAAGTAAACAAGTATGGTAAAATGAAAAGTCTGAAAGAAAAGAAGAGAATCCATAAGATGCTTCTGAAAATGTCACCAGGGTTTCATTAGGAATAGGTATGAAGTAGGAATGAAAATAGGTCACTGCTGAGAAATTTGTGACATCCCTGAATAAAAAACAACAAAGAGAGAACACAAAATAAAATGAAATGCTGATTTAGTTATTCATCACTAAGTAAAATTTGGTTTGAATTGTGATTTCATATATATTCTCAAGTAAACATCATTTATGAAGCCAAATTTCAGTAACCTGAAAATATATCAGTAACATTGCAAATGTTCAAATCCACACAGCATAAGTGGAATCCTTTAAGCACTGTTCTTTAGGTGTTATTAATTGTCCTATGGAAGAGAAAGAGAAGGATTTCTTAAATGACATTTGAAATTTTATCGTTTTCATCTGCTTTCCATGCTCTTCACTAAAATTTCTTTCTTACTAAAATGCAGATGGTTTATTTTTAACTTTTATTTTAAGTTCAGTGGTACCTGTTCAACTTTGTTTTATAGGTAAAGTTGTATCAGGAGTTTATTGTACAGTTTGTTTCATCATTCAGGTATTGAGCCTAGTATCCATTCATTATTTTTCCTGATTCTCCCCCTCCTCCCACCCTCCACCCTTTGATAGTTCCTAGTGTACTCTATATGTCCATGTGTTCTCATCATTTAACTCTCACTTACAAGTGAGACCACACGGTATTTGAATTTCTGTTTCCATGTTAGTTTCCTAAAAATAGTGGCCTCCAGCTTCATCCATGTTCTTGCAAAGAACATAATCTTCTTTTATCACTATATAGCATTCTATGGTGTATATGTACCACATTTTCTTTATCTAGTTTACCATTGATGGGTATTTAGGTTGATTCCTTGTCTTTGATATAGTGAATAGTGCTGCAGCATACATGTGTGCTTGTGTCTTCGTAATGGAAAAATTTATATTCCTTTGGGTGTATACACAGTAATGAGATTAGAGTCAAATGATATTTCTGTTTTTAGACCTTTGAGGAATAGCTACACTGTTTTTCACAATAGGTAAACTAATTTACACTCCCACCAAGTGTGTAAACATTCCCTTTTCTCCACAACCCTGCCAGCACCTATGATTTTTTGACTTTTTAAGAATAGTCATTCTGACTGGTGTGAGATGCTGTCTCATTGTGGTTTTGATTTGCATTTCTCTAATGATCAGTATGTTGAGCTTTTTTCATATGATTCTTGGCCTCATGTATGTCTTTTGAAAAGTGTCTGTTGTTGTCTTTTGCCCATTTTTTATGAGGTGATTTGTTTTTTTTCTGGTAAATTTGCTTAAGTTCCTCATAGATGCTGGGTATTAGATCTTTGTCAGATGCATAGTTTACAAAATTTTTCTCCCATTCTGTAGGTTGTCTGTTCACTCTGTTGATAGTTTATTTTACTATGCAGAAGTTCTTTAGTTTACTTAGATACTATTTGTCAATTTTTGCTTTTGCTGCAATTGCTTTGGAGCCTTTGTCATAAAATCTTTGCCTGTTCCTATGTCCAGAATGGTATTGCCAAGTTGTCTTCCAGAGTTTATTTTAGTTTTAGAATTTACATTTAAGTCTTTCATCCATCTTGAGTTAACTTTTGTATATGGTGTAAGGAAGGAGTACAGTTTCAATCTTCTGAATATGGCTAGCCAGCTATCACAACACCATTTGCTGAATAGGAAGTCCTTTCCCAGTTGCTTGTTTTCATTAGTTTTGTTGAAAATCATTTAGTTGTAGTTGTGCAGCCTTATTTCTGGGTCCTTTATTTTATTCCATTGGTCTGTGTGTTGTTTTTATAAAAGTGCCATGCTGTTTTGCTTACTGTAGGTCAGTAATATAGTTTGAAGTCAGGTAGTGTAATACCTCCAGCTTTGTTCTTTTTGCATAGGATTGCCTCAGCTATTTGGACCCATTTTTGGTTCCATATAAATTCTAAAATATATTTTTCTAGTTCTGTAAAAAATGCCACAGATAGTTTAATAGAAATAGTGTTAAATCTATAAATTGTCTTGGGCATTATGGCCATTTTAACTGTATTGATTCTTCCATTCTTAATAATGGGATTTTTTCCATGTTTGTGTTATCTCTGATTTATTTGAACAGTGTTTTCTAGCTCTCCATGTACAGATCTTTTCCCTTCCTGGTGAACTATATTCCTAGGTATTTTATCCTTTTTTTGTGGCAGTTGTGAACGGGATTGCATCTCTGTTTCGGTCTTGGCTTGGCTGTTGTTGGTGTATAAGAATGTTATTAATTTTTGTATGTTGATTCTGTATCCTGAAACTTAGCTGAAGTTGTTTATCAGCTTAAGAAGCTTTTGGGATGAGGCTATAGGGTTTTCTAGAAATAGATTCATGTCATCTGCAAACAGAGATAGTTTGATGCTGTCTGTTCTTATTTGGAAGCCTTTTATTCCTTTCTCTTGCCTGATTGCTCTGGCTAGGATTTCTAATACTATGTTGAACAGGAGTAGTGAGAGAGGGCATCCTTGACTTGTGCTACTTTATAACGGGAGTACTTTCAGCTTTTACCCATTCAGTATGATGTTGGTTGCAATTTTATAGATGGCTCTTAGTATTTTGAAGTATGTTCCTTCAATACCTAGCTTATAGGGAGTTTTTATCATGAATGGGTGTTGAATTTTATCAAAAGCTTTCTTTATCTATTGAGATAATTAATGTGGTTTTTGTCTGCAGTTCTGTTTATGTGATGAATCACATTTATTGATTTGTGTATGTTCAATCAATCTTGCATCACAGTGATAAAGCCTCCTTGATTTTGGCAGGTTAGCTTTTAGATGTGCTGCTGGATTCAATTGCCTAGTATTTTGTTGAGGGATTTTACATTCATGTTCATCAGGGTATTGGCATGATATTTTCTTTTTTGGTTATGTTTTTGCCAGATTTTGGTTTGATAATGCTGGCCTCATAGAATAAATTAGAGAGGAGTTCATCCTACTTAACTTTTTGGAATAGTTTCAGTAGAAATAGTGCCAACTGTTCTCTGTACATCTGGTAGAATTTGGCTGTGAATCCATGTAGTCTGGTTTTTTTCTGGTGGGTACGCTTTTTATTACTGCTTCAATTTTGGAAGTCATTATTGGTCTGTTCAGGGATTCAATTTCTTCCTGGTTTAAACTTGGAAGATTGTAGTTTTCCAGGAATTTATCCAATTCTAGGTTCTAGCTTGTGTGCATAGAGGTGTTCATAGCAGTCTCTGAGAGTTTTTTCTCCCCATGGGATCGGTGGTAATGTCCATATTGTCAATTCTGATTGTATTTATTTATATCTTATCTTTCTTTCATTATTAGTCTAGCTAGTGGTCTATCTCATTTATCGTTTCAAAAAACCGACTCTTACATTCATTAGTCTTTTGTATATTTTTTCATGCTTCAATTTTATTCTGTTCAGCTCTGATTTGTGTTATTTTTTGTCTCCTGCTAGCTTTGGAGTTTGTTTGTTCTTGGTTCTCTAGTTCTCTTAGTTGTGATGTTAGGTTGTTAAACAGATCTTTCTAACTGTTTGATGTGGGCATTTAGTGCTATAAATTTCTCTCTTAAATCTGCCATAGCTGTGTCTCAGAGATTCTAGTATGTTATATGTTCTCATTATTTTCAAAGAACTTCTAGATTTCTGTCTTAATTTCAAAAGTCAGTCAGGAATAGGTTATTTAATTTCCACATACTTGTATGATTTTGGGTGATTTTCTTAGTCTTGATTTCTAGTTTATTGTGCTGAGGTCCAAGAGAGTGGTTGTCGTGATTTCTATTCTTTTGTATTTGCTGAAGATTGTTTTATTTTCTCTTGTGTGCTTGATTTTAGAGTATGTGTCATGTGACAATGAGAAGAGTGTATATTCTGTCGTGTTTGGGTGGAGAGTTCTGTAGATAGGGGATGTAAATGGACTCTGTCAGGTCCATTTGATACAGTGCTGAGTTCGGGTCCTGAATATCTTTGTTAATTTTCTGCCTCAATGATCTGTCTAATACTATCATTGGGGTGTTGAAGTCTCCCACTATTATTGCATGGGAGTCTAAATCTCTTTGAAGGTCTCTAAGAACTTGCTTTATGAATCTGAGTGCTCCCGTGTTGGGTTTTGGTTCTTTATCCAGCTTGCCGCTCTGTATCACTTTATGGGGTCATTTAGCTCATTTATATTTAACGTTAGTATTGATATGCGTGGATTTGATACTATCATCATGATGTTAACTAATTATTATGCAGACTTGTTTGTGTGGTTGCTTTATAGTGTCACTGATGTGTGTACTTAATTGATTTTTACAGTGGCTGGTAATGATCTTTCCTTTCCATAGTTAGTGTTTCCTTCACGAGCTCTGGTAAGGCATGTCTAGTGGTAATGAATTGCCTTGTTTGTCTGAAAAGGATCTTATTTCTCCTTTGTTTCTGAATCTTAGTTTGACCAGATATAAAATTCTGTGTTAGAATTTCTTTGCTTTAAGAATGTTGAATATTGTCTCTCATCCTCTTCTGGCTTACAGAGCTTACGTTGAGAGGCCCACTTAGACTGATGGGCTTCCCTTTGTAGGTGACCTGACCTTTCTCTACAGCTGCCTTTAACATTTTTTTTTTTTTTCATTTTGACCTTGGACAATCTGATGACTGTGTGTCTAGGGGAAGATCTTGTTAAGTATCTTACTGGGGTTCTCTGCATTTCCTGAGTTTGAATATTTCCCTCACTAGCTAGATTGGGGAAGTTCTCATGGTGATATCCTCAAATGTGTTTTCCAAATTGCTTACACTCTCCCTATCTTTTTCAGGGACACCAGTAGTTCATAGATTTGGTCTGTTTACATAATCCCACATTTCTCAGAGATTTTGTTTATTCTTTTTCATTCATTTTTCTGTATTCTTGACTGTTTTTTTTTGTTGTTGTTGTTGTTGTTTGTTTGTTTATTTGTTTTCAGACAGCCGGTCTTCAAGCTCTGAGATTCTTTCCTCAGCTTGGTCTATCCTGCTGTTAATACTTGTGATTACATTATGAAATGCTTGTAGTATGTTTTTCAGTTCTATTGGACAATTATGTTCTTTTCTATAGTGGCTATTTTGTCTGGCAGCTCCTGGATCATTTTATTGTGATCTTAGCCACACCTTAGATTAAGTTTCAGCTGTTGTATCTCAGTGATCTTTATTCCTATCCATATTCTGAATTCTATTTCTGTTATTTCAGCCTTCTCAGTCTGGTCAAGAACCCTTGCTGGAGACGTGATGTGATTGTTTGTAGGAAAGAAGGCACTCTGGTTTTCAGAATTGTTCAAGTTCTTGTGTTGGTTTCTTGTCATCTTTATGGACTGATGATTCTTCAATTTTTGAATATGCTGAACTTTGGATTTTTTTTTTTTTATCCTATGTGATAGCCTTGAGGGTTTAACTGTGCTATAAGGTGAATTCAGTCCCCTTACTTTTCTCTCTCTCTCCCTCTGCTATGTTAAAATGTGCCATGCTTCACTTTCGCCTTCTGCCCTGATTGTAAATTTCCTGAGGCCTCCCCAGCCATGCGGAACTGTGAGTCAATTAAAACTCTTTTCTTTATAAATTACCCAGTCTTGGATATTTCTTCATAGCAGCATGAGAACTGACTAACACACTGTCCTTATCAGAACTATTATTTCATTAAGTTATTAAATGTTCAATTTGGAGCTTCCTTCAGTATTTTGCTACCTCTTACATCCAGCACAAGTTGTTGGCCAAGTGTTGGTCAAACATAAGAAATGCATTAATACAGTAAGAAAAGTTTTAATGTCCATTAAAGTATAAAAACAATTGTCAATTTTAAACAATATAGATGTATCCAGAAAATGTAACATTAGCTTAGACTATAAGTTGAAATATTTTTAGCTTTTATTTCTAGATTATAAATTGTATTACATTATGTACAGAATGGTATATTTATATTTACTTTGTGTCTCTTCTATTTCATTATGTTTGTTTAACACCTTTCTACTACCAGTATGGATCTTGAGTAAACGGGGAAATTTATTAAGCTTCCACACCATCTTTCTATTAGTAACAAGATAAGGCTTATATTGTCACCATTATTAGGGTCTTTTTTCCTTGTAGGTCTTATTATTTTAGTTGCTTCCTATGATGCTCAGTTTATATGTTAAAGAGATAGCAGAGGATTTTTAAAACTGTATTTAATTTCTAATAAGTAAGTTTTTGAAGGTAATAACAAAATATTAACAGACAGTTGTATCCCTTAAATTCATGTGAGAGCACTCTTGAGAAATCTAGCATGAACAGTGTAAGTTCAACCATTTAAGATTCCTATCTAGTGAGCAATTGGCATCTATATTTTCTTCTCTTAGGTATTTGGAGAAAAAAAATCACATAGTGGCATTTCATATTTCACAAACTAAATGACAGTACAGGAGTAGTTTCCCATAATAAAGGTGCTTTGGGGAGTTGAGAACCATTATATGACTCATCAGCTTCAAATAATTTTGCCACTGGAGATGAAGGGTAATATCTCTTGTTGAAAGCACAAGTTGAAATAAGTATATTTATGAGAATTTTTTTAGAATCTCTCCACATAACATATAGTCCAAAATTGTGACAGGTTTATACTATGCAGTTCTGCTTAATGGCTTATGAGAAACCAAATCAACAAGAAATAGCTATAGAAAAAAAGGGATGTGCAGAATGCATGGTAGAGAAATTTAGCTACTGAAGCTAGTAGGCTAGCTCCTAGGTACATAAAAAGCTACTTTGATGACCTCTAGAGTCAAATGAAATAGAGTAAATTATACCTTAAATGGAAATCTTATTCCCCTGGTGTGTTAATTGTTTGGACGAACGGAGGCAAGATGGTGCACTTCCGGGTTCTTCATCCCCCCCCTCCCAACTTCTCCCCCCTCCCAACTTTTCCCGCGTGCGCGAAAATGCAGCCCGCGACCGGGGAAGGTGCAGACCAACTGGGCATGCACCAGGTGACGTCAATCCGAAGAGACCAAGATTTACCTGGTCGCACCTGCGGAACGCCCCCGACACGCCCGTGCCCCGCCTATTGCCCTCCCACTCCTAGAAAAGCCGCTCTCCGCCAGTGAGCCATGTGGTCTTCCTCCAGCCCCACTGAAGTCGGGATGCAGGAACCCCGCCCGAGAGCCCCACGAGGGGGGGACTCTGTCGGCCTTCTTTGCCGGAGGCCGACAGACTTCTTCCCCACACCTTAGGTTACCAAAATAAACTTGCAGTTTTGCTCCTACACTTGCCTACCTGCTGGTTCTTTTGTGCCCGCTCTGGTGGTCTTAGAAAAATAAGTCAATTATCACTAGATTTGGATAATCACTTCATGGGTATTAATCCTCTCTGGACAGTAGAATGTTATGTACTAAGACTGGTTTAAATGATAACCTAAACACTAGAATATTTTATTACTAGGAGAAAAGATAATTTATCATTCTCCAAATTTAATCTCAAATGTGACAAAAGATATTTTAAAATGGCATTTCCTTTTGAACACTTAATGTTCTGCAAACAATATTACTTGGTAAATATGATTGTAATTGTCTAATTTATTTTGGTATTTATAAGCCTGTGATTGGTCCATTGCAAGAAGGCACTGGTAGAAATACTTCCCACTTAGATTTTTCTCTCAGTCGTACAGTGTCCTAATGTGGGCAGATAATAATTTATGGAGTGAAGTGATGCAAAGTGTCAAGTAAAGAATGAGTTTAGAAATAATAACATGTACCTTTGAGTGGGAAGAAATGAGATCATTCTGCTGGCATTTCTGAGAGAGACTAGAGGAAACCTTAGTAGAATAGTCTTAGTAAGATGTTAGACACATAGCTTCATTTTTAAATTACTTTTTATTTAAATTATTTTACTAATTTTATTGTTTTTTAGCTAAATTATTTTATAGTTCTCTTTATTTCCTATGGACTCGGGAAATTTTATCTTTCTCTTTTTCTCACACTCTTTTTCTCTTCCACTCTTAACAAAATACAAACAGCCAAACACAAACAGTTGTAATCCTATAATTTGCAAAGAGTCTGAAGTACAAAGGAGTACCTGGCTTACTGCAGTCCAGCAATCTGCAGAATGCATTAAGTGTTGCTATTCCCATATCCAGGTACTACTTAGTGGACCAATGATTTGTGGTTTTGTAGTTTGCTTTTATGAGAATTGAATTGCAAATGCAAATGCCATGAAATGGTTTGAATTGTAACATTGATGAAAATGTGTTTGCTAAGTGATTTCCTAAATTACTTTATGGACCATAAAATATCTGCATTTAGTCTGATTCTATTTGGCTGAAAAATAAACATTTCTAAACAATACCCTTCATGCTTGATAATGATAATATGCTGAAAACTTTAAATTGCATAAGACAACCTAAATGTTTTCTCTTAAAAAACAGATGATATTGTTAGTTTGTGACATACTACACTGTACTGCTTAAATGGCATATTCTTCCTAAAGATATATAAATGTCATGGTTGTGTATTCTCACTTATAACACAAACAATAAAGAACTATCTAGTAAATACTGGAATATAAGAAGAAAACTTTTGGATCTACTTTTCAAAATTGACAATTGTAATAATAAAATACCCTCTTACAAAATGATGAAAGAAACAATAGGGAGACAATATTTCTTGATATCCTCAAATAGAGAAGTCAAAATTCAATAATTCTATATTGCTTAGTAATTTCATATTCCTTGTCTAGCAAACATTAAATTTAGAGTAATGCACAGCAAGAGTCAATACATGATTTATCAAAGTATTTTGGATACAACAAATATTTCTTTTTTTAAAATTTCTTTTTATTTTATTATACTTTAAGTTCTGGGATATACGTGCAGAATGTGCAGGCTTGTTACATAGGTATACATGTGCCATGGTGGTTTGGTGCATCCATCAACCCATTATCTACATTAGATATTCCTCCTGATGCTAACCCTCTCCTAGCCTCCAACCCCCAACAGGCCTCAGTGTGTGATGTTCCCCTCCCTGTGTCCATGTGTTGTCGTTGTTCAACTCCCACTTATGAGTGAGAACATGTGGTGTTTGGTTTTCTATTCCTGTGTTAGTTTGCTGAGAATGATGGTTTCCAACTTCATCCGTGTCCCCGCAAAGGACGTGAACTCATCCTTTCATATTTTTTCATAGTATTCCATGGTGTATATGTGTCACATTTTCTTTATCCAGTCTATTGTTGACGGGCATTTGGGTTGGTTCCAAGTCTTTGCTATTGTGAATAGTGGTGCAATAAACATACATGTGCATATGTCTTTATAGTAGAATGGTTTCTAATCCTTTGGGTATATACCCAGTAATGGGATTGTTGGGTCAAATGGTATTTCTGGTTCCAGATCCTTAAGGAATCACCACACTATCTTCCACAATGGTTGAACTAATTTACACTCCCACCAATAGTGTAAAAGTGTTTCTATTTCTCCTCATCCTTGCCAGCAACTGTTGTTTCCTGACGTTTTAATGATCGCCATTTTAACTGGCATGAGATGGTATCTCATTGTGGTTTTGATTTGCATTTCTCTAATGACCAATGATGATGAGCTTTTTTTTCACATTTGTTGGCTGCATAAATGTCTTCTTTTGAGAAGTGTCTGTTCCTATTCTTTGCCCACTTTTTGATGTGGTTGTGTTTTGCTTGTAGATTCTGGATATTAGAACTTTGTCAGATGGATAGATTCCAAAAATTTTCTCCTGTTCCATAAGTTGCCTTGGACACAACAGAAATTTCAACCAGACGTTTTCTGTAAAGAAAAGGAAAGGGACACCACGTGTATTGTGATCTTTGTGTCAGAAGACCCATGGAGCATGCTTCCTGTAGTGTGGTGATGCTGAACAGCCAGTCTGATTTGGTTTCTGCTTCTCATGCATTGAGACAAGAACAGTTGCTCCCGTGAAGAAACCTGCAGAGGAGAAGATGTATGCCTGCCTTGATCTCATTTTTTCCATTGTAGAAACCACTAGTCCAAGGTATCTTTTCAATATGTTTTCTGCCAGTTTGGAAAAGGGTTGTTGTGGTTACAGAGATCTGTTTCACTTAATGTCTGCTTGCAGTTTTTTTCACTTCCCCTTGGCCCCAAGGATCATAACTGTCTGTTTTGAGTTCTGGGATATTCCTTGGGATAATGATGGTACAGAATAATTGTTTTTGGTTTTCTGAAGGGAAAGGTGGGCCAGATGACTTCTACTCTGCCATTTTGATGATGTCATTTTCTTGACTGATTTTTGTATGCTGATTTAGTATCTTACAACTTTGCCTTTTATATTAGTTCTTTTTTTCTGGTGGAGTTTTTATTTTTTTTAAATGTATAAGTCATGTCATCAACAAGCAGAGATTGTTTCTTCTTTCAAATTTAGATGCCCTTTATTTCTTTTCCTTGGTAATGTCTTTGGTTAGGATTTCTGGTACTATGGAAAATAGAAGTATTTGGAGTGGGCACCCTTGTCTGTTCCTGGTCTTGGAGAACAAGCTTTCAATTTTTCACTATTTTGAATGATGTTAGCTGTGGGCTTGTCATACTTGGCTTTCATTATTTTGAGGTAAATTTCTTCTATACCTAGTTTATAGAAAGTTTTATTATGACCAATATGTTAATTTTTTTCAAATATTTTTCTGCATCTATGGAGGCAATCACATGATTTATTATTTTGCATTATGTTAATGTGGTGTATCGTTTTGTTTGGATTGAACATGTTAAAACATCTTGCAGCTCAGAGATAAATCCATCTTGGTTTTGGTGTATGAGCCTATTAAAATGTTATTGTATTTGGTTTGCTAGTGTTTCATTGAAGATTTTGCTTCCATATGTATCAGGAAAATTGCTCAGTTATTTTTTGCTTTCTTTTGTTTTTTGTCCTGGTCTTATCTGGTTTTAGTATCTGGGTAATGCTGCCCTCACAGACAAGTTTGGAAGTGTCACATTCTGTTCAGGCTGCCATGACAAAATGTCATAGACTGAGTGACTTATAAACAACAGAAATTTATTTCTCAAAGATCTTGAACTTGGAGGTCCAAGATCAAGGTCTGAGCAGTTTAGATGTCTGGTGAGGGCCTTCTTTTTTAATAGATTTCTTCTTGTTTCTTCTGAAAATTTTTGACTTAATGTCTACTTTGTCTAATATAAGGATAACCAACCCTGCTTTCTTAGTTATCATTTTTATGGACTATATTTTTGTATCCTGTCATTATCAGGCTATGTGTGTCCTCAGATCTAAAGTGAGTTTTAGTAGACAGCATGTTGTTGTATTGTTTTCTTAAAATCCATTTAGCCAACGTACGACTTTTCTTTTTTTTTTTTTTTTTGAGATGGAGTCTTGCTCTGTCACCCAGGCTGGAGTGCAGTGGTGCGATCTTGGCTCACTGCAACCTCTGCCTCTTGGGTTCAAACTATTCTCCTGCCTCAGTCTCCCGAGCAGCTGAGACTACAGGCATGTGCCACCACGCTGGCTAATTTTTTGTACTTTTAGTGGAGATGGGATTTCACCATGTTAGCCAGGATGGTCTAGATCTCCTGACCTCGTGATCCACCCTCCTCGGCCTCCGAAAGTGCTGGGATTACAGGCGTGAGCCACGGCGCCTGGCCCAATCTATGTCTTCTGATTCCACAAATGTTTAAGAAATTACATTTATAGCAATTATTTATATGGAGAAACTTCCTTTTGTCACTTTGTTAATTGTCAGTTTTCTAGTTCTTTTGTCCCTTTTATTTCACTCTTGTTGACTTCCTTTGTGATACATCGATTTTTTTTTTTTTGCAGTGATATGCCTTCAATCATTTTTGTTTTCTCTGTATATTTTTGTAGAATTTTCACCACGAAACTTACATAAAATATATTTTAGCTATAGTAGTCTATTTTAAACTAATAACAGGTTAACTTCAATCTCATACAAAAATGTTACTCTTATATTTTCCCTTTACACTTTGTTATTACTGTCACAATTTATATCCTTTCATAGTGTATGCATTAACATATACTTGTTATTACAGTTATTCCAAATACTTTTGTTTTTTAACTTTCTATCATAATTAGGTGATTTATCCTACCATTTTATTATTACTGTATTCTGTATTTCTTTATATATGTTCATTTTTACCTGTGAGTTTTGTACTTCATATACATTTGTGTTGCATTCTTTTGTTTCAACTTGAAGGACATCCTTTAAAATTTTTTTGAGACAAGTCTAGTGTTGATAAACTTCCCTAGTCTTTGTCTGGGAAAGTGTTTATCTCTCTTTCATTTTGAGAGACAGTGTTCCCTAATGTGGTGTTTTTTGTTGTTTGTTTTTCTTTTAACACTTTGAATATATGATACCACTTTCTTCTGACCTGCAAGATATCTGCTGAGAAATCTACTGAGAGTCTTATGGAGGCTTCCTTATACATGACAAATATTTTTCTTTTGCTGCTTTCAAAATTCTTTTTTATCTTTGACTTTTGACAATTTCAATTTGGTATTTTTAGTATTTAGACTTATTTGGGTTTAACCTACTTCAGAGTTTTTGGGCTTTATGAGTCTGGATGTCCATTTCAGATTCCTTAGGTGTGGAGTTTTCAAAAATTATTTTTTTAAAAATAGCCATTCTGGTGTGTGTGTGTGTGTGTGTGTGTGTGTGTGTGCATGTGTGTGTGTGTTCAATATGTATTCTCTTTCAAGGACTCCTACAATGTATACATTGTTCCACTTGATAGTGTGCCATAAGTCCTTTAGGTTTTCTTCACTCTTTTCTTTTTTTTTTTTTTTTTTTTCTTCGCTGAATAGATAATTTCTAATAACCTATTTTTTTAGTTAACTGATTCCTTCTCAAGTCAGATTACGTTTTAGTCCGTCTTCTGTTGCTTACAACAGAATACCCCAAACTGGGCAATTTACAAAGAAAAGAAATTTCTTTCTCATAGTTACAGAACCTGAGAAGTGCAAGGTTGAGGGGCTGCATTTGGTGAAAGCCTTCTTTGCTGATGGGAACTCCTTGCAGAGTACCAAGGTGGCACATCACATCACATGGTGAGGTAGTTGAGTGAGCTAGTTAAGGTCTCTCTTTCTCTTTTAAAAAAGCACCATTGGACAGATCTTCCAGACAAAAAAAAATCAACAAAGAGACATCAAACTTAATCTGCACTATAGACCAAATAGATATAATAAATACTTACACAACATTTTATCCAATGGCTGCAGAATATACATTATTTTCCTCAGCACATGAATTATTCTCAAGGATAGACCATGTGTTAGATCATAAAACAAGTCTCAAAACATTCAAAACAATTGCAATAATACCAAGTATATTCTCTGACCACAATGAAATACAACTATAAATAAATAAGAGGAATTTAGAAACTATACTAATACATGGAAGTTATATGGAATATGCTTCTGAATGACCTGTGAGTCAATGAATAAATTAAGAAGAAAATTGAAAAATTTCTGGAAACAAAGGATAATAGAAACATAATATATTAAAACCTATGGGATACAGCAAAAAAAGAATACTGAGTGAAGTTTATAGTTATAAATGTCTACATCAAAAAAGAAGAAAATTTTCAAATAAACAATCCAATGCATCTTAGATGACTAGAAATGCAGGAGGAAACCAAACCCAAATTAGTAGAAGAGGAGGAATAATAGAGATAAGAGCAACAATAAATGAGATTGACGAAAACAATACAAAAGATCAATAAAACAAAAAGTTGACTTTTGAAGGGATAAAAAAGACAAATCTTTAGCCAGACTAAGAACAAAGGGCAAGATCCAAATAAATAAAATCAGAAATGAAAAATGAGACATTACAAGTGATACTGCAGGAATCCAAAGGATCATTAGTTGGTACCATGAGCAACTATATGACAATACATTGGAAAATCAGAAGAAATGGACAAATTCCTAGACACATACAACTTACCAAGATTAAACCATGAAGACAACCAAAACCCGATCAGACCAATAACAAATAATGAGATTGAAGCTGTAATAAAAAGTGTCCCAGTAAAGAATAGTCTGGGATCTGATGGCTTCACTGCTGAATTCTACCAAATATTTAAAGAAGAACTCATACCATTTCTACTCAAAATATTCTGAAAATTAGAGGAGGAGGGAATACCTTAACCACATTCTACCACATGAGTATTACCCTGATATCAAAACCAGACAAAGACACATCAAAAGAAGAAAACTACAGGCCAATATCTGATGAATATTGATGCAAAAATCCTCAACAAGATACTAGCAAACTAAATTCAACAATGCATTATAAAGATCACTCATCATGACTAGGCGGGATTTATCCCTGAGAGGCAAAGATAGTTCAACATATGCAAATTAATCAATGTCATACATCACATCGACAGAACGAAAGATAAAAACTACATGGTCATTTCAATTGATGCTGAAAAAGCATTTGATAAAATTTGACATCCCTTCATTGTAAAAACCCTAAAACAATTAGGGATAGAAGGAACAAATCTCAACATAATAAAAGTCATATACAACAGACCCATGGCTAGTATCATATTGAATGGGGAAAAACTAAAAGCCTTTTCCTAAGATCTGGAACATGACGAGGATGCCCACTGTCACCACTGTTATTCAACATAGTAGTGGATGTCCTAGCTAGACTAATCAGACAACAGAAAGACATAAAGGGCATCCAAATTGGAATGGAAGAAGTCAAATATCCTTCTTTGCAGACGGTGTGACCTTATATTTGGAAAAACCTAAAGACTTCACACACAAAAAAGATACTATTAGAACTGATAAACAAATTCAGTAAAGTTGCAGGATACAAACTCAACACACAAAAATCAGTAGCGTATCCACATATAAATAGTGAATAATCCGAAACAGAAATAAAAAAATCCCATTTACAATAGCACATGTAAAATTAAATACCTGGAAATTAACCAAAGAAGTGAAAGACATCTATAATGAAAACTACAAAATATTGGTGAAAGATATTGAACAGAACATCAAAAAATGGCAAAAGATTTCATGTTCATGGAGTAAAAGAATCAATATTGTCAAAATGTCCATACTACACAAAACAATCTGCAGAGTCAATGCAATCTCTGTCAAAATACCAATGACATTCTTCACAGAAATAGAAAATAAATCCTAAAATTTAAATGAAACTATAAAAATCTCATATTACCAAAGCTATCCTAAGTAAAAGGAGCAATACTGGAGGAATTACATTACATTATTTCAAATTATACTACAGAGATCTATAGTAACCGAAACAGCATCATAGTGGCATAAAAACAGCCACAGATTAATGGTACAGAATAGAGAACTCACAAACATCCATACACCTACAGTGAACTCTTGACAAAAGTGCCAAGAACATACACTGGGGCAAAAACAGTCTTTTCAAGAAACGTTGCTGATAAAACTGGTTAGCTATATGCAGAAGAGTTAAACTGGACCCCTATTTCTTGCCACATACAAAAATATAATCAAAACGTGTTAAAGGCTTAAATCTAAGACCTCAAACTACAAAACCACTACAAGAAAACAGTGGGAAAATTGCCAGGACATTAGTCTAGGTAAAAATTTCTTGAGTAATATCCCATAAGCTCAGACAACCAAAACAAAAATGGACAAATGGGATCACATCAAGTTAAAAAGCTTCTGCACAGCAAAAGAAACAGTCAACAAAGTAAAGAGACTATTCCCAGAATGGGAGAAAATATTTGTAAATTACCCCTCTAACAAGAGATGAATAATCAGAATATATTAGGAGCTCAAACAACTCCAAAGGAAAAAAATCTGAGAAATCGATCAAAAAATGGGCCAAAGATTTGAACAGATATTACTCAAAAGAAGACATACAGATGACAAGAAGACATGTTAAAAACTGCTCAACATCACTGATCATCAGGGAAGTGCTAATCAAAGCTACAATGAGTTTTTATCTCACCCCAGTTAAAAGGGCTTTTATCCAAAAGACAGGCAATAACAAATTCTGGGGAGGATATGGAGAAAGGGAACACTTGTATGATGTTGGTGGGAATGCAAAATTAGTACAAGCACAATGCAGAACAGTTTGGAGTTTCCTCAGAAAACTAAAAATAGAGCTACTCTATGATCCAGCAATCCCTCTGCTGGGTATATATCCAAAAGAAAGACAATCAGTATATGAAAGAGCTATCTGCACTCCTATGTTTGTTGCAGCACTGTTCACAATAGCTAAGATTTTGAAGCAACTTACATATCCATTAACAGATGGATGGATAAAGAAAATATGATACTTATATACTATGGAATACTAGTCAGTTTTCAAATGGAATGAAAGTCTGTTATTTGCAACCACGTGGATAGAACTGGAGATCATTATGTCAAGTGAAGTAAGTAGGGCACAGAAAGACAAACATCACATGCTCTCATTTATCTATGAGATCTAAAAATCAAAACGATTAAACTCATATAGATAGAGAGTAGAAGGATGGTTAACAGAGACTGGGAAGGGTAGTGGGGTGGTAGAAAGGAAGTAGGATGGTTAATGGGTAAAAAATAATAAAAGAATAAGACCTAGCATTTGATAGCACAACAGGGTGACTATGGTCAATCATAATTTAATTGCACGTTAAAAAAAACTAAAAGAATACAATTGGATTGTTTCTAACACAAAAACAATAAATGCTTAAGGAGATGGATACGCCATTCTCCATGAATTCATTTTTTTTGCGTTGCATGACTGTATCAAAATAGCTCATGTATCCTACAGATATATATACCTACTCTATAACCATAAAAATTAAAAATTAAAAAAGGCACCAGAACCACACTAATCACAGCCATTAATCTATTAACTTATGAATTCTTAATTCATTAAACCATGAGTAGACTAATCCATTCATGAGGGCTCTGTCATTATGATCCAATTACTTCTTAAAGCCCCTACATGTCAAATCCCTTAGGTATGGTAGGCCTAGGTTTCTGGTTGGCAATCGGGTGGGTTTAATTAGATCAATTATTTCCTGGTTGGCACAAAATAATCACCAACAGTAATATTGCATTTGTAATTTTTAAAAAGTTTTATTCTTAATTTCTTGTAAACATTCAGTGCACTGAGGATGTGTAATTCCTTAAGAGAGCCCTACATCTTGCATTGGTAATCTCTTAAATAATGTGAAGGGACAAATAAATTATTAAGCTGCAGGCATCTTAGATCATTTATCATACCTTTTGTATTTTCTCATCCTAAAAGCAGGCTAACTAAATATAAGTAATAATATGCTGGACCAATAGAAATGCATGTGGGAGAATTTGTGTTATGGCAAAACACTGTAATTAATGGTGGGAGGCTTCCTTACACTCTCCAATCATTCTTTCATCATTCGTTTATTATACAAACATTCACTGAGGGCTGCTTTGTGCACAAAGGCAAGCTGACAACATCATGAATTTGCTGTAGCTGAGGAGCCTTGGGAGTACAGCTGATCAGGCAGAGGATGCAATAATGTCCTAAATGGAGTGGAAGTTATGAACAAAATGACCAAAAGAATTCTGGTCAATTGGCTAAGTCTTATGGTTCCCTTGAGCAAGGCTTTTCTGTCTGGAAACCAACAGTGTCCTTCATCTTTGGAGACATCCTCTCATATCCACTTTTTCAGACAGAGGTGTCTCTATTATTTAGGAGATGAAAATTCATTACATAGTCACTTTATATTAAAATGTTGTCATCTATGTTTGTATGAGTTGGATGTGCAGATTTTTTTGGAGGTAGGGGAAAAATTGTCATCCCTGTAAAATAGCTATCATTAAAAATAGGGACAATATGTAAAGAGAACAGAACTGGTAGTCGTTAGGGAAAATAGAACAGAGAGGAGCTATGAACAAAGCTCATTTATTTCAAACAAATGTGTTTTAAAAATTAAAAAAATACATATTTCCATGTTAGGGATTATATTTTAACATGATCTTTAGAGTAGATAAAAATCCCAACCATCACGTGCAGTGACTCCCTCTAGTAAATTTTTAATTCTGTTTTTATAATCTTTAGTTTCTTTGTTGATATTCTCATTTTCTTCATGCATTGTTTTTGTGATTCCATTTTGTTTTTTCTCTGTGTTCTCTTATAGCTCACTGAGATTCTTTAAGATGATTATGTTTAAATGCTTTCAAGTAATTCATTTTATTCATTTTTTAATTCGACTTACTTTGTTCTTTTGATAAGCTAACATTTCTCTTATTTTTTATATTTCTTATCTCTGCATTGGTATCCATTTACTTGAAGAAACAGATAGCCACCCAGGTCATTACAGACTGACTTCTGTGAAGAACTTTCCCGAGTCATCTGGCTAGAGATTCTTGGAGCATCGCAATATTTTCTATGGATATGCCTTCTTTAGACTGTGCATGTAGTTTTCCTTCTTTTAAAAAGAAAATAATTAGTACAATTTACTTTTTTAAAAAGCTCTATAACCTTTTGCTCTCTCTAGTATTTGGCTGCTGTGCCACAGACTATAACTGGAGACACTCCTTTCCCTCACTTTCTGGGGTGAAGGCTCAAGTTCTGTTTTTTTTTTTTTTTTTTTCTCCCAATCTCATCAAGCCATGCAGCCTTCGGCAAGTCACTTGTCCCTTTACTTTGTTCTAACCTACTCCTCATTGTGCAAGCAACACAGTTTCCATCAGTACTCTGTACGGAATGAAACTGGTTTTTCAGGCAGCGCTCTGCTTGGACACATGCTCTGCTCTCTCTATTTCCCCAAGTGAGAAATTGCATGTCTAGGTGATCTTGCTCAGTGCTGACCTGCACTGGTTTAGAAGAGAGGCTAATTCAGGTACAGTAAAATTGCTCCACTTATCCATTTCAATGTGGCTGTTCTCCGTTTCGTACCTATCCACAGCACTGCAACTTCTTCAATGAATATGCACATCTCATACAGATACCTTGGTTCATTTATCACTGTTAAATCTGTGTTTCTGTGGAGAAACAAGGGTGGGACTTTCTATTTTGCCATCTTTCTGACATCACTCCCTGGGATCAATAAAAAGCGTTTTAAAGATAGCTTATTTTGACTCTTTCTGATTAAAATGTAAATCAGAGAATTGGATTAATAAAAAACAGAGAGAGAAAAAAATAGAACTGTTGCAGCCAAAATAAACAAGATTTATCAGCCCAAGTACCTAAAATATGTCCTCGGTGTTTCTACTTTCTTGTTAGCCATTACAGTCTGAGGCAACATCATGATGCCAAATAGTGACAGAAGCCTCAAAATTCTGAAATCTCAGTTTTCTATCTTGGACTTCATGCTCACTTCTCCTAAGTGGAAGGGCTTGTCTTTTCCATGTCCACCCAAACGTCATTAATAACCACAGTCAAGGGTTCCCCTAGCTAATTCTAAATCCAAGCTGTGCTAGTATGCTAAAAGGATTTACACATCCATCCTACTGGGAAGCACGTGTAGTTATTAATACCAGTTTTATATAGGTTATGGCACTGCATCTGCATGTTATACTTGTTTATAGTAATGGTGACAAATGCAGGTCAGGTAAATAAGAAGTAATAAATTTAATGATTGGGAAATCAATGGCTTTACTTAATACATATTGACACTTCTTAAATCTAAATGTATAATTTGCAAGTCTCTAAGCCAAAAAGTTAAATACCTAATTACATAACTGATATCTTCACTTGGATGTCACAAAGGGACTTCAAATTGTGCATCTATACTCATGGATTCTGTTTTCACCCTCTGATCTTAATACATGATTCTTCTGGCCACTGCTCTACCCTGATCAGAAACAAAGTCTTATTTCACTCAGACTCACTCCTAAACAAATTATTTACATTATCAAGGAAATACTCTTAAAAGAACAAAAAACAAAACCTTCCTACAAATACACAGTTCACTTCATTTTCAATGGCAGTTTTTTTTCTTCATTTTTTAACAGGTTTATTGAGTTCACATTTACTTTGGTAAATAAACAAACTTTATTTTTTAGCAGATCATTGTACAGGTTTTAAATTCGTATGCACTTATGTTGCTAAAACCAAAATTAATATGTAAAACAGTTTCAATATCCCTCAGAATGCTGTTATGCCCCTTTATACTGAAATCAACAACAGCCTTCAGTCATGTGCACCATTTTGTTTATTTCCTATCCCAATACTTTTGACTTTTCCAGAATGCCATATAAGTAGAATTATTCAAAATGTAAATGATTGTGACCTCTTTCACTTGGAATAATGCATAGGAGATTCGTCCATGTGATTGTATAAATCAATGTCTTGTTCCTTTTTTATTGCTAAGTAGTATTCCATTACAAGGAAGTGTCGCAAAGTTTGTGTCTATTCTTTTTTTTTTTTTTTTGAGACGGAATCTCATTCTGTCGCCCAGGCCACAGTGCAGTGGTGCGATTGCGGCTCACTGCAAGCTCCGCCCCCCAGATTCACGCCATTCTCCTGCCTCAGCCTCCGGAGTAGCTGGGACTGCAGGCACCCACCACTACGCGGGGATTATTTATTTATTTATTTTATTTTATTTTTAGAGGAGACGGAGTTTCACCATGTTAGCCAGGATGGTCTTGATCTCCTGACCTCATGATCTGCCCGCCTGGGCCTCCAAAAGTGCTGGGATTACAGGCGTGAGTCACCGCGCCTGGCCTTTTTTTTTTTTTTTTTTTTTTTGAGACGGAATCTCATTCTGTCGCCCAGGCCACAGTGCAGTGGTGCGATTGCGGCTCACTGCAAGCTCCGCCCCCCAGATTCACGCCATTCTCCTGCCTCAGCCTCCGGAGTAGCTGGGACTGCAGGCACCCACCACTACGCGGGGATTATTTATTTATTTATTTTATTTTATTTTTAGAGGAGACGGAGTTTCACCATGTTAGCCAGGATGGTCTTGATCTCCTGACCTCATGATCTGCCCGCCTGGGCCTCCAAAAGTGCTGGGATTACAGGCGTGAGTCACCGCGCCTGGCCAAAGTTTGTGCTTATTCTTTTATGAAAAGGCACTTGAATTGTTCTCAGGTGTAATGGGCTGAATGGTTGTATCCTCTCAGAATTTGTGTTGAAATGCTAACCTCCAATGTGATGGCATTAAGGGATGAAGCCATTGGGAAATGATTAGATCATGAAGGTGGCACTCTCATGAATGGCATTAGTGCCTTATAACAGGGATCCAAGAAAGATATCTCTCCTTTCTTCTGACATGTTAGATATAGGAAACATGGCTTCACCAGACACAGAATCTTTTTGTGCATTGATCTTGGACTTTCCAGTCTCTAGAACTATGAGGAATAAACTTTTGTTTAAGCTCCCCAGTCTATGAATTTCTGTTATAACGGTCTAAATTTACTAAGGCAAAAACTTTGAACATTTAGGAATAAAACCACAATATATGTTTGAGTTTAAATTTTTGAATGAACATGACCTTCCTTCCTTCCTTCCTTCCTTCCTTCCTTCCTTCCTTCCTTCCTTCCTTCCTTCCTTCTTTCCTTCCTTCCTTTCTCTTTCTTTGTTTTCTTTCTGCCTTGCTCTATCACCCAGGCTGGAGTGCAGTGGCATGATCTTGGCTCCCTGCAACCTGCACCTCCTGGGTTCAAGCAATTCTCCTGCTTCAGTCTCCCAAGTAGCCAGGAGGCGCCACCAAGCCCAACTAATTTTTGTACTTTTAGTAGAGATGGGGTTTCACCATGTTGTCCAGGCTGGTCTTGAACTCCTAACTTGAAGTAATCTGTCCGATCAGCCTCCCAAAGTGCTGGGATTATAGGCATTAGCCACTGTGCCTACTTGAGTTTCATTTCTGATCAGTAAATTTCTATAATTGGGAAAACTGGGTCATATTGTAGATGTATGTTTAACTTTGGAAGAATTTTTAAAATTCTTTTAGGAGTTTTCTGTACCATTTTGCATTTCCAACAGCAATGTATAAGTGTTTCAAGTGTTCTACATTATTGACAGATATTGGTATTGTCAAATATATTTGCTTTCATCTATTCTAAGTGTGTTAGTACTTTCTTATGCTTTGTAATTACATTTATTTTTCTAATGTAAAATGGGGTGCATATCTTTTTATGTGTGTTTTTTACATCTATAGATATATTCTTTGATAAAATATCTATTTAAATATTTTGCCTATGCTTTTGGTGAGTTTTTTTTTTTTTTCTTATGATTGAGTTTTGAGAAGTCGTATATTCTATAGATACAAGTTATTTATCAGCTATGTACTTTGAAAATATATTATCCATGAATTTGGCTTGTCTTTTTATTTTTCCAATAGGATGTTTTGAAAAGCAAAAGATATTAGTTTTAATGTGGCATATTTATCTATTTTTTAATAAATCATATTATTGCTGGTATCTAAAAAATTACTGAAGGTAAAATCACAAATATTTTGTCTTTTATTTTCTTCTAGAAGTTTTAAAATCTTAGGGTTTATATAAATGTTAATATCCTTCTTGAGTTTTAAAAATATTGTATGAAGTATGGGTCAAAGTTTTTAAAAATTATTTTTATTTTTTGCATATGTGTATTTGGTTGTTTTTGAACAGATGATCTTTTCCCCATCAAACTTTCTTTGTGCCTTAGAATAAAATAAAAGGACTATATATCGTCTCTTTCTATCTGTCTCTATGTGTGTATGTTCATCTCTTTCTTCACTGTCTTTTCTTAAACATATCTACATGTCTTTAATTTTGCCATTACTGTATCGTCTGAACTGCTGTACACTTTATAATAAATTTGGAAATCAGGTAATTGAGTCTTCCAACTGTGTTCTTTGTTTCCTAAATTGTATTGGCTACCCTGGATCATTTGCCATTTTCACACATTTAGAATTAACTTGTTCATTTTCATAAATAATCTGTCTGAATATTTGGGGAGAAATACACATCTTAAAATTACTAAGTCTTCTGACATACAAACACATTGCATTGCTTCATTTATGTGGATCTTCTTTGGCATCTTTCATCAGTATCTTGTATTTTAATGACATAGTAGTTGAATATATTTTGTTGGATGTATATTAAAGTATTCTATAATTGTGCTTTTTATATATGATATGAGTTTGTTAGTTTCATTTTCAACTGTTTCTCATGAGGTTATATAAACATGATTGACATTTTTGTACTCTAAGGTTTTGTTGGATTCATTGAAGAGTGCTATTAGCTTTTCATAGATTATAATAGTCATACTTTCCTTGAATTGAAAACTTTTTATTTCTTTCTCTATATACTGTATGTCTTTTATTTATTTTACTTACCTTACAGCACTGGTAGGAAATCCAGTATCATGTTGAATAGGAATGGTGAGAGTTGACATCTTGTCTTTTTCCTAAACTTCATGAGAAAGAAGTGAGTTTAATCATTAAATTTAATCATTAAGTATAATGTTAGCTGTAGGTCCAGAGACTTTATCAGTTTGAAGAAGTTTTCTATCAATTCCTGTTTTGACTTTTATTTCTCCTATGCTCTACCACAGAGCACAGAGACCCAGTGCTTATATTTGCTCTCTTTTTGGAGGGACCAATTTTTTTCATATATTTTATGCTACTTGGTTGCCCTGTAACTTCAATTATCTAGTGAATTTATTCAAGCCATAACCTGGCATGTGTCTTATTCTTGCGTTGTGAGTGGTGTAATTTCCAGCTTTCTGTTTTTTGATAAAGGCAGCATATGCTTCTTTTTCTTCGGTTAAAGTCCATATGTGCTTAACAGGCTGGATATTTTCAGTCCCTTTACATTTCATGATTTCCACACATAGATTCTTTGTTCATATTAAGATTACATAAATTTATTCCAAATGTCATCCTCTTGTGGCCCAAGAGTCTGAGCTTACTGTGATGTATGCCCAAAATGTGATCCCATATTTCTATATAAAATTTACCAATGTAAATTATCCCTCATATCTAAGCATTTATTTCATTATTTTCTGTGAATCTTCCTTGACATTCAAAATTTGGATGCTGACTCTGTCTCCTGTTATATAGTACTATAACATTATTTCTATACTCTTATAACTTAATAGTTCTCCCCCTCACTGGTTAGCACTGAGAAGTAATAGATTTGTTAATCTTCGTCAATGTTTCAAAGCAGCACTCTTCACGATAGCCAAAAGGTGGAAATAGCACAAATGTTCATCAGCTGATAAGTGGATAAATAAAATCTGGTCTATTCATACAATGGAATTTTTTCAGACCTAAAAAGAAATGAAGTACTAATACATCCTAATCACAGATGTACCCTGGAAACATTATGCTAAGTGAGAGATGCAAGAAGCCACATATTGTATGATCCAATTTATGTGGAATCAAAAACAGCAAATCATTAAAGACAGAAAGCAGATTAGTGGTTGCCAGAGAATGGAATAGGAGAAAATAGGAAGTAATTTCTTATTGTGTAAAGGAAATACTTTAGGGGTAATAAAAGAATTATCAAAATAGATAATGGTGATGATTGCAAAACTGTGAATGTAATTAATGCTAATAAACATAATTTAAAATAGTTAAATGGTAAACTTTATATAACAATTAAATGTTATGATTCATATTATAGATATAAATATATATATTACTCTTTATATATGGCTTCACATATATATGTGAAGACACAACTTTTTCGTTGGAACTCACATGCCTGATCTTTTTGAAATCTTGTTTGGATGGCACATGCTATAAAAGAAATGGACTGATTTTTAGTTTCTACAACAACTCTTAAAAACAGAGCATAAACTACAGAAATGAAACTCTGGTAAGCATAACAACTCAAACAATTTTATTAAAAGTAAAGAACTACCTCTTTAAAATATGCATTTTGACTTAAATTTTATTTCATCGTTTGGAATAAAAGTGCAATATGATCTTTCTATCCATATTTATGACACATGTACACACTGAAACAATGCTACAACATTTTATATAATTGGAGATAAGCAACAGTTGATATCAGTTTTATATTGCTTCTATTCCCAGAAGAATGGAACAATAATAAATACTGGCTAATAGTTCCTACTTACACAAAATTATTCACATATTATATGAACAAATCAAAGACAGGTTGTGGTAATAAATATCTTTCTTTGTCTTAGAATTTATGTAATCATTTCATTAACATTTTCGTAAGGACATTTTGCTATTACTATCTCCTGCACACTAATATACCACAATTTCTTTTTTCTAAAAGTTTTTTATGTTCATGATACAAGTTCAGGAAAAATTATTTAATAGTTTTGCTTATCTAAAAGACTTGACCTTTCTTCTCTGAGTTAAATTTCTACTTGATTGTGGCATTTTCATTTCATGTCAGATATTTAATTGATTTGATGAAGGCTCAAATGTATTTTGATATAATGGGGCACTTAGAAAAATGTTATTCCCTTCTTAGATATTTAGTATTTCTTTTCAAAATGCAGATAGAAATATATGTTAGTATTATCAAATGGTATATATTTTTCTAGGTTTTATTAAGATAATATACTCAGATGTTAATTTTCTCTTTTCACATTCATAAACTAATAGCAAAAAATGACCATTTAGCTTGTATTAGATGAAGTGGAGTTCAAAGTCTATGTTTTAGATAGAAGAGGGTTATACATGGCTAAGGATACACCAATGAATTTTAGAAAATGATAAAAAAGGTCAAATATGAGAATCAGTGCTTTAAGATAATGACAAGCAAAGAGAAGTGGAATAAAGTATATATCACTTATTTTTATAGCTTAATAGGGTATATACATAAAATGAAACAAATTAATACTTAGTCATGGAAACATGGATTAAAGAAAGAAAAATAACAACTCTTAGTTTAGCAGTTAATATCAGAAGCATGTTGGGGTGTGTGTGTGTGTGTGTGTGTGTGTGTGTGTGTGTGTGTGTGTGCGCAGAGGATAGGGAGGGTCAGATATGCAATCAAAGTATTTTGGAGCTTTGCCCTGCTCTGAAGTATTTTGGATTTGGATTAATTCGTAAACATGCAGGCTAGAATTTCTTCTTTCTTTTCCTGGTCTTGAGCCTCTCTGCATTATCTTTCTTGTTTTTGCACGTGTTTGCATTAAAGAAACTGACACAGATTTGGCATTTGTCGCTTTAAGTACTACTGAATTCTGAAATGAGGCCAAGAATGCTTAGAAACTCTAAGCTAATCAATGTACTTAGTGCTAGAAGAATGTGGAGGAATTCGCTTCTCTATACTTCAAGATGGAGAACAAAAATAAACATAAAATCTTGTAAATTTGAAATTTCCTTCTCATTATACCCTATAACACAAAGTAGCAATCCATTTTAAACATCATTTTCAGGCAGATGCACTATTGCTGAAAAGTACATTTGAGTGAATATTTCTTTACTATATATTTAGAACATGATTCAAATTTATATTCTGTGCAATACAGTCATGGATTTTTTAAAAATGTAAGCCAGGGTAATCTTCATTAAATGTTATTTGTCTACAATAGAGAATAAAGTTACACATTTCTGAATTTCATATCCTGACAAACTAAGCTTCATAAATGAAGGAGAAATAAAGTGTTTCCCAGACAAGCAATTGCTAAGGGAATTCATTATCACCACACCAGCCCTACACTAGATACTAACAGGGTTACTAAACATAGAAATGAAATAACAATACTTATAACCACAAAAGCACATACAAACGTAAAACCCACAGACTGTATCAGCAACTACACAGTCAAGATGACAAAGCTTCTAGCTAACAAGATTATGACAGGAATGAAACCTCACATATCAATATTAACCTTAAACATACATGGCCTACCTGCTCCACTTAAAAGATATAGAGCAAATTGGGTAGGAAAACAAGACCCATCCTTCTGCTGTTTTCAAAAGACCCGTCTCACATGTAATGACACCCATAGACTCAAAGTAAAGAGATGGATAAAGATCTATGATGCAAATAGAAAACAAAAAAGAGCAGGGTTCACTATTATTATATTAAGTAAAATAGGCTTTAAACCTACAGCAGTAAAAAAGAATAAAGATTGGCATTACATAATGACAAAGGATTTAATCAACAAGACTTGCTTCTCTTAAATATATATGTACCTAACAATGCAGCACCCAAACTTTTAAAAAACTTACTTTTAGATCTCAGAAAGGACTTTAATAGTCATATAACAATAGTCAGAGACTTCAACACCCCACTGGGAGCATTAGACAGTTTGAGGCAGAAAACTAACAAAGAAATTCTGAACATAAATTTGACACTTGCCAACTTGGGTCTAATAGATATCCACAGACTGACTAATCCACCCAACAAACACAGAATATACATCTTTCTCATCTGCACATGGAACATACTCTAAGACTGACCACATGATCAATCAACAAAAGTCACAATAAATTTTTAAAAACTTGAAAACATCAAGAATCTTCTCAGGCCAGAGTGGAATAAAAATAGAAATCAATGCCAAGAGGAATTCTCAAAGCCACACAAATACATGGAAACTAAACAACTTGCTCCTGAATTACTTTTGGGTAAACAAGAAAATGAAAGCAGAAATAAAAAAATTCTTTGAAACAAATGAAAATACAGACACAACATATCAAAACCTCTGGAATGCAGCAAAAGCAGTTTTAAGTGGGAAGGTTTGTAGTCCTAAGAGTCTACATTAAAAGGATAGAAATATCTCAGATTAACAACCTTACCCCACACCTAAAGAAGCTAGAAAAACAAGTACAAATTGAACTCAAAGTTAGCAGAAGAAAAGAAATAATTAAAGTCAGAGCAGAACTAAGTGAAATTGAGATAACTCAACAACAAAAAACAAAAGACTGACAAAATGTAAACTTGTTTTTCTGAAAGGATAAATAAGAGTAATAGACTGCTTGCTAGATTAACAGAAAAAAAGAGAAAAGATCAAATAAATACAGTGAGAGATGACAAAGGTGACATCACCACTGCTCTCACAGAAATACGAAACATTCATAGATATCACTATGAGCATCTCTGGGCACACAGACTAGAAAATCTAGAGGATATTAATGAATTCCTGGAAACACAACCTCCTAAGATTGAATCAGGATGAAATAGAAATAATGAACAGACCAAGAGTGAGTAGTGAAATTCAGTAATAAAAATACCTACCAACCAAGAAAAGCCCTGGAGGAGATTGACTCACAGCTGAATTCTACAATATATATATAAAACAGCTAGTGGCAATCCCAATCCCATTGAAAGTATTTCAAAAAATTGAGAAAAAGAGACTCTTTTTATGAAACTCATTTTATGAAACCAGTGTCATCCTGACACCAAAATCTGGCAAAGTCTCAAGATACAATATTAATGTACAAAAATCAGTAGCATTTCTACACACCAATAATAATCAGAGAACAAAATTAAAATAATCTCATTAAAAATAAATTAAAATACCTAAGGATACATCTAACCAAGAATGTAAAAATCTCTAAAAGGAGAACTACAAAACACTGCTGAAAAAAAATCACAGATGACATAAATAAATGAAAAACATCCCATGTTCATTGAGTAGAAGAGACAATATCATTAAAATGTCAAAATTGCCCAAAGAAATCTACAGTTTCAGTGCTATGTCTATCAAATCACTAGTATAAATTTTCACATAATTAGAAATATCTATTCTAAAATTTATGTGGAAAGACAAAGGAGCTCAAATAGCCAATGCAATCCTAAGCAAAAAGAAAAAAGCTGGAGGTATCACATTATCCAACTTCAAACTATACTGTAAGAGTACATCAACCAAAACAGCATAGTACAAAAATACACATGTATACCAATGGATCAAAATAGAGACCCCTGAAATGAAGCCACACACCTACAGCCACTTGATATTTGACAGAGTGGACAAAAATGAAAAATATGGAAAGATACCATATTCAATAAATGGTGCTGAGAAAACTGGCTAATCTTATGAATAAGAATGAAACTGGACCCCCTACATTTCACCATACATAAAAATTAATTCAAGATGGATTGAGAACTTAAATACAATATCTAAAACTATAAAAATTCTCATAGAAAATCTAGAAAATATTCTTCCAACATTGGCTTAGGAAGAAAATTTATGACTAAATTCTCAAAAGTAAGTGCAACAAAGAAAATTGACAGTCGGACCTAATTAAACTAAAGAGCTTCTGCATAGCAAAGTAAACTATCATCAGGGTAAGCCGATGACTCAGAGAATGGGAGAAAATATTTGCAAACTACCAATCTGACAGAAATCTAATATCCAGAATCTATAACTAACAAACAAATCCAAAAATAAAAATAAATAACCCCAGTAAAGAATGTGCAAAGGAAATGATCAGAAACTTCTTTTTTTTTTTTTTTTTTGACGTAGTTTCACTCTTGTCGCCCAGGCTGGACTGCAATGGCCCGATCTCGGCTCACTGCAAACCTCCACCTCCTGGGTTCAAGCGATTCTCCTGCCTCAGCCTCCCAAAGTATCTGGAATTACAAGCTCCCACCACCACACCCAGCTAATTTTTTTGTATTTTTAGTTGAGATGGAGTTTCACCATATTGACTAGTTTGGTCTTGAACTCCAGACCTCAGGTGATCCACTTGCCTTGGCCGCCCAAAGTGCTGGGATTACAGGCATGAGCCACCGCACCCAGGTGATCAGACACTTCTTGAAAAAAAAAAGGACATACAAACGGCCAAGAACATATAAAAAATGTTGCACATAACTGACCATTAGCAGAATGAAATAAAAACCAGAATGAGGGCCTGGCGTGGTGGCTCAAGCCTGTAATCCCAGCACTTTGGGAGGCCGAGGCAGGCGGATCACGAGGTCAGGAGATCGAGACCATCCTGGCTAACATGGTGAAACCCCGTCTCTACTAAAAAATACAAAAAACTAGCCGGGCGAGGTGGCGGGCGCCTGTAGTCCCAGCTACTCGGGAGGCTGAGGCAGGAGAATGGCGTGAACCCGGGAGGCGGAGCTTGCAGTGAGCTGAGATCCGGCCACTGCACTCCAGCCCGGGCCACAGAGCGAGACTCCGTCAAAAAAAAAAAAAAAAAAACAGAATGAGATACCAACTCACAATGCTCAGAGTGGCTATTACTAAAAAGTCAAAAAATAACAGATGTTGGCAAGGTTGTGAGGCAAAGAGAATGCTTATACACTGCTATTCATAGTGCAAATTAGTTCATTCACTTTGGAAAGCAATTCAAAGATTTCTCAAAGAATTAAAAATAGAATTGCCATCTAACCCAACAATCCCATTACTGGGTATATATACCAAAGAAAACAAAGCTTTCTACCACAAAGGCACACGCACTTGTATATTTACCACAGCACTATTCACAAGAAACAAAGACATTGAATCAACCCAAATGACCATCAACAGTGACTAGATAATGAAAATGTGGTACATATACAACATGGAATATTATTTAGCCATAAGAAAAAAATGAGATCATGTTATTTGCAGCTATATAGATGAAACTGGAGGCCAATATTTTAAGCAAATTAATAAAGAAACAGAAAACCAAATATTGCGTGTTCAGTTATAAGTGGGAGCTCAACATTGTGTACATATGGACACAGAGAAGGGAACAATAGACACCAGGGTCTACTTGCGGTTGGGGGATGGGATGACAGTGAGGATTGTTTGGAATCTGTGCTTATTTTCTGGGTGATTAAACAATCTGTACACCAGACCACCATGGCATGCAATTTAATCATATAAAAAACCTGCACATGTACTCCCACACATAAAATAAAAGTTGGGAGGAAAAAGAAAGCTGTGCTTACACTTTAAAATAGTCTATTAATTGTGCAGTAGCACTACATTAAAATAGTATGTCTCTAATTTAAAATATAGCTTAAAAATGCTAACAATTATCCCAGCCTTCTGCAAGTCATAATCTTATTGCTTGTAGAGGGTCTTGTCTTGATGTCGATGGTTGCTGACTGATTAGGACAGCAGTTACTGAAGATTGAAATGGCTGTGGCAATTAAAAAAAATAAGACAGCAATGAAGTTTGTTGGATGAATTCACTTTTATTTTCATGCATTATGTCTCTTTATCATGCAATACTATTTCATACCATTTTACTCACAGTAGAACTTTTTGCAAAATTGGAGTAAACCCTCTCAAACCTGACACTGTTTTATCACCTAAGTTTACGTAACATTTTAAGTCCTTTGTTGTCATTTTAACCATGTTCACAGCACCTTCCCCTAAGGTTGCACCTCAAGGAACTGGAAGAACAAGAACAAACTAAACCCAAAGTTAGCAGAGGTAATAAATTAATAAAGATCAGAGCAGAAATAAGTAAAATAGAGACTAGAAAAACAACAGAAAAAATTTAAAAAACAAAGAGTTGACTTGGTGAAAAAAAAATTGAGAAGCCTGTGCTAAGAACAGAAAAAGAAGACTCAGAAAAGAAAAAAGGAGACTTACAACTAAAGCAACAGAAATACCAAGCATCATGAGACCATTATGAAAAAAATATACACCAACAAATTGGACAAACTAGAAGTAATAGGAAAATTTCTTTTTCCTAGATGCATGCACTCTACCAAGACTCAATTATGAAGAAACAGCAAACCTTAACACCAATAATAGGAAAACTGAGTGAATAATAAAGTCTCCCACCAAAGAAAAGCCCAGGATCTGATGGCTTCCCTGCTGAACTCTATAAAATATTTAGATAATGAAGGCAAATTCTCAGATTCTTCCAAAATATGGAAGAGGAGGGAACTCTTTCAACCTCATTTTACAAAGCCAGCATCATCGCAATACCAAGTTTGCCAAATCAAAGCCAGATAAAGACACACAGAAAAAAAATACAGGACAATATGCTTGATGAACGAACACTGGTGCAAAAATTCTCAGTAAAATACTAGCAAACTAAATCCAAAAGCACATTAAAATGATCATTCTCCATGATCAACTGAGTTTCATTCCAAGAATGCAAGAATGGATCAACAAATGTAAATCAATAAATGTAATATATCACACTAGCAGAAAGAAGAACAAAACCACATGATCACTTCAATAAGTGCAGAAAATTGTTCAACACATTTAACATCATTTTATAATAAAAAACCTCTTCATAATTAGGCATGGAATGTATTTTAACACAATAAATGCTATATATGACAAGCCCACAACTAACATCTTAGTCAACTGTGAAAAGGTGAAAGCTTTTTTTCTAAAATTCAGAAAAGGACACAACATGGTACTGTAAGTCCTAACCAGAGCAATTAGGCAAGAGAAAGAAATAAAAAGTATCCAAATTGAAAACAAAGAAGCTAAATTGTCCCTCTTTGCAGACAACATGATGTTATACAGAAAACTCTAAAGGATCCACCAAAAAAACTGTTTAAAATAATAAATGAATTCAGTAAATTTGCAACATACAAAATAAACATGAAAAAATTGTTTTTCTATACACTAAAAACAAGCTACCTGAAAAAATGTAAAAAAAAAAACAACTTTATTTATAATAGCTACAAAAATAAAATAGGAATAAATTTAACTTAAGAGGTAAAAGACATCTACACTAAAAGTAGAAAACATTGATGAAAGAAATTACTAGTCATTAGAGAAATGAAAATCAAAACCACAATGAGATACCATCTCATGCCAGTTAGAATGGTGATCATTAAAAAATCAGGAAACAACAGATGCTGACAAGGATGTGGACAAATAGGAACACTTTTACACTGTTGGTGGGAGTGTAAATTAGTTCAACCATTGTGGAAGACAGTGTAGTGATTCCTCAAGGATCTAGAATCAGAAATACCATTTGATCCAACAATCCCATTACTGAGTATATACCCAAAGGATTATAATTCATTCTACTATAAAGACACATGCACATGTACATTTATTGCAGCACTATTTACAATTGCAAAGACTTGGAACCAACCCAAATGCCCATCAGTGATAGACTAGATAAAGAAAATGTGGCACATATACACCATGGAATACTATGCTGTCATAAAAAGGATGAATTCATGTCCTTTGTAGGGCCATGGAAGAAGCTGGAAGCCATCATTTTCAGCAAACTAACACAGGAGCAGAAAGCTAAACACCGCATATTCTCACTCATAAGTGGGAGTTGAGCAATGAGAAAACATGGACACAGGGAGGGGAATATCTCACACCAGGGCCTTTAACAGGGTGGGGGGCACGGGGAGGGAGAGCATTAGAACAAATACCTAATGCATATGGGACTTAAAACCTAGATGACCAGTTGGTAGGTGCAGCAAACCACCATGGCACATGTATACCTATGTAACAAAGCTGCATGTTCTACACATGTATACCAGAACTCAAAGTAAAAAAGAAAAAAAAAGCAAACTAAAAAAAAAAAAAAAAGAAATTAAAGGAGACACAAATACATTTTAAAAAATTTATGCTGATGAATTAGAAGAATTAATATTGTAGCAATGTTCATATTAGCCAAAGTGACCTATAGCTTTAACACAATCCCTATCCATATAACAATAACATTCTTTACAGAAATAGAAGAAACAATCTTAAAATTCACACAGAATCACAAAAGATCCTAAAGCCAAAGCAAAATCTTGAGCAAACAGGACAAAACTGGAGGCATCACATTACCTGAATTTAAAACATACTACAAAGTTACAGTAATCAAAGCAGCATGGTACTGTCATAAAAACAGACATATACACCAATGGAACATAGTAGAGCTCAGAAATGAACCCAAACATATACAGTCAACTGATCTTTGGCTAAAATGCCAAAAACAAACTTTCATGTTTATTGTAGAATTATTCACAATAGCTAAGATATGAAATAAACCTAATTGTCCACCCACAGGTGAGTGGATAAGAAAAATGTAGTATACATACAGAATAAAATACTATTCAGTCATAAAAAAGAATCAAACCCTGTTATTTGTGACAGCATGAATGAACCTGCAGGACATAATGTTAAGTGACATAGGCAGGCATAAAAAGACAAATCCCTCATAATCTCACATATATAGAATCTAAAAAGTTTGATTTCTTAGAAGTGGATAATAGAATGGTGGTTACTAGGAGCTGGCATTGTTGGGGTGATAGTTGAGTAAATGTTTGTTAAAGGATACAAAATTGTAGTTAGTTAGAAGGAATAAGTATATCTATTGTACTAAATCGTGACTATAGTTAATATATTGCATTCTTGAAAAATGCTAACAGGACAGATCTAAAGTATTCTCACCGCAAAGATGAAAATTATGTGAGGTAATGCATATGTTAATTAGCTGGATTTAATCATTTCACAACACATATACTTCAAAACATCACATATAATCTTATCCATCAATTTAAAATGAAATAACAAAAAGAGAAATTATTTTTGTTTAAAATGGCATCAAAACAACAGCATACTTAGAAATTATTTAACAAGAGAAGTAAAAGACTTCTATGCTGAAAATTGCAATTTATTGTGTTGAACAAAGAAGGAATAAATAAATAAATGAAGGTTTACATAAAATAAGAGACAATGCATATACTTAAATTAGAAGACTCAATGTTGTCAAGATTTTTCTCATTCTCAAATTGATCAATAGAGTCACACAATTCCTTTTAAATAACTAGCAGTCTTTTTATTTTGTAGAACTTGATATCCTAACATAAAATGAATATGGAAATTTAAATGACTTGGAATAGCCAAAACAATTTGGAACAAAGGGAATGACAGTGAAGGACTTAATCCAATTTCTTTTTTTTTTTTTTTTTGAGACAGAGTCTCGCTCTGTCACCCAAGCTGGAGTGCAGTGGCCAGATCTCAGCTCACCACAAGCTCCGCCTCCCAGGTTCACACCATTCTCCTGCCTCAGCCTCCCGAGTAGCTGGGACTACAGGCGCCCGCCACCTTGCCCGGCTAGTTTTTTTTTTTTGTATTTTTATAGTAGAGACGGGGTTTCACCATGTTAGCTAGGATGGTCTCGATCTCCTGACCTTGTGATCCGCCCACCTCACAAGACTTAATCCAATTTCAAACTTACAATAAAGCTATATTAATCAATCAAAGAGATTGTTTTTGGCAGAAAAACAGGCTTATAGATCAATATAACATTTTAACATTGGTGCCAAAACAATTTAAGGACAAAATGACTTTTTTTAGCAAATAAATTGAATAGTCGCATTAAAAAATCTGAGATCCATACTGAAAAATTAACCAAAAATGAATCATAGACCTAAATTTAATAGTTAACACTATAAATCTTCTAGATTGCAACATAACAAATAAATCATTATGATGTATGATTAGAAAAGAGATAAATACAACATTAAAAACCCAATTCATTGATAAAGTGTAATAAAAATTTAAAACTTTTGCACTTTAACAAAACAAATTTAAGAAAGTAAAGCAGTTGCAGATAGGAACAAATGTTTGTAAATCATATATCTGATCAAAAAATTTTATTAAGAATATCTCAAGTTTTTAATCCAGTTAAAACTCAATAATAAGGCAAATAATCCAATTAAAATTTGAGTAAAAGATTTGAATAGATATTTCACTAATGAAATATGAATTACTAACAAGCATATAAAATGATGCTCAACTTAATTAGACAGACATCAGGGAGAAGCAATTAAAATCACAGTGAGATACCGCTACATGAACACTGGAATAGCTAGCAGAAAGTGCCATGTTTGCTAGAATATAGAAAACTATATCCTTCAATATTGCTTGTGAGAATATAAAATAGTAAAGCTATTTTGGAAATAATTTAACAGTTTCTTAAAAATTAAACATAAACTGATCATAGGACCCACAAATTCAACTCCTACATATTCTCTAAGAAAAATTTTAAAAATCCATGTGAAGATATATGTGAGAATGTTTTCAGTAACATTATGCATAACAACCAAAAAACAAAAACAATCCAGATGACCACCAACTGTATTTCACTATAAAAAGGAATAAAATTCTAATACATATTACATACTAACAATAATATGTGCTGCAACATAGATTAACCTCCAAAAATGCTGAGTGGAAGAAGAAAGATACAAAAGATGACCCATTGTATGTTTCAACTTATATGCAATATCCTGAAGAAGTCTATTTATAGAGACAAAAAGCATAACATTGGCTCTTTGGGCCTGGTGGTGGGATAAGGGAGTGAATGTAAATAGGTATAAGCTTTCATTTTGTGTCATAAAATGTTCTAAAACTAAACTGTGGAAATGGTTACACGACTCCAAAAGTTTACAAAAAATCATCTAATTGTGTACTTGTAATGGGTGAAATATCAAGTATGTACATTGTACTTCAGGGTGGCTAGGGGAGAGATAGCATTAAGATAAATACCTATTGTAGGTGACAGGTTGATGAGTGCAGCAAACCACCAGGGCACGTGTATACCTATGTAATGAAACTGCACATTCTGCACATCTACCCCAGAACTTAAAGTATAATAAAAAAAGGAAACAAAATTGTTTTAAAAAAGGATTAAATATAATGAACTGCCTTTTAGCAGACAGAATTAGGTAAAGCAATTAATTTAATAGGAGACTTTCATTCCCAATCTCTTCATTACCTTTACATCTAAAGAAGAAGGATTTTCTCATTTTAAGCATAGAACAGTCAAAATTTGAATCTTAAAATTTATATCTATTAATATCTAGTATGATTTATTTTTAAATTTTATTGACATAGAAAATATCAGGTTGACCATTCTATAATTTCAAGTACCTTATCCAAAGATAAGTGATCTTTAATCAAGGAATTTTTGTTTGAATGATTTTTGATAACTAAAGAGATAAAAGCTTTCCATGTGAAATGCCAACGAATTTGGGTAATTCTGACCATTTATGTTACTGCCTGTAGTCTACTACATTACCCTGTCTTCTCTTATTGAATCATAATGAGAAAAAAATTGTAAGATATGTGATGGATAAAATATAGAGAAATGTAATTATTAGAATTAAATAATTCTTCATTCTCCTTTCTCAGTTCGCTGTTACAAAAATGTTTGAATATGTATTAAATAAAAGGGAAATGCATATAGGTATATGATTGTAATAGTTTAGTTAGATGTTTACCAAATAACATACAATGATATAATTTATTTCAAGAAAATTAACAATACTGCAGCACTTTCATAGTTTAGGACAATGTTAGTAGTTTTTAACTTTTTAGGACATATTCTTACTATATCTTTTCCAGTAGTATTACTTGCTTTCTTCTGAGACTTCTAACCTTCTTTGATTGTTGGCCAGGTTTATGGTTTGATTAGAATTTTATTTATAAAAATAGGTGGTAGGTAAAATTTAGCCTGTGAGTTGTAGTTTGTAGAAACTTGCATAAAATCAGAAGTTTAGTCAATAAGTAAAAATACATTGTCTAAAATAAGTGTTGTTCCTTTATCCCAAACCATGGCAAAGTAGTTTCTTGTCTTTATTATTATATATTTACAAAATAAATACATGCTATATTAAACATATATTACATATAGAATTTACATTATATATAATGTAAATTATTTGACTGCTTTGGATTATTTGAGAAGCACATTCCAGCTCTGAAAGGAAGAGATGGGAGAACAAAATGTTCTCCCTTTTGCAGAAATGCTAAAGGAAGGATGTCTTTAATGCTGTTTCATAGGGCTGAATGGAGTTAAGATCATCAGCCCTAGGAAATTCTGTAGTTATTTTTGCAACTTTTCCTATTGCTAAATGATTAGAAAATTCAATTATTGAAAAGAACTAATAAATATAACTTGGCCATCAACAGACCTTGTAGTGTGCTATAGTGTAATAGAAGAGCTTCCATATTTCTCTATTTAAAGGCCGTTAAATAGAACCAACTTTCACAAGTTGGGTTTTGATTAGCAACTCCTGCATTTGACTGAAACAATGATATGGAGACACATTCCATAAATATTAATTCCAGAAAAATATATAAAAATACTGTTTTTACTCTTTCTCACTTTTTACATTCAACTGTTTTCTTTCCACTACCCTCTGCAGATATAGATTTCAATATAAATAAAAATACAGATACATGTGTTTGGCAAATACTTATTTGATATTATACAAGGCATTGGCGAGGTTTTGGGAGAGGTTCATTAGCAAGGTTTGGAAAACTAACTAACAGTATCGGATAGAAGCATTTCAATTTCTTTTGTTACCAAATTATACCTTATTTGCTTTGGCAATTACCCTACAAGGGCTTAAGATATGACTTGCAAAATTTCATGTGCTGGGGTAAGGACTACTGCAATTTTTGCACTCCTTTGAGGATAGTTCACATTCCAGAAGGAGATGCATAAGTAGTCATCATTAAATAAGCCAAAACTTTCAAATATTCCTAAATTGTATTTTCCAGATTTTGCTGAATTTCCTCTTTATTTAAAATATTGTTTTCATCTAGTGACTTTAAATGTACTCTGAAATCACCTTAAATATCTATCTATTTATCTTTTACCTGCTGTTCCAAAACTTAAATGCCCACAAAATTACCTATAGAGCTTGTTAAAAAATGTCTACTTTCCAGATCACAACATTAGAGACACTGATCCAGTGAATCTGGGGCTGAGCCTCAAAAGGCAGCATTTTATGAAGCTCCCTAAGAAGTTCTTATGCAAATAGATCGACTATATAGATCAAAAAACCATAGTTTGGATTAATTGCAAAGATTTTCTCCCACTCTGCGGGTTGTCTGATTAGTCTGCTGATTATTTCTTTTGTTGTGCAGAAGCTTTTTTAATTTGATTAAGTCCCATCTATTTACCTCTGTTTTTGTTGCAATTGCTTTTGGCTTCTTGAGTATAAAGTCTTTGCCTAAGTTAACATCTAGAAGGGTTTTTCCGTCTAGAATTTTCAGGGTTTCAGATTTTAGATTTGAGTCCTGTATCCATCTTGAGTTGATTTTGTATAGAATGAGAAATGAGGATCCAGTTTTATTCCTCTACATGTGGCTTGCCGATTATCCCAGCACCATTTGTTGAGTAGGGTGTCCTTTCTCCACATTGTTTTGTGTGATTTGTCAGAAATCAGTTGACTCTAAGTATTTTGGATTTATTTCTGAGTTCTTTATTCTCTTCCATTGGTCTAAATGCCTATTTTATACAAAGACCATACTGTTTTGGTGATTATGGCCTTATGATATAGTTCGAAGTAGAGTAATGTAATACTTCCGGGTTTGTTCTTTTTGTTTAGTCTTGCTTTGGCCATGCAGGCTCTTTTTTGGTTCCATATGAATTATAGGATTTTTTTTTCTAATTCTGTGAAGAATGATGGTGGGATTTTGATGAGAATTGCATTGAATTTATAGATTGCTTTTGGCAGTATGGTCATTCTCACAATATTGATTCTACGCATTCATGAACATGGGTTGTGTTTCCATTTGTTTGTGTCATCTATGATTTTTTTCAGCAGTGTTTTGTAGTTTCATGACAAAGTGCTAATATCCAGAATCTCCAAGGAAGTCAAACAAATCAGCAACAACAAAACAAACAATTCCATCAAAAAGTGGTGAAAGGACAGGAATGGGCAATTCTCATTTTTGTTTTGTTTTGTTTTGTTTTTTTGAGATGGAGTCTCACTCTGTCACCCAAGCTGGAGTGCAATGGCACAATCTCTGCTCACTGCAACTTCCATCTTCTGGGTTCAAGCAATTCTCCTGCCTCAGCCTCCCAAGTGGCTGGAATTACAGGTGCCCACCACCACGTCCAGCTGTTTTTTGTATTTTTAGTAGAGACAGGGTTTCACTGTGTTGGCCAGAATGGTCTCAATCCACACCCGGCTAATTTTTTGTATTTTTAGTAGAGACAGGGTTTCACTGTGTTGGCCAGGCTGGTCTTGAACTCCTGACCTCGTGATTTGCCCACCTCGGCCTCCCAAAGTGCTGGGATTACAGGCATGAGTCACTGTGCCCAGCAGGAATGGGCAATTCTCAAAAGAAGATACACAAATGGACAACCAATATATGAAAAAATGCCCAACATCATTAATTATCTGGGAAATTCCAAAAACTACAGTGCAATACAACTTCACTCCTGCAGGAATGATCATAATAAAAAAATAAAAAAATAGATTTTTGCTTGGATGTGGTGAAAAGGGAACACTTATACACTGTTGGTGAGAATGTAAACTAGTACAACTACTATGGAAAACAGTGTGGAAATTCCTTAAAGGATTAAAAGCACATGTACCATTTGATCCAGCAATCCCACTCCTGGGTATCTACCCAGAGGAAAAAATGTGGTATATGGGCATATATATATACACACACATACACACACACACACACACACACACACACACCTTGGAATACTACTCGGCCATAAAAAGGAACAAAATAATGGCATTTGTAGCAACCTGGAAGGAATTGGAGACCATTATTCTAAATGAAGTAACTCAGGAATGAAAAATCAAACATTGTATGTTCTCAGTCATAAGTGGAAACTAAGCTATGAGAATGCAAAAGTATAAAAGTGATACAATGGACTCTGGGGACTCAAGGTAAAGTATAGGAGCCAGGGGGAGGGATAAAAGACTATACATTGAGTACAGTGTGCACTGCTCAAATGATGAGTACACCAAAATCTCAGAAATCACCTCTAAAGAAGTTATTCATGTAACCAAATACCACCTGTTCTCCAAAAACCTATTGAAATAAAAAAAAATTAAATTTTGAGAAATAAAAATGAAAATAAATAAAATAAAATAAAATATTCGTAATAGTTTACCATTTAATCCTTGAAACAATCCTGGGAGGTAGAATTTTTTTCAGGAGCATTACACCTTTATCTTTCTTTATGGTTGTAAGCAAGTTTGATTTTTTCCATCAAATGAAGATGAGTGGCAAAAAGAGAAAAGGAAATCGTACTTTATTCCAAACTAATATTTATATGTTCTCTAATTCTAAATTTTACTGAACAACTCTTTCTAAATCAGTCCACAACTGCCACTTAGCTCAAGAAATATTAAAAGAAGTATGTAATATATGGTTACAAGGTTTTGGCGAATAAAATGTCTTCATCTCCAGTGAAAATTAAATGAGATAGTCACTTATCATAGGTCAATTATCCATGGGTGTCACATTTCTATACATCTTGCAAGCAGAGGCACTGACAGCTTTCATTCTGAGCTCTGTTTTCAAGGATTACAAATAACTAAAGATACAGAAAGTACATTCATTAGGGCAGAGGGCAAATTTGTTTACTCTCTAGTGTAATACAGATAATTGCTCCAGTGTAATAAAGGTAATGAATCTGACCCAGTTGTTCTAGCAAGCTGATGTTTACAGTTTCTTTGAATAAATATAGATATTGATCCTCCCAGTCTTAACATTTTAGAAAGTTACATTCATTTTATCTGAATTCCTTTCGCAGGAAACCAAACATCAGGCTTCAGAGATGGCAAGGAGTGAAACTCACCAGTTCACTGCATTTGGACAATGAGATGTCAGACCCCTCACCCATCATGATAGCCTAAATGACCAACTGCTCTCTGTTGACCAACTCCTCTCTTACTCTTCCCCAATTCCTGTTTCCCTATGCATGGTTACATTTTTTTCCTGGCATATAAACTCCTAATTTTAATTGGTCAGGAAGATGGATTTGAGACTGATCTCTCATCTCTTCAGCTGCAGAACCCGATTAAAGCCTTCTAACTTGGCAATACTTATTTTTTCAGTGATTGACTTTCTGTGCAGCAAACTGTGCAACAAGCACCAGCACCTAGCCCAAACACCCGGTGTTTCAGCAACAATAATTTGTCTAGTTTCAGGAAAAAGAGCAAGTTCACTTACAGATCCATATAAAAGACTCAACTTTTCTAAACTTAAGTTTCCTCTTCTGTAACACAATTCATTGCAGGTGCAGGTTTCACCTGATGATTTCAGGATGATCATATCTTCCTGTGGGAACTGAGGCTCAGGCAATAAATGTAGGATAATGATGGTACTCAACATTACTGCTATTTCTATGAAGAATTACTCTCCTTTGTCTCTGATCCAGAAATATTTTGTATTCTTTTAGTATTCATGACATTGTGACACGCTAACTTGTTAGTTTGCAGGTATTATAAAATCTCAGGTGTTTGTAGTTCTTGATACAGCCTATGCTCTATAGATTTGTAATGAAGTACAACACAAAATTTTCTACTATTGTGGACATCTTTAAACCACATTTCTAAAATAACAGTAAATGGATACTTAAATATGTTTTCTAAAAATGATGAAAACATTAATTTGGATTTTATAATGGTCTCATAGAATACATGATTGAGGAGGTATGTAATGTATAATTTTTATACCACATTTGATGAACATATTTAAACATCTCAAATAAAATAGATTTAGAAAAACTAAAGGAAATTTTCTTTAAAACCTAAGTTGAGCATATTAGAAAATCAACATAGTTGTCTTATACTTGGATTAAATATATACCTTTTCTTTCCTACTTGGAAAGTAATTATGATAAAGCTTTCAGAAAACATTTCTCCATGTGTGAAATGTTAGCTACTTTTTTCTGTGGAGATCCTCATTGCTCTACTGTGCCTCTGACAATGTCCCTTTAATTTGATGAATGTGTTTGTGTTCAATGCAAAATAGTTGAAATAACCTAAAATGCCTTATCCTCCTGATGTGATATGAATTTACAGAAGGTTCTAAAGAAAATATTGCTTGGGGCTGAGAACATTATGAATATTTCAGTGAAACTGAAACTGTCAAAATATAGAAGTAAATACCTGTCGGATATGTGGAATAAATGAATGGAAAGATGACAATTGAAAATTATAATGCATCCTTCCAAACAAATTTGTTCTGTATTGGAGACCTTACTGGGAAATTGAAATGGAAGAACTATAATAAGTTTGAGAAATAGGAGTGACTTAAAGTTATATAATAAATTCATTAAACTATGATGAACGGAGATATTATTAAACTTGAAAAGATAACTACTTGTAGCCATTATGAAACTGTAAATAATTGTCTGGTAGGAAAAAAAGGTCCATTTTAAATTTCTTGTTGCATAGAAAGGGATTTTAAATTATAGTAATATGGAAATAAGAGAAAATTGATACTGTATAAAATGAAAGTTCTAATTAACTATCCATTCATTTTGCATTCAACATTTATTTGGCATTTACCTTTTGTCAGCCATTGAGGGATTAGGGATAGTAATTAGAGATCGTAATTACCATTAAAGTTACAAAGAAGAATAGAATTTAAGAATATAAGGATATATGTGGGGTCTAAAGGGTAGATAAGTTAACATTTAAGTATCTTCTCTGTAATAAGTACTAGATAATATTAATCTTATATGGCATAAAAGACACACTGAGAAAGGCTTCTATGGTTTGAATATGTCCCACAAAGTTTGTGTTGCAAACTTAACCCCCAATGCAACAATATTGGTAAGTAGAATATTTGAAATAATTAGGGTTATGAGGCTCTGCTCTCATGTATTGATTAATGTAGTTATTGTAGGAATGGGTTCCTTATGAAAGTGAATTTAATATAGTGGTACATACATGTAGTCTCAGCTACTCAGGAGGCTGAGGCAGAAGGGTTTATTGTTCCCAAGAGTTTGAGGCCAGCCTTGAAAACTTAGGAAGAACCTATCTCTAAAAATAATAAAAATAGAAATAGGGTGAGCTGGGTCCTCTTTTGCTATCTTGAATGTACTGCCTCACCACTTGATGCTTTCTACTGTCTCCTGATTCAGCAAGAAGGTCCTCTAGATCCAGACCCTTGATCTTGGACTTCCAAGCCTTCAGAACTGTGAGGATCAATCTCTGTTGTTTATAAATTACCCAATCTGCAATTTATACTGTATTCTGTGCCAGTAGCACAAAAATGGACTAAGACTGAGGTCCTAACCCAAAATAAGTTAATAGAGATATCCTGAAGCCAGCCTTATAGGGCAAGTAGGGCCCATGTGAACTCAATAGAGTAGAGGGCCATGACAATGTATAGGCAAAGAAAAGAAAAAAAAAACAAAAGACGTAATCCAAATTTGAGAACTGCAAGTAGTTCATTGTAGTGACATTATAGGGTACAGATGGCCATAAAATCAACCCTGGTCCAAACCCTGTCTCTTACTTTTAACAAGTTGCCTGCTTTACCTACTGTCCTCTTATCCTTATCTAAAAAACAATGTAGGTAAACAAGTTCTTTACATTTTTTCAAATTATAATTATTTATGATCATATGGATTTCAAAACATTTGCTTGAAATTCTACTATGGACTAAAACCTTTTTCTAAAATACTATTAATATCATGTTATCTGTGAAATTAATCAACTTACACAAAATTTTAAGATGAGTGGAGATAATTTTATCAGCTTTCTCATATCTTTACTCAATTTAATTCCTGAAGCCTAAAACTGTGTTATCCAAAAAATGTTTTATGAAACTTTATTTGGCAAATCAATTAAAAACAGGAAATCCAAATCCTGCATCTATTATTGTGTTATTTCTTGTCTACCAAAGTTACTTGTTCAATAAACTGTATTTATAGATTTTTACTAAGCAATATAACAAGTTAATTCATAATGAACATATCAATCAATCAATCATCTTAACTAGAATTTCTTTTCCAATTTTATTTTGCAGATTATTCCTGGAATGAACTTTGGTTTAATCCAGATACATACATTGCAGAATGGTAGAGTGAGGTCACAGTAATAAGTAGTTAAAAAAAAATGATGGTTAGAGCCTTTTAATAGCTTCCATGAAAACATTCTTCTACCTACCTAGGTGTAAGGAAAATCGTCATGTCCTTAACATGAGCCAGGTGCAGACATAACTCTGTGGATTTTGGATTTAAGCATAAGAAAGACAGAAGAAAATAGGCCAGAGAATTAGAAGACTTGGTTGGTGCTGTTTTTCTCCTACTTAGCAGCAGTGTCCCTAAGTAATCCATTTTACCTTCCATAACTTTAGTTCTCTCTTCTTTTAGCATGTAGAATATAACTACCTTTTGTTCTGTTGTAATAATCAAATGAAGAAACACATTTGAAAGCTCTTTATAAAGTCTATAGATAAGGGAAGTGAATGAGGTGGAATAGATAAGGAAGTTGATGAGGTGGAGGTCATAACTTTGAGGAACAGAGAGAAAACTTTGAGGGTCATGTGGGGCAGTCAGGAGAGTTTATTTGAAGGAAAGAGTGACTAGTTATTTAAAGGGTTCCATGAATTGATGAATTGTGCATTTTTTCACTTGCCAGATATTAAAACTTACATTATGGTAAATAATACAATTTTATGAATATGTTTTAATTGCACCCAACTTTTGCTAAGAGCACAGGAGTGACATCACCTTGATGATATCCTCCTCCTCCAAAATTTATTTTCCATACTCATTCAGGACATGAAAATGGTCAGAAAAGAGCTAGCCAAGAAGATATAGACATAGCCCCACACATACCACAAAGCTGCACCACCTCCATTCATTCCTGAAAATTATTTGGTTACGTGAGGACCACTCCATCCCTGACACTGTCAAAACACTTATTTTCCCTCTCAGAAAAAAACACATTATTAAAATAAGCCCAGCATATGTTCTGCCTTTTTGTCTTCTAGTTGCAACTAATTCTTTATTTAAATTTTACCTAAGCCCATTTATGGGGTTACTCGCAACTTGGACTACCTTGAATAAAACTCTTACTAAAAAGGCCTTGGAATCCAAATTGCAATATGGTGGGCACTCTTTTTAGTACTCACAAGAATCCCCTTTATTGTAAAGAACTTAACAATATTCTGTTATTCCTCCTGTAGTCTCTGGGTTACCCATGATGACCACAAATGGTCCATTGGTTCTGAGCAAGAAATTACCTTCCTCAACTTCACATTATATGCCATTAGAGTGACAACTGGTGATCACATATTTTGATCACCTGGAAATAGATTCTCTCACAGGCCCTTAGCCTGTAACCCTCCATTTCCAGATGTTCATTATGCCTTGATTTATAGAAGCTATATTCTGTGGCTAGGCACAGCCAAAAGCCTTGTTGTTGAAAAGAAAATTGTACCTATAAAATAGAACCAGGACTGGACCATTTGGTGTATCATACCTGCAGAAAGATGTGGTCTTTCCTGTCTTCAGTCCATTGCTAAATATCATGGTGCTGGAGACGGCCACTCATCTTTTAGATCTCTTGACTACTTGGGAAATTTCCTGTGAATATCAAAGGGAAATTGTACATTTATGGATGGCAATGCCACCATTACATGTGATGAAGCTTGCTGAGGAGCTACTGCTTTTCATCCCTTAACTGAAATACCTGATAAATGATGAGGCCCAAAGGTTAGCACAATTACCTGAACTTCAAGCAGTTATCTTAACAATGAATTTTCTTGAAAATAACAAACCCTATCAGAACACTTTTTGCAGACTCTTGGGCCATGGCCATTTATCTGATTGTCTGATATAGCCAGTGGAAACCACAATTTCTTATTCAAGTATCTTCCTTTAGAGTAAAGAATTCTGGAGTCTCATATGGAAGATTTTGAACATGTGTACTATAAATCGAAGACACACATATCTCTACACATACTAAAGCACAGTATAAGTCCCCACAAAGGTGCTCCTTTCCTCTTCAGAGTTGCTCATTCTTATTTTGAATATTATTCAAATTACACAATTCCTCTTTAGGCATTATTACAATGAGTGGTCAGAGCATTCAGTTTATTACTTAAAATACATAATGCTGGGCTTTTGAACAAGATATTCAATGGAACTGCTGGCTTCTTTACCAACCTGAGGCTACAGGCCTCATAGAACATCACAATCACTTATCTAAACAATTCCAAATGCAAATAAATGAAGCAAGATATTTCAATCATCATTTAAACATCAAAAGTAAATTATAATAAAGCATTTGACTCTAATTTTGATGATTGACTTCTGATATCTTTCAAGCCCCATTTCCCTCTTCTTCCCCACAGCTGGGAATGCTGATAAGAAAGCCTGGATGCTCTCTTATTTGGTGCTGGTAGGAAGCTGAAACCTGGCTCTTGTGAGGGACCCTTTAGCGTAGCTTTATCCCTTCACTGCCATAAAACCCTAAGCCAGTCACTCCTCTCTGATATTTTGGCTCCATCTGCGCTTATTTGGAATTATGTGAGAGTCTTTTCCACATTCTTTCCTCAAAACCTTCTTATATGAATAAGAAATCTGTTTATTCCCTCTTGGTGCATGTGTGGTTATCACCAGTCTGTATATCTAAATCAAATTTGGTGTCAGGTGGTCCCTCTCCCCACTGTTAAATGACAGCAATAACTGACCTGTAATTTCAGCCTAACTTTCAAAAAGAGAGTCCCATGTGGCTATTTCTGAAATGAAGTGACTATGTAACTTTGAGATCCAAGCATGCAGTAGCTGGTGTGTCTCCTTCACACCTCACTTTCCCTCCTACGTATCCATGGGACCACGTTTTGCAGTTGATTTAACTAGGTCTTGGGACTAAGATGCCTGATCTTCATCAGGCTATAAAGAGGGACAAATATACTTTTTTAGTTAAGTCGCTGAATTTTTTTTCACCTATTAGGACAGCTAGAGAAAATTACCTTAATACACAAGATGATGTTTTTGCTTCACAAATTTTCACTCTATTTCATGCTTGGACCCGCCTGAATGTTATTCCAGCCCTCTGTGTAGTCTGAGCAGATAGGCACTTTGCTGCTGTGTCAGGAAAACCTTCTTAAAAGTTATCTACTAACAGCCACTGAATGTGAATTTCCTTGTTTTTGGTAGTTTTGTGCAATGAAAAACTCTATCTGGTAGCTAAGATCCAGCACTTAGTTGTAGAATGACTTAGACAAAGGTGATAATACAGGGTTTATACATATATGAAATAATAAAGGTAGTATCACAGCTTTTGGGAGGACTCCAAAGAGGATGAAAAATGTCCATCTAAAGGTGATACTGTAAAGTGATAATGAGGTGAGGTACCAGTTGGCTATTCATTGAATGTTGCTTTTGCCTCCTTCCCCAGCAGACATGCCAGCTACATGGAATCAGAACACCTTAACAGAATTTTCAGAATTCCTCATTTTGAGCCTCTCAGGAGATCCAGAACTGCAACCCCTTCTTGGGCGGTTTATTTCCAGGCACCTGGTCACAGTGCTTGGAAACCTGCTCATATTATTCTGGCCATCAGTTCTGACTCCCACCTCCACAACCCCATGTACTTCTTCCTCTCCAACTTGTCCATGGCTGCCATTTGTTTTGTCTTCACCATGGTTCAAAGATGATGGTAAACATCAAGGCACAGAGCAAAGACATCTTTACTCAGCCAAGTGGTAGTCCAATTCCTTTTTAAATGTGTAGTCTTACTCAGATTTCTTCTAATTTAGCAGAAATCTGTCCTTTTAATCTTCTACTCAATGGTTCTAATTCTCCTATTTGAATCTAAAGATGTAAACTATTCTTTTGTATGAGTCTTTCAAAATAATTGAAGACAGTTATGTCCTTTTCTTGATAATCACCATATTTTCTTTATGCTAATTGATACACAATTGTTATTAAGTCATGGATTTTCTACTCAACCAACCTTTATTCTATGATCTTATGCTTCTGATTATGTAACAGTTGACTCTCAATGCTTTATTTATTTTTTAAATATGATGATTACTATTAACCTCCTTGTAAGATTTAAAAATATCTTTATGCACAGTAGTATCTCAATAAATTATAGCTATTATTATTTTAAAAAATAAAATAAAGCTGGTATCTATAAGATATATGAGATGATGTTTGTAAATAAAGTCAGTTTATATGTACATGGTTTTATATGTGATAAATTTACATGTAAAAGGCTGCTGTCCATTTCAAGAACCCTGATATTTTATTTATTTTCATTATCGCAGTTATCATTGTTATTTTTTCTTGTGTTAAATCAGTTCCTAATCCAGAAACAACTTAGCAATAAATGTTTATTTGCTAAGTTCCTAGGATAACCTTCATTGAGTGGGGTATAGCTTTATTTTGCTATTATGGAGAGTGAATTGAAAAAGAAGAACCTCTTGATTTGGATTTTTTTTTTTTTCTTGTAGACAAAACCACAGTCAACATGAATTCCAACTGATAACACTTAGTGTCCTGGGATGGAGTGCTGAGAGAAATCCAGATGATTCAGGTGAGAAAACATTAAGATGACAGTAATTTGTAGTATATATAACTTAGATTGGCATTTGTAGCCTTTGTCTGTATATCTACTTTTATTTCCTATGATTCTGTAAAGTGTTCTATTATTATATTATTATTTTTTATAGAAAAGCCAAATGAAACTCAGGCAGGTTATATGACTTAGATAAAATTTGTTGGTTCATGAATAATGAAGCTGAGTCTTCGATTCCAGAAGCTGTACATTTCTTCTTGGTCACTGTTCTTTTGAAGAATAAAAGCCTTCTTAAAAGTTTTGCTCATATGTTGTGTGTGGTGTATACATGAGATGCATCAATTTTACTTAGAAAAATACAAAGTTTCTACACTTTAGTTCCTCCCATTTTTCCTTTGTCTGAAACAGAATGGTAAGTAGTTAGAAAAGTCAGCATGCAAGCATGAAATTGGAAATGGCAGGCTAACATTCTTAAATTTTATTAGAGGATGAAAAAAAGTAAAATAATCCAAAACCTCTTACACAAAATGTTTGATGTATGTGGCCTACTCCCTACTTTTTAAATATTGGGTATTTCTGTTTCATTTTTCAAAAATATGACTGTAGTACAGAACGAATTCTGCATTAAGGTAATAAGAGATGAAAGTGTTGCTCTGTGGATGGTATGTGGAATTATATATGGTGTCATGCATTATTCTATCAAATATGAAGTGCCAGGGTACAATCATCATGGGGACTAACAAGTCTTTGGTTTTTATTTACAAGTACAATTAACACAATGGGTTATCTTCTAGGCTGTTTTGTTCATGAATTAATCAATTCCTCCTCTGCCACTGTCACACCATGTCAGCCAACATGATATAAATTTTGGAGCTGTTCTACTCGGCTAGTGTCACTTTTCCATTTCTGCATTTTAATATCTTAATGATCAGTGAAATTACGTCTTCATTTTAAGCTCCCTTGTTATTGAAAACACAAGGCTTTCTATTAATTGAAGCAAAATAAGTGATAAATAACCTATTTAGCACTTTCAGACTAACCATGTTACTCTGAAACCTCTGTATCAACTCCTCCATAACTGAAGTTGTCAGTGATAAGAATGAGAGAATAGAGGAAAGTGATTCAGTACAAATATTTTTTAAATTATGAATTTTAAATTCGTTGGTGTTGGCAATGTATCCAAATATATCATTATGCAAATGTTCTTTATCTTCTGAAGCATTAGGAGACAATAGTAGTTTTATCGTTTATAGACTAATGATACCTATGATGAGAGTAAAGGAGTTGGGACACAAAAAATGAATTTATATGAGACTCTTACATATAGTGGGCCATGAATCAGAGGATAGACCTTAGAGGTAAAGTTGAATCTACAATAATAATATAGGTAAAGTTTGTCACTATTCTCAAAATCTTATAGGACAGCCAGGTCATTTCAAGGACTGTCTTTAGTCAGTTGTAATAGAATAAAATGAGGATTAGAGTTAATGGAAGAAAAATGTTTGCCTTTAAAGAAAATTTACTTAGTACTAGCCATGCAGGAACATACTCATATTGTCAAATATCTTGATATCACTAAATGCATTATAAATATAGAATTTTATGTGAAATCTCCTAACTAAAATCATTGATGACAAAGTAATGACAGAATTTTTAAAAAGAAAACAATAGAAATTAATATTTTTTAAAAATTATCAGGCTTTAAAACCTAAGATTCCATTTTTGCCACCTCGGCTCAGGTTAGTGCATTGGATTTTTATAATTCCAAACAAAAGACATAACTTTTCATCAATAATATACTGTCAGTGAGTCCTGAGAGGTAGTAAAGTAAGATTTTTTGAGGAATAAACTTGACACTCAAATGCTGAAAATCTGTATAAAGCATTAAATTGCTCAGTTGACAGTTACCATGTATACTGCAATGAGCTACTACTTGTTGGAACGTAGAAAACTCCCTTGAGGAAATTTAACTTTTATTCTGTATATAAAAGGCTCTGAAAATAAATTTAACTGACAGTGCTAGCTGTCACATAGGATTTATACACAAAAGTATAAAATAGAATAAAAATAGTAAACGTTTGTATTTGTGAATAGCTTTGAAGAAACATCATGAATGCCACTGATCTAATATGATTAGATCTTGTAAAAGGTCAGTAAGATAATAAATGTTTACGGTGATTAGCTATGTAAAAAGAGCAATGTAAGGATTATCAGAAATCCTTATCAATTAAAAATTAATTCTGCATAACGTATAACGTGTGAAACATATATGCAGCCGACAATCTTAATGAAACTTTGACACATTCTTGGGCTACTGTTTAGTGTGTAGTCTAAGTTCATCCATTGTTCTGTCTCTATAAATATGCCATACTCTATTTTGGGTTTTCAGTGTCAGTTGAATAGAGCATTATTGCTTTGGGACAACAAATCAGATCTTCTCATAAAGGGTTCCTTTTCTGATAAAACAACCTTATTCCAGGTTATTACAAGTCAAATTGACAAACCAACAGATACTTTCTGAGAACTTGTTTAGTGGATCATCTGCTAAAATCCATTATAGATATTAGTGAGATGTGGTTTAGGAACTCAGAATCTGATGTAGAATAAAGATATGCAGTCATAAATAATTAGAGGACAAGATAAAACATGTAGAATAAGTGCTTTATTATTTCAAGGGGGAGAAAAGTCCATGTTACTTGGATAATCAGCAGGACTTTCATGGAGTACATGTGGGTAAGCCAGATCTTGAAAGAGAAGTAGAATTTCAGCAAGTGGGAAGAGCATAAAGAACCATCAATAAATGTAACCTATTCTCTATTTCATGGGATGAACATCAGACTATCACATTAGAATTTGTTCTTGGAACATAACATGCATTAATTTACCTCAGCATACCAGGTTTCTTTAATAATGAACTACTCTGTGACAAGGACAGATTTTTTTTTTTTTTTTTTTTTGAGACGGAGTCTCACTCTGTCGCCCAGGCTGGAGTGCAGTGGCCGGATCTCAGCTCACTGCAAGCTCCGCCTCCCGGGTTTACACCATTCTCCTGCCTCAGCCTCCCGAGTAGCTGGGACTACAGGCACCCGCCACCTCGCCCGGCTAGTTTTTTGTATTTTTTAGTAGAGACAGGGTTTCACCAGGTTAGCCAGGATGGTCTCGATCTCCTGACCTTGTGATCCGCCTGAAGGACAGATTTTTAAGCATTTAGTAGCTGGCATATGCCAGTAAGGGCACATTTTTGTTAATGAAGAGAAACATTATATATCTTGGCATTTTATAGCATGGTATGTGTATCAGTCAGAGTTCCTGAAAGAAAACCAATAAAACACATATGTATGTATTAAGAGATTTAACTTAAGGAATTGGTTCATGTGACTGGGAGCTGGTAAGTTTGAAATCTATAATGCAGGCAAGTCCTGAAGTTTTAGTACATGCTGGCATGCTGGAAACTCAGGCAGAAAGACAGGAGATGATTCTTCAATCTTAAGGAAGAATTTCTTCTCCTGGAATACTGCTTTCATTCTTAAGTCCTTTCAACAATTGGATGAGGATCATTACATTATCAGAGGTATCTCTTTAACTTAAAGTCAACTGATTGTAGATGTTAAGCACATCTACAAAATACTCTCCCAACAACACCTAGGTTAGTTTCTTTTTACATAACTGAATAGCCTATTCAAGTGGATCCACAAAACTAAGCACAATAGTATGTATTCAGGTTGTGGATTCTGGAGTCAGACATCTTGGAAATGGACCTAGATACTACCAGTATGTGAAGTTGGGTGTCTCAGACAATCTGCTTCTCAATTATTTCTTGAAAATAAGGATGATTATAAGATAAGCTATATCATGAGGAGGGTTTGAGTGTAAATATGCTAATATATGGTAAGCACTTGTAAAAGTCCTTGGTACAGAGTTAAGCCTTGAGTAAGCATTAGCTCTTACTGGCATCGGGGTATATGATCCTGTATGTGGATAACTTGACAGCAACAGAATTTGAGATGTGATATCTTGCTTGTATTAGCTCATAATCTTAGTGGAAAATACTAGTGGTATAAGAAAAAACAGCAACAACAAAAACTAGGGACACAAATAGATGGAGTACGAGTGCAGTTTTTTAAAATCCCAAAATCCTTCTCTTTGTTCAAAAAAAAAAAACAAAAAACAAAAAACAAAAAACACACACATTATATCAAGTTGTCATTTGTTTGTTTGTTTAGTTATTTCTGTATTTTAGCTGTGCAGCATTTGGTTGTAACCATGATTTATGATTCACAGGGGAACATAGCCAAATATCTGAAAACATCTGCACTTGGTCCATATGTTTATGTCTAACTACCAGATGCTATACATGTCAGAAATTTATATTTATTTTCATTGCCTCAATACTTTTGTGAATTAGCCAATTCACAAAACTGCAGTTAACTAAAAGAACAAACCAAAAAATAACTAGAAATAAATTTTTAATAAAACTGAAAATATTCAAAAGTCACGAGCATTCCAAAATATACTTTAGGATTTTGAGTATAATCTGCTACTAGAATATAAGATGTGAAATAAAATTCATCTTACACAAAAGCTTTGTTGTTTATTTTGCTTCAAGGAAAACCCGTTTAACATATTGTTAAACATAGCGCTAACCAGAAACTTATAATCTGAAATATGTTGATAGACATACTGTTAAAAAATAGGATTCTGAATTCTATATCTCTAAGTTTTAAAAGGCATATCATCCCAGTAAAGTCCATGAAAATTCCTATAGTAAGAAAGAAAGCAGTTTTAAATTCCATGTTCATAAAACACAGTTGATCACAGGGTTTGTGATGATGCTAGTTCATTGATTCTGAATTATTGGTTGAGGGTAAAGACCCATTTAAGACCTACCATTTCTGTTTTAAACACACTACCCAGTTAAGTGTTCTGCCCATTGACGTTTATGAAGCATCCATCAGGCCGGGTGTGGTGGCGCATGCTTGTAATCCCAGCACTTAGGGAGGCTGAGGCGGGCAGATCACCTGAGGTCAGGAGTTCAAGACAAGCCTGACCAACATGGAGAAATTCATCTGTACTAAAAATACAAAATTAGCCAGGTGTAGTGGCACATGCCTGTAATCCCAGCTACTCAGGAGACTGAGGCAGGAGAATCAGTTGAACCCGGGAGGCAGAGTTTGTGGTGAGCCAAGATTGAGCCATTGCACTCCAGCCTGGGCAACAAGAGTGAAACTCCGTCTCAAAACAAAACAAAACAAAACAAAACAAAAAACATCCACCTAAGCCATGACACAGGAAGTAGGAAAGCTGGAACTATGGAAGGGAAATATTAGATAATATCTGTTGGGTTGGCCTCATAGAAGAAAACAAAACAAAACTAACTCTCCACACCAAACAATTTTGTAGATTCCCAAGAGAACCACTGTAAAAATATACTATTCATTTATGATAGTTGCTTGAATTTAATGATTCCTTTCTTGAGGTAGGGAGATAATCTCTAATCTATAAATTTGCTAAAATAGCTATCAAGTATCACCCTAACGTGACTCTTTGAAAGGGTGACAGACTTTGCAATATAATGCAGTTATAGTCCACCTGTTATTAGTTCTCCTTTTGCATTTCTGACACCTATATGTTTAAATTGCATTACTCTTCAGAATCTAGTTTGGTTTCTCCAAATCATGTTCAGAGGAGATATCTGAATGATACTTTCCTTCACTTTATTCTCTGTGCTTGTGAATGCAGACAGGTATGTGTGCATACGAACAAACTTTTTTTCCATACATATTCCAGGTTCAAAAACTTTGATTAATTAGGATAGAGACTGAGCCAAAACCCTCCAAAACAAAAAGAAATTTTAAGATAGTATAAAGAAGCAAATTTAAAAATTATTTCTTTTGAAACATGGTCTAAAAGTTTATTAACAATATAGAAATCTGCTAACACTTGTCCATTGAATACTATCTTCATAAAAGTGCAGAATAATTCATTGTTCTAATAAATTTTACCTGAGCATGCTGCATTTTTTTGACATGTTTTCTGCTCCTTGAGTTTGTTACTAGGTAGAAAGCAAGCAAGCAAACACATGTTCAGGAAAATTATCTTTTCATGGTTTCTTTAGCAGCATGGGTGAGTTAAAAAGTAGTTTAAATTATTGTTTCTGAAGCCTTAACAGAGGCAAAAGAAAGACTTCTGGAGAGAAAAATATTTTAAAAATAATTTCAGTTTTTTAGATACTTAAATATTTTAAAAACAAAGTAAATGAAAATGTGGATGTGTATTTCTAAATTTATTGTTCTTTCTTTATTGAGCAATTTATGATCCTACAATTTCTGGTGCATAGTTCACTTATTTATAATCATTACTGAGGAAACTGGCAATCCTAGCTGTACCTTTCCATTATTTATACTGTCACAGTAATGGCAGTAGAACTTAACGTGCCATTTGTTTATGACACGCCCACATAATATGTGGCTGAAACCTTGAATTCCTGTTGTATTAATGTGTTTATATTTATGAAGAACTTAGAATATCATCATTGTTTTAAATATTTAAAGTGTCAGGTTTAAATACTGGTAAGTTAACTAATATAAAAATATTTCAATATGTATAGTAGGAAATACACAATAGAATATACATACACAATATAATAATATATATATATATTTATTATACTTTAAGTTCTGGGATACATGTGCAGAATGTGCAGGTTTGTTACATAGGTATACATGTGTCATGGTGGTTTGCTGCACCCATCAACCCATGATTTTGGTTTTTTAAGCCCCACATGCATTAGGTACTTGCCCTAGTGTTCTCCCTCCCCTTGCCCCTCATCCACCAACAGACCCCTGTGTGTGATGTTGCCCTCCCTTTGTCCATGTGTTCTCATTGTTCAACTCCAACTTATGAGTGAGAACATGTGGTGTTTGGTTTTCTGTTCCTGTGTTAGTTTGCTGAGAATGATGGTTTCCAGCTTCATCCATTTCCCTGCAAAGGACATGAACTCATTCCTTTTTATGGCTGAATAACATTCCATGGTCTATATATGCCACGTTTTCTTTGGCCAGTCTATCATTGATGGGCATTTGGGTTGGTTCCAAGTCTTTGCTATTGTGAATAGTGCTGCAATAAACATATGTGTGCAAGTGTCTTTATAGTAGAATGGTTTATGATCCTTCTGGTATATACCCAGTAATGGGATTGCTGGGTCAAATGGTATTTCTGGTTCTAGATCCTTGAGGATTCACCACACTGTCTTCCACAATGGTGGAACTAATTTACATTCCCACCAATAGGGTAAAAGCGTTCCTATTTCTCCACATTCTCTCTAGCATCTGTTGTTTCCTGACTTTTTAATGATGGCCATTCTAACTGGTGTGAGATAGTATCTCATTGTGGTTTTGATTTGCATTTCTCTAATGACCAGTAATGGTGAGCTTTTATTCATATGTTTGTTGGCTGCATAAATGTCTTCTTGAAGTGCCTCTTCATATCCTTCACCCATTTTTTGATGGGATTGTTTGTTGTTTGCTTGTAAATTTGTTTAAGTTCCCTTGTAGGTTCTGGATATTAGCCCTTTCTCAGATGAGTGGTTTGCAAAAATTTTCTCCCATTCTGTAGGTTGTCTGTTCACTCTGATAATATTTTCTTTTGCTGTGCAGAAGCTCTTTAGTTTAATTAGATCCCGTTTGTCAATTTTGGCTTTTGTGGCAATTGCTTTTGGTGTTTTAGTCATGAAGTCTTTGTCCATGCCTATGTCCTAAATTGTGTTACCTAGGTTTTTTTCTAGGGTTTTTATGGTATTTGGTTTTACATTTAAGTCTTTAATCCATCTTGAGTTAATTTTTATATAAGGTACAAGGAAGGAGTCCAGTTTCACTTTTCTGCATATGGATAGCCAGACATAATTATCAGCTTCTCCAAGGTTTAAACGAAGGCAAAAAATGTTAAGGGCAGCCATAGAGAAAGGTTAGGTTACCTATAGAGGGAAGTCCATCAGACTAATAGCAGATCTCTCTGCAGAAACCCTACAAACCAGATGAGAGTAGGGGTCAATATTCAACATTCTTATTTTTAAATAAGATGTCTGGTACGTGGCTGTTATGTCACAGGACCCTTGGAGTGTTGCTTTTCTGGCTGGAAACCTCTGTGGCCAGTGACGCCTTTGCCCAAGTTTTCTTGGGTCCACTGGGTTTGTTACATCTGGCCTGGCAGGCAGTTCTTAGCTCAAACTACCAGCCTGGATCTCATGCCTGCCAAGGGTGAGCCTAGCACTGACCAGTGAGGGATGTGTGAGCAAGCAAGCATGCAGTCCAGCCACTGTGCACAGCCAGGCATGTTGGCTGCTGCGGGGTAGGCAGCTACAGGTGCTGGCATAGGTACCGGCTCTCTGAAAAACTGTGACTGGACCAGGTATACCACAAGCAGCTTCCTTGGCTGGCACTGCGGAATGTGGTGGCACCTGGAAGATTGGAGATGACAGGAACTGCAAAAAAAAGGGTGCCACAGCCCTGGCTCAGGGAGTTCTTAGGTCTGAGTTCCTCATCAGGCCACAGCTCTTCTCTCCTCTTTTGTCTCCTTCTAATCACCTGCAATGTGACAAGCAAGGGGTCTGTTTCAGCCCTGTTCATGTTACAGCTCTTTCAGCCCCGCCATTCAGTTTTTCCTGAGTTCTTGTCCCACATCCAGGAAGAATGAGACACATGAACATGTGGAAAGTAATCAAGGTGAAGAGGCACTTTATTGAGCAATAGAACAGCTCAGAGGAGACTGACAGTTAGTAGCTCCTCTCTGCAGACAGGTCATCCTAGTGATTGTTCAGCTGTCAGCAGAGAGGAGATCCACAGTGGGTAGCTCCTCTTTGCAGGCAGGTCATCCCAACAAGTCTGGCTGAGTCCAGTGTTATCATGGGCTTCAGAGGAGAGGAAGTGCATGCTAAGTGGTCCATGGGCAGACATGGGCAGACCCAGAAAAAGCAGCATCAATTTTTACTTGGTCCATGGAACTGGCAGCCTGTCCCCAGGCTTCAGGCCATCTCAGACCTGAAAGTGGGGCTTCACCAGGGACCTGCGTCCTTCTGCCTAGGAGTCTTCCCCTGCCATCGACCTGCCCTTCCCAGCACTCTGGCTGTTTGTGTTGAATGGCACCTGCAGTCTGGTGCCAAGCTACCCTCGGCACCCCCTTGGCCTTCCTCCCATGCTCATTGGTGCTCAAAGTCCCGAGGAGCCTGAGGTGGCAAGGGACTGGTGTGTCAGCACTGCTCGAGGACGTGCACACCCAGCCAGTCACAACAGTGCTAGGGCTCAACCTCAACTTTGCTCTGAAATCTCATTGGGCACCAGGAGTGGGGATAGGCTGGGCAGAGGGAGTACACATTTCCAAGCCTGAAGGGGCAGGGGCAACTTCCAGGACTCCAAGAACACGGGAATGCCCAGGTCCACAGCCGTGGCTAGGTAGTTGCAGCTGCATCCAAACCTGGGAGAGTGGGGCTCCCGTCGCTCCAACTCAGAAGAGGTGGTCTTCTGCCAGTTCCTGGCTCCCTCTGATTCTGTGGAGCACACAGCCCAGGTGTGTCTTCACCGCTGCAGCTGGCATCTTAGCAGTAGTTACTCCAGATGGGCCATGGCTGTCATCGTTACATCACTATGAAAGTTCAGGTGAAACAATAACCCTGGTGAGGGGATGGATATTAACCTCAGAAAAGTAATACACCTCGTCAGATGCTAGATAATATTTATTATCAGTAACTTTGTTTGCTTCATTCTCAGTCTGAAGTATTGAAATATTACATGATATATTTTATTTGGCTACTTGCCTAGAAAAATTCAAATACATCTTTGTCTAAGGAAACAACCCACTCAGAGTTTCCAAAAGGAGCATTCAAAAACCTGAAACCAAATATATTCATATTCAGCCAAAAAACAGAGACACACGGAGTTTCGTGACAAATTATTTTCTGCTTTTCTTAGGCAGAATATATTAAATACATTAAAATGTATCATTGAATTTGAATCATAGATTTGCATAATGGGAGAGCTCTTTAAAGATATTCTGGTTCAACTAACCAGGAAGTTGCTCCAGAAAGCCAGGAATGGTGGATAAGTCCCTGCACCAAAATGATGCTGGGGCACTGCACTGTAGTTTTATTCCAAGCAAGGAAGAAAAACTGGCCCATCCTGCATATCCTCAACAGGCTCAGGGGTGTTAAAAAGACTACACCTTTGTATATCACAGTGATGACATAAAGTGTCTTTTAGACCCACAATCTTATTAGCAAAGGAAATAAGTGGTAAAAACTACAGCTTTGGAATGTTATATATGAATGAGTTGTGGTGTCAGCATCATCTCAACAATCCTCTTCAGTTAATATTTTTACTTCCTAAATTTGAGCATATTTTTGGATATTCTGTCACTGCCCCTAGACCTGTGCTGCCCATTAGAGTAGCCACCCAGAACTTCTGGCTACTGAGCATTTTAAATATGACTATGGCTACTAGTAATCTGAATATTTAATTTCCTTATATAAGTTTAAATTTAAAGACATTTATTACAATTATACAAAACTTTTAAGTAACTTTGAAACAGTTAAATGTAAGGCTCTACTTTTTAAACATTTATATTTATATTTAATTTGAGGTTAAGTATTTTTGATGCAAATGTAGCATCTGCATTCAGAAATATACATTCTATTTCAAGCATTTCATATGAAAAAATTATGAAATTATCTCATTATTATATCTAATAATATTTATTACATTTTGAAATAACATTTAGGATATATTTATTTAAATAAAATATACTATAGTATTAATATGTATAGCATCTGTTTCTTTGTACCTTTCAAATACGACTAATTGAAAATTTAAAATTACATATGTAGCCAACAATATATTTCTATGAAAAAGCCTTGCCCTACGTCATGGTTCATAAATCTGACCCTAACCCCTGTAACACCTGTGGTATAGCCACCTTTCCCCAATCCCATACTGATGACAGAGTTATTCCTTAGTAACTTGAAGGTATAAAGAGAT
>NW_012115488.1:20666432-20673791 GCF_000951035.1 Colobus angolensis palliatus | reverse complement strand
TAATACACCTCGTCAGATGCTAGATAATATTTATTATCAGTAACTTTGTTTGCTTCATTCTCAGTCTGAAGTATTGAAATATTACATGATATATTTTATTTGGCTACTTGCCTAGAAAAATTCAAATACATCTTTGTCTAAGGAAACAACCCACTCAGAGTTTCCAAAAGGAGCATTCAAAAACCTGAAACCAAATATATTCATATTCAGCCAAAAAACAGAGACACACGGAGTTTCGTGACAAATTATTTTCTGCTTTTCTTAGGCAGAATATATTAAATACATTAAAATGTATCATTGAATTTGAATCATAGATTTGCATAATGGGAGAGCTCTTTAAAGATATTCTGGTTCAACTAACCAGGAAGTTGCTCCAGAAAGCCAGGAATGGTGGATAAGTCCCTGCACCAAAATGATGCTGGGGCACTGCACTGTAGTTTTATTCCAAGCAAGGAAGAAAACTGGCCCATCCTGCATATCCTCAACAGGCTCAGGGGTGTTAAAAAGACTACACCTTTGTATATCACAGTGATGACATAAAGTGTCTTTTAGACCCACAATCTTATTAGCAAAGGAAATAAGTGGTAAAAACTACAGCTTTGGAATGTTATATATGAATGAGTTGTGGTGTCAGCATCATCTCAACAATCCTCTTCAGTTAATATTTTTACTTCCTAAATTTGAGCATATTTTTGGATATTCTGTCACTGCCCCTAGACCTGTGCTGCCCATTAGAGTAGCCACCCAGAACTTCTGGCTACTGAGCATTTTAAATATGACTATGGCTACTAGTAATCTGAATATTTAATTTCCTTATATAAGTTTAAATTTAAAGACATTTATTACAATTATACAAAACTTTTAAGTAACTTTGAAACAGTTAAATGTAAGGCTCTACTTTTTAAACATTTATATTTATATTTAATTTGAGGTTAAGTATTTTTGATGCAAATGTAGCATCTGCATTCAGAAATATACATTCTATTTCAAACATTTCATATGAAAAAATTATGAAATTATCTCATTATTATATCTAATAATATTTATTACATTTTGAAATAACATTTAGGATATATTTATTTAAATAAAATATACTATCGTATTAATATGTATAGCATCTGTTTCTTTGTACCTTTCAAATACGACTAATTGAAAATGTAAAATTACATATGTAGCCAACAATATATTTCTATGAAAAAGCCTTGCCCTACGTCATGGTTCATAAATCTGACCCTAACCCCCGTAACAGCTGTGCTATAGCCACCCTTCCCCAATCCCGTACTGATGACAGAGTTATTCCTTAGTAACTTGAAGGTATAAAGAGATAAATAAAATTGTACGTCCCTAAATGTTGGTTCTATTTATCTTTATATGAAGTTTTGGAATTGGGAGTGTTCCAGAGTTAGTGAATAAGTACAAGATACACTACCAAGTTACGTTTCCACATCAGATATACGTTTATATTCTATATAACAAAATTAAAAATAGCAATATTTTATTACAAATGTGTATCTTGCAATATAATATGTCTCATGTAATATTTCAATTCAAGTGCTTGGAACATACCTGTACTAAAAAAATTGTTATCTGAAATTTAAATGTTAGTGGGAGCTTTGTATTTTATGTGACATCTCTAGAAATTGAGTATGTTTCAGAGAAGGAAAAAATTATCATTTTCAATTAGTGATAGAAAATTAAATATCAGTATGGGGGAAAAAAGAACCTTGATAAATATTGCAAACTACACTATAAAAAATGGTTCTAAAATGTGCAGATCCCAATGTGAAAAGTAAAATATGGAAATATTTAGTTGATAAAATAATAGATTACCTTCATGACTTTATGGAAGGGAAAGTCTTATTAACTTTGCAAATAAAGCATTAACCCAAAAGGAAAAGATTAATCAGCTAGATTTCAATAACAGAACTTGTATTTATTTTTTAAAAGGGATTTTAACTTTTTGTTTTTATTTTTTATCTTTTCTAACTTCTTAAAGTTCAGGGGTACATGTGCAGTCTGTTCCATAGGTAAATTTGTGTCATGGTTGTTTGTTGTACAGATTATTTCATCACTTAGATATTTAAACAGTACCCATTAGCTGTTTTTCCTGATCCTCTCCCTCCTACCATCCATCCTCTGATAGGCCCCAGTGTGTGTTGTTCCCTTCTATGTATCCATGTGTTTTAATCATTTAGGGTCCACTGATAAGTGAGAACATGCAGTATTTGGTTTTCTGTTCCTGTGTTAGTTTTCTAAGGATAATGGTCTCCAGCTCCATGCACGTCCCTGAAAAGCACATGATCTCATTCTTTCTTATGGCTGTGTAGTATTCCATGGTGTATATGTACCACATTTTTGTTATGAAGTCTATCATGGATGGGCATTTAGGTTGATTCCATGTCTTTGCTATTGTGAATAGTGCTATAATGAACATATGCATGCATGTCTTTTTGTAATAGAATGATTTACATTCTTTGAGTGTTTACCAATAATCAAATTGCTGAGTTGAATGGTATTTCTGTCTTTAGGTCTTTGAGGAATTGCCGTACTGTCTTTCACAATAGTTGAACTAATTTACACGCCCATCAACAGTGTGTAAGTGTCCCATTTTCTTCACAACCTCACCAACATCTGCTATTTTTTGACTTTTTAAAGATAACTATTCTGAGTGATGTAGGGTGGCATCTCATTGTGATTTTTATTTGCATTTCTCTAATGATCAGTGATGTTGAAATTTCAACTTTTTCATATGATTTTTGGCCACAAGTATGTCTTTTGAGAAGTGTCTGTTCAGCCAGGTGCGGTGGCTCATGCCTGTAATCACAGCATTTTGGGAGGTTGAGGCAGGCGGATCACGAGGTCAAGAGATCGAGACCATCCTTGTCAACATGGTGAAACCCTTCTCTATTAAAACTACAAAAATTAGCTGGATGTGGTTGTGCGCGTTTGTAGTCCCAGCCACTCTGCAGGCTGAGGCAGGAGAATTGCTTAAACCAGGGAGGCGGAGGTTGCAGTGAGCCAAGATTGCGCCACAGAACTCCAGGCTGGGTGACAAAGTGAGACTCCATCTTAAAAAAAAAAAAAAAAAAAAAAAAAAAAAAAAAAAAAAAAAGAGCACTTTCTAGCTGTCAGAAGGTAGCAACTTAATATAGTTACACCATTTTAGTCTGAGACTCAGTGGAGAATATTGAGGTCCCTCGGATGTTTGAGATGGGGGGAAATCCAACTCTAAGTCCTTTTAGATTCATAATAAAAATTGAACTGTGTAGTTCCTACACTCAGCTCCTTCAAGGTGTTTAATAATACATGATAAATTTTTGATGACATAATCAAACTGTATATATATACATTGAGTAATAAATAATTATTTATGTGGATATACAGATGACATCCATTTTTATATGTCTATTTTCAAATAACTGAAAGTTATTTGAAACTCAGCATTAAGCAAGCAGCTGTCCTTTGTTTTAATGCAGTCCCAGTTCTATATAAAGTTCGTTTTTACCTTTACAATTTCAGTTCAGGGATTTTATTTTTTAAGAACATACACATTGTTTTTCAAAACCTGGCAATGAAAACTAATATTGTAAGACTATGGCATTAACTTTTTTAAGTTTTATTTTTTAATTGGCAAATAATAATTATGTGAATTTATGGGATACAACATGATGTTTCAATATGTGTATATATTGTGAAGTAATCAAATTCATGTTGAGAAAAGTAACAATGCAACTTTCAGTTTCTATTCAGAGACATAGGTATAGGCCTGTTTGAAGAAGTCCATTTTACTAACATATTCAAACTCTTATCACTTTGCTCTTTCAGTTTAGGTAAATAGATAAAACATATTTGTGGGGAATGCTGTAGTCAAAATATCACAAACTTGAAGTGCTCAGACATGACATTTAATAGGAGAGAGAAAAATGACTTGGAAACAATATAATTGAAAACTATATTGATAGTTAAAGCTGATGAAAAACTAGAAATAAAATTCAATTAGCACTATGGGTAAAGGAGAAATTCCTCACTTTGATAAAGAATGTCTAAAAATAAAGTCCTGTAACTCACATAATACTTAATGTTGAGAAGCTGAAAGCTTTTCCATTAAGAATAGGAACGAGACAAAGATGTCAACCACTTGTCTTAAAAGCATACCCAAAGTCTTATCTTAGTGAAATAAGACAATAAAATAAAATAAAATGGTAGAAAGGAAGAAATAAAAATCTTTATTCCTGGAAGACTTGTTCATCTACGCAGAAAATATGAAAGAATCAGCAGCAACAACAATAAAATCCCACCTGGAACAAGTATTTATAGTAGGGTTGAAAGATACAACAGTATTACACAGAAGTCAGTTGCTTTTGTATATACAAGTAATGAACAAGTAGAATCTGAAAATAAAAACTTAGTATCATTTACATAGTTTCCCCCAAAATAAAATGTTTAGGTAAACATTTAACAAAATATGTGTATATAATATATGAGAAAAACTACAAAATTCAAATAAAAAATCAAAGAATACCTAAATAAGAGATATTCCATGTTAATGGATAGAAAAATTAATATTGTGAAGTTTTCAATTCTTACCAACTGGATCTACAAATTCAACATAATCCCAATCAAAATCCCAGGAAATATTTTGTAGTTATCAACAACCTGATTGCAGAGTTTATATAGAGAGGTAAAAGACGCAGTGTATCCAACACAACATTGAAAGAGAAGAAAAAAGCTGAACGACTACTTGACTTCAAGACGTACTATAAAGTTACAGTAATTGAGACAGTGTGACACCAGTTACAAAACAAGACAAATAGATTAATGGAACTGGATAAAGAGCTGATAAATAAATTAACAAAAATACAGTAAACCAGTATTTCAAAGGGGAGCAAGTGCAACACAACAGATCAGAGTTGCTGTTGTTGTTTTCAACAAATGGTGCTGGAACAACTGCGGGTATCCGCAGGCAAACATATGAAAATAGATGCAGACCACACACTTTCAAGGAAATGAATTCAAAATTGATCATAGACCTGAAGGTAAAACAAAAAAACTATACAACTCCCAGAAGATAATACAAGAGAAAAGCTAGATAGCTTTGGGTTTGACAATGACATTTAAATTATAACACCAAAGACGTGATCGATGAAAAACAGAACTAATAAGCTCTACTTCATTAAAATAAAAAAATTCTGCTCTAAGAAAGAGAATAAAAAGTCCACACAGACCTAAAGAAAATATTTTCAAAAGGTGTATCAGATAAAGGACTCTTACCCCCAATAAACAAAAGAGTCTTAAATTTCAGTAATAAGAAAAATAAAAATAAAAATTTGCTAAAGACATTGACAGACACCTCATCAAAAAAAATATACAGAATAAGGATATGAAAAGATGCTCCTCATCCTAGTTCATCAGGGAAATGCAAATTAAAAAGGGGTATCATTGCACACTTATTAGAATGACCAATATTCAGAACACTGACAGTGTAAAATACTGATGAGGATGTGCAGCACAGAAACTCTCATCTATTGCTAGTGGGAATACAAAATGGTGCAGGCATTTTGGAAGATAGTTTGGTGGTTTCTTCTGAAACCAAACATACTCTTAGTTTGCCATGTAGACAACACATTTCTTGACATTTACTCAAGAGAATTGATAAATTGAAAATGTACGACCACATAAAAATCTTCAGCTTTATTAATAGTTGCCCCAAATTGGAAGCAACTAAGATGTCCATCAGGAGGAGAATAGATTAATAAACTGTGGTGCATCCAGACAATGGAATACATACAGTTATGTGTTTAAATTGTATCTGTAAAAATAATACAATTTTGTGATTTTATATTTATCTAATTTCTAACTATCTGTATCACTTGAAAATAAAGTGCAAAGTATCTTTTGTGAATAGTTTGAATAAAGGTTTTTTTTTCTTTTTTTTTGTAAATTCAGAATTCTATTAGATAAATTTAATGAACAGATTTTAAGAAGCAGAAATTTAGGAGCTGAAAAATTCAGTTGACAAAGTTTTAAAAAATGGACAGTCTCAACAAAATTGATCAAGCAGAAAGATTTACTGATCTCAAAGACAGGCTATTTTTTTTTTTTCCTCTTCTCACTAACTTTGGAGCTAATTTATTATTATTATTATTATACTTTAAGTTCTAGGGAAGGTTTTTTTTGTTTTCTAAGAGGTTTTTTTTCTAAAAGAGAGAACACACTATCAAAAAGTTCAATTTATAAACTATTTAGAAAGATAAAATGTATGGATATGCGGGGAAAAATGTATTGCAGCTGTGTAAAGTAGACTTTAGATATAGACTGACATGAACATGGGAAAAGGGTTATCCAAGATGCAGTAACTAGGAAAAAAAAAAAAACTGGGCTAAAAAGAATAACAGAATTTGAGGGTAATAAAGCAGAGTAACAAAATACCCCATCAAAACTAGAGAATTCAGAGCAGCTGAGACTGGGCCTGGAGAGAATCTTTGAACTGCACATACAAATGCACATACATACAGTCTTAGGAGTAGGTGAATTGGAGCTCCTAACGGTGTCAAGATTGTTCACACACACACACAAAATAGCATAGAAGAATTTGTAGGGATTTCAGAGAAGAGAAGATAAATTGTGACTAGTTCAAGGAATGGTTTCATTTTATTTTTCAATTCATTATACAATCATCCAACAGCTATTTTTAAGTAAACAAATTCAAACACCTTTCAATAAGCCAAATACACAAGATGAAGAATATATGCCACCATTTATGACCTACTTATTAGGTGGTAATTGATAAAGTAATTGTATATATTTATGGTGAACAATATGATTTTTTAAAATTATACTTTAAGTTCTGGGATACACGTGCAGAACGTGCAAGTTTGTTACATAGCCACGCATGTGCCATGGTGGTTTGCTGCACCCATCAAGCCGTCACCTACCTTAGTTATTTCTCCTAATGTTATCCCTACCCTAGCCCCCCACCCGCCAGTAGGCCCGGGTGTGTGATGTTTCCCTCTATGTGTCCATGTGTTCTCATTGTTCAGCTACCACTTATGAGCGAGAACATGTGGTGTTTGGTTTTCTGTCCTTGTGATTGTTTGCTGAAAATGATGGTTTCCAGCATCATCCATGTCCTTGCAAAGGACATGAACTCATCCTTTTTTATGGCTGCATAGTATTCCATGGTGCCATATTTGGATATGTGCCATATTTTCTTTATCCAGTCTATCATTGATGGGCATTTGGGTTGGTTCCATGCCTTTGCTATTGTGAACAGTGCCTCAATAAATATACATGTGCATGTGTCTTTATAGCAGAATGATTTATAATCCTTTGGGTATATACCCAGTAATGGGATTGCTG
>NW_012115488.1:20663005-20664997 GCF_000951035.1 Colobus angolensis palliatus | reverse complement strand
AAAAAAAAAAAAAAAAAAAGAATTATTTTTGAAGATAATAAACTTCACAAACGTAGTTTGGGACTACTAAAAATATTATAACTCATTATATATTTAAAATGCAATTAAGACACTATAATCTATATTAAAATATTATTTTTATTAAACTGTACTCATACTTTAAGATAAAGTTATTGCATGTATAAATATAAAATTTCAGAGTGATTTTACAATTAAATTGTTACCTAATATATTTCCAAATCTTTTATTGTTGTTTTTATTTTATTTTTTATAGCCCAACTATATGCTTAATTAAATTCTTGTCAAGTAAAACAGTGTTTACATGAGTATAATGGAGACTTATAATACCTGCTGACAAACCAGATATGTACTTGCATATTTCTGAAGTGGAAATCGGGCTAAGTAACAATTATTTTAAATTGCTTTGGCCTCATAAAACAAGTTAGGGAGGAGTCCCTGTTTTTCAATTGTTTGGAATAGTTTCAGTAGAAATGGTACCATCTCTTCTTTGTACCTCTGGTAATATTCAGCTGTAAATCCATCTGGTACTCGGCTTTTTTTGCTTGGTAGGTGATGTTGTTAGGCTTTGTGTCCCCATGCAAATCTCATCTTGAAGTGTAATCCCCATAATCCACACAGGTCAAGGGAGAGACCGGGTGTAGTTAATTGAATCATGGGGCTGGTTTGCCCCATGCTATTCTCATAGTAGTGAGTTCTCACAAGATCTGATAGATTCATAAGGGGCTCTTCTCCCTTTACTGAGCATTTCTTCTTCCTGCTGCCCTACAAAGAAGGTGTCTTGCTTTCCTTTTATCTTCTTTCATGATTGCAAGTTTTCTGAAGTCTCCCCAGCCATGCTGAACTGTGAGTCAATTAAACCTCTTTTTCTTCCTAAATTACCCAGTAATTAATTATTAGAAGTAGAAAACAAACATCATCCTGATACCAAAACCTGGCAGAGATACAACAACAATAAAAAAACTTGAGGTCAGTATCTCTGATAAATATCGATCCAAAAATCCTCAATAAAATACTGGCAAACTGAATCCAGCAGTACATCAAAAAGCTTATCTACCACGATGAAGTTAGCTTCATCCCTGGGATGCAAGGTTGGTTCAACATACACAAATCAATAAATGTAATTCATCGTATAAACAGAACTAAAGACAAAAACTACACGATTATCTCGAAGGATGCAGAAAAGAACTTCAATACAATTCAATATACCTTCATGTTTAAAACTCTCAATAAACTAGTTGTTTAAGAAAATCACCTCAAAATAATAAGAGCCATCTATGACAAGAACCAATAAATATCACACTGAATGGGCAAAAGCTGGAATTTCAAGCATTCCCCTTGAAAACTGGCAAAAGACAAGGATGCCCTCTCTCACCACTCCTGTTCAACATAGTGTTGCAAGTTTTGACTAGGGCGATGAAGCAAGAGAAATAAAGCCTTTTCAAATAGAAAGAGAGAAAGTCAAGTTATCTTTGTTTGCAAATGACATGATCCTATATCTAGAAATGCTTGTCATATCGGCCCAAAAGTTTCTTAAACTGATAAGCAACTTTAGCAAAGTCTCTAGATATAAAACCAGCATGCAAAAATCACTAGCATTCCTATACACTGACAACAGACAAACAGATAACAAAATAATGAACTGCAATTTACATTTTTTACAAAGAAAATAAAATACTTAGGAATACAGCTAACAAAAAAGTGAAGGACCTCTACTGGGAAAATTATAAACCACTGGTAAAGGAAATCAGAGAGAACACAAGCAAATGGAAAAACATTCCATGCTCATAAGTAGGAAGAATCAATACTGTTAAAATGGCCATAGTGCCCAGAGTAATTTATAGATTCAGTGCTATTTCCATTAAACTACAATTGACATTCTTCACAAAATCAGAAAAAAATATTTTAAAATTCATATGGAACCAAATAAGAGCCTGAATAGCTAAAACAATCCTAAGCAAAAAGAGCAAAGCT
>NW_012115488.1:20660250-20662219 GCF_000951035.1 Colobus angolensis palliatus | reverse complement strand
AAAAAAAAAAAAAAAAAAAGTTGGCAAAGAACATGAACAGGCACTTCTCAAAAGAAGATATTCATGTGGCCCACAAACATGACAAAAAGCTAAACATCACTGATCTTTAGAGAAATGCAAATCGAAACCAAAGTGAGATACCATCTCCCACAAGTCAGAATGGCAATTACTAAAAAGTCAAGAAATAACTGATCCTGGTGAGGTTACAGAGGAAAAGAAATTCTTTTACACTCTTGTTGGTAGTGTAAATTTGTTCAACCATTGTGGAAGACAGTGTGGCAATTCCTCAAAGATCTAGAAGCAGAAATATCATTTGTCCCAGCAATCCCATTACTCAGTATATGCTCAAAGGAATATAAAACACTCTATTATAAAGATACGTGAACGCATATGATCATTACAGCACTATTCACAATGACAAAGACATGGAATAAACACAAATGCCTGATAATGATAGACTGCATACAGAAAATGTGGTACATATACCCCATGGAATACTATGCAACCATAAAAAGGAATGAGGTTGTGTCCTTCACAGGGACATAAATGGAGCTGAAAGCCATTATACTTAGCAAACCAACACAGGAACAGAAAACCAAACACCACAGGTTCTCACTTGTAAGTGGGAGTTGAATGATGAGAACACACGGACACATAAAGGGGAACAAAACACACTGGAGCTTGTTGGGGGAGTGCAGCAGGAGAGAGAGCATCAGGAAAAATGGTTAATGCATGCTGGGCTTAATACCTAGGTGATGGGTTGACCTGTGTGGCAAACCAACATGGCACACATTTACTTGTGTAACAAACCTGCACATCTTGCATGTGTAACCCAGAACTTAAAAGTTGAAGAAAATAAATTTGTATATGTGCTATGGTTTGAATGTCCCTGCCAAAAATCATGTTGAAATTTAATTGCCACTGTAGCAATATTAACAGGTGAGGCCTTTAAGAGGTGCTTAGGTAATAAAGTTTCACCATTGTGAATGGATTAATGCCATTACTGTATAAGCGGATTAGTTGTTCTGGGAGTTTGGCCCCTTCTTTTCTCTGTTGTATGTGTGCACTTCTACCTTCTTCTCTTTCACCATGGGATTACCCTTGCCCGCTGCTGGCTCCTAGCCTTCATAACTGTGAGAAATACTTTTAAATAAATTATGCAGCCTTTGTGTTATTCTGTTATAGCAGCGAAAGACAGACTAAAACAGTACATTAGTACCAAGGAGTGGGGCTGTTGATATAACAAATAACTAAAATATGAAAGTGGTTTTGAAATTGAATAATGGGTCAAGGCTGGAAGAATTTGGAGAAGCAGCTTGGAAAATGCTTTGTTGTCATCAATAGACATTTAATGTGATTCTTTTGAGGGCACGGATGACCAGAACCGTAGGGAAAGTCTGAATCTTCTTAGAGGTTACCTAAGTGGCCATGACCAGTATGTTAGTAAAAATGTGGATGGTGGAAGGCCATTTTGATAAGGTTTAAAATGAAAATGAGAAACAAAGTATAAAAACCTGGAGTTACGGTCAATATTATTATAAAGTAGCAAGGAGCCTGGCATAATTATGGTGTCTCCTAGGGCTTTTTGGAATGCAGAACTTAAGAGTAAAGAACAAAGAACTAACTAAGAAATATTTAAGCAGCAAAGCACTTAATCTGCTTTCTAGCTAGTTTTAAGTGCATACAGTGAGACAGGAGGGCAGAAAAAATGACTTAAAGATGGATTTTATAATTAAAAGGAAAGTAGATAGAAAGGCTTGGAAAATTTGCAGCCTGGCCATGCAAAGAGTGAAAAAAATATGTTCAGCAGACAATACTAAGAGTGTTTGTAAGGGACCACTGGCTAATGAGATTACTGCAGATAAAAGAATTCAGGTGCTATTTGTCAAGATAATGAGAGAAAGAAAGACCCCCCAAAGGTATTTCAGAGATCTTCCAGGCTTCCCCTTTCATCACAGGCCCAGTGTTC
>NW_012115488.1:20656341-20658427 GCF_000951035.1 Colobus angolensis palliatus | reverse complement strand
CCTTGCTAATCAAAATCATCTTGGGTCTCTGCTCCTGGCATTCCCACACAGTGATCCCTGGATGCCTCAGCTGTGGATCAAGAGGCCCAGGTGTGGCTAGATCCACTGTTCTGCAAAGTACAGACCATATATACCTTGACAGCATCAATCTGATATTCAGTCGCAGGTATGCATTATGCAAGAGCTGTGGAGGCTGCGGCTTCCTTCACTTATATTTCAAAAGATGCCACAGACTACCTGGAAGCCCAGGCAGAAACCTGCTGCAACGAAACTGGGACAATGTCTACTGGAGCTGTGGGAGTGGGGAAGCACTGACATCCCAAAATTGTAGGGTGGCACCAGCATGCAACTCCAACCTGAGAGAGCTGAAGCATAGACTGAGCCCAGCAAAGCCAAAGGGAGTGGGACTACCTGAGGCCTAGGGACTCAAATCCAGTATATGCAGGAAGTGGGAGAAGGAATCAAGAGATTATTCTTCAGCTTTGATATTTAATGTTGTTTCCCCTGCTTGGTTTTGGACTTACTTGGTACCAGTTTTATGTCTTTTCTTGCTTATGTCTTCCTTTTGGAATGGGTTTATCTATTCTACCCACGTCCCGTCATTGCATTTTGGGAGTAGATACCTATTTTGATTTTACAGCTGGAGGGAATTTGCCTCAAAAGGAATTGCGCCTTTAGTCTCACCATATCTTATTTAGATGAGACTCTGAACTTTGGACTTTTGAGTTGATGCTGGAACAAGTTAGGACTTTTGGAGCTATTGGGAATGAATGAATATATTTTGTATGTGAGAATGACATGTTTTGGGGGCCAGGGGTAGAATCCTGTGCTTTGAATATCTTTATTCAAAATTCATGTTGAAATTTAATTGTCATTGTAACTGTATTAAAAGGTGAGGCCCTAGCTGGGCATGGTGGCTCATGCCTGTAATCTCAGCATTTGGAGGGGCCAAGGCAGGAGGATCACTTGAGCTCAAGAGTTCAAGACTAGCCTGGGAACAGAGTGAGACCCCGTCTCTACAAAAATAAAAGAAATTAGCTGGGCATGGTGGTGCACACCTGTGGTCCCAGATAGTTGGGAGGCTGAGGTGAGAGGATCACTTGAACCCAGGAGTTTGAGGCTGCAGTGAGCCATGATCATTCTACTGCACTCTAGCCTAGGTTTCGAAAAGGGCGGGAGGGGAGGAGAGATATAAGTCCTTTAAGAAATGATTAGGTCATGAGGGCTCTGCCCTCATAAATACATTAATGCTGTAATCATGCGACTGACTTAGTTATCATGAGTTTCCTCCTTTTTCCTCTTTCTCTCATGCGCTCACTTCTACCTTTCATCATTCCACCATGGAATGACCCTCACCATATGCCGGTATCTGTGCTTTTGGGCTTCCCAGCCTCCAAAATAATGAAAAATACATTTCTTTTTTGTGTAAGTTACCCAGTCTATGGTGCTCTGTTATGACAGGAAAAAAAAAGGACTAGGACAAAATGCCATAAGACTCTTTTAAAATTATTATTGGGCACATTTTATTATCACTGTTTTCTCCATAAATTCTGTTACAAATTTTCTGAACTGAATGAAACCAAACCAAAACGAAAAAACTATTTTGACCATCAAAAGATTCTCCTAATATATATTGAACTTAGAAATAAATTGTCCCATTCTACTAGTCAGACTTATCTCGAGAGTGTTTTTAAGTAATTATGACGCTGCTTTACACTTTGTAGACTTCTGAAGTATTTTCTAGTTTATATGGCAGCAATACTTTATTTCATTTGAGGAACCCAGTTGACATCCTTCTTCCTCCTCCTTAAAACTGACTGCATGAGTTGTAACTTAAAATTATCACTTTTCTTCCTCAAATTATGCTTTTTTCCTCCTTTAAATTCTGGACAAGACTTCTTTCTCCCCCTTCTGGCTCTAGTTTGTGCTGATTTAGTTACTCTAGTAACCTTCCTGTTTTTCATTCATTCTACCTGTCTCCAATGCTCAGAGTTCATATAGGAGTATGTGTAAAAAATATGCATGTTGTGTGAGTCATCAGGCTGTTAAGAAAATTAATAAATATTTGTAGAATAAAAATTCATAC
>NW_012115488.1:20589034-20656291 GCF_000951035.1 Colobus angolensis palliatus | reverse complement strand
TGATGCTGGAACAAGTTAGGACTTTTGGAGCTATTGGGAATGAATGAATATATTTTGTATGTGAGAATGACATGTTTTGGGGGCCAGGGGTAGAATCCTGTGCTTTGAATATCTTTATTCAAAATTCATGTTGAAATTTAATTGTCATTGTAACTGTATTAAAAGGTGAGGCCCTAGCTGGGCATGGTGGCTCATGCCTGTAATCTCAGCATTTGGAGGGGCCAAGGCAGGAGGATCACTTGAGCTCAAGAGTTCAAGACTAGCCTGGGAACAGAGTGAGACCCCGTCTCTACAAAAATAAAAGAAATTAGCTGGGCATGGTGGTGCACACCTGTGGTCCCAGATAGTTGGGAGGCTGAGGTGAGAGGATCACTTGAACCCAGGAGTTTGAGGCTGCAGTGAGCCATGATCATTCTACTGCACTCTAGCCTAGGTTTCGAAAAGGGCGGGAGGGGAGGAGAGATATAAGTCCTTTAAGAAATGATTAGGTCATGAGGGCTCTGCCCTCATAAATACATTAATGCTGTAATCATGCGACTGACTTAGTTATCATGAGTTTCCTCCTTTTTCCTCTTTCTCTCATGCGCTCACTTCTACCTTTCATCATTCCACCATGGAATGACCCTCACCATATGCCGGTATCTGTGCTTTTGGGCTTCCCAGCCTCCAAAATAATGAAAAATACATTTCTTTTTTGTGTAAGTTACCCAGTCTATGGTGCTCTGTTATGACAGGAAAAAAAAAGGACTAGGACAAAATGCCATAAGACTCTTTTAAAATTATTATTGGGCACATTTTATTATCACTGTTTTCTCCATAAATTCTGTTACAAATTTTCTGAACTGAATGAAACCAAACCAAAACGAAAAAACTATTTTGACCATCAAAAGATTCTCCTAATATATATTGAACTTAGAAATAAATTGTCCCATTCTACTAGTCAGACTTATCTCGAGAGTGTTTTTAAGTAATTATGACGCTGCTTTACACTTTGTAGACTTCTGAAGTATTTTCTAGTTTATATGGCAGCAATACTTTATTTCATTTGAGGAACCCAGTTGACATCCTTCTTCCTCCTCCTTAAAACTGACTGCATGAGTTGTAACTTAAAATTATCACTTTTCTTCCTCAAATTATGCTTTTTTCCTCCTTTAAATTCTGGACAAGACTTCTTTCTCCCCCTTCTGGCTCTAGTTTGTGCTGATTTAGTTACTCTAGTAACCTTCCTGTTTTTCATTCATTCTACCTGTCTCCAATGCTCAGAGTTCATATAGGAGTATGTGTAAAAAATATGCATGTTGTGTGAGTCATCAGGCTGTTAAGAAAATTAATAAATATTTGTAGAATAAAAATTCATACATGTTTAAATATTCAGGAAAGATATTCCTGATAGTATTTCTGAAGCACATCAAATGCACAGAGCTAAGTATTACCTGAGCTCTGTGATGTCACATATGAATGTCTTTACTTATTAGAAGAGATAAAAATATGTGTAGTTGATTTAGATAACACCAGTACTTTGCCTTCTAAAAATAATCTCAAGAGTCTGGAGTAGAAGTTTTTTGGTGCGTAATGCAGTCTATTCTTACTAATGTTTGTTACCTGTCTTGGCCCCTGCAGAGAACATTTCTTATGAAGAAGATACAACAAAAGAGTGAACCTCGAGTCAGTAGGTCTAGTTCTATTTATGTCTTTGCCTGTATGGGCATATGATCTTAGAGAAAGCTGTAATCAATCTGAGTCAAAGATTCCTAATCTACAAAATTGGGAGTATGTTGCTACCTACCTCATAAGATGATTATGTGGGTTACATTTTTTTAAAAAATGTAACTCACCATCTTTAAGTAGGCTGCTTTCCTGGAAAACAAGTCAATAAATGTGATTCATCACATAAACATAACGAAGAAAAAAACCACATGATTATCTTAATAGATGCAGAAAAGGCTTACAATAAAATTTAACCCCCCCATGTTAAAAACCTTCAATAAACTAGGCATTGAAGAAACACACTTCAAAATAATAAACAACATCTATGTGAAAACCACAGTTAACATCATACTGAATAAGTAAAAGCTGGAAGAATTTCCCTTGAAAGCCAAAACAAGACAAAGATGTCTTCTCTCACCACTCCTGTTCAATATAGTATTGGAAGTCCTGAACAATAAGGAAAGAGTAAGAAATAAAGGGCCTCCAAATATGAAGAGAAGTCAAATTATCCCTGTTTGCAGGCAACAAAATTCCATATCTAGAAAACCCCATTATCTCTGCCCAGAAGCTCCTTGAGATGATAAACAACTACAGCGAAATTTCAGAATACAAAATCAATGTAAAATATCAGTAGCATTTTTATACACCACCAACATGCAAACCAAGAGCCAAATCAGGAATGCAGTCCCAGGCAAAATTGTCACAAAAATATTAAAATACCTGGGAATACAGTTAATCAGGGAGTTGAAAGGTCTCTGCAACAATAATTAAAAAATAAAAACAAAAAACACTGCTCAAGACATCTGGAATGACACAAACAAATGGAAAAATGTTAAATGCTCATGAATAGAAAGAAGCAATATTGTTAAAGTGGCCACATTACCCAAAGCAATTTACAGATTTAATGCTATCCCTATCAAACTACCAATGACATTCTTCACAGAACTAGAAAAAACTATTTTAAAATTTATATGGATCAAAAAAAAAAAAAAAAGAGCCTGAATAGCCAAGGCAGTCCTAAGCAAAAAGAACAAAGCTGGAGGTATCATATTACCTGACTTCAAACTATACAACAGGGCTACAGTAACCAAAACAACATGGTACTGGCCCCCAAACAAACATATAGACCCACAGAACAGAACAGAAAGCCCAGAAATAATGCCACACATCTACAACCATCTTAATCTTTGACAAAGCTGACAAAAACAAGCAATAGGGAAAGGATTCCCTATTTAATGAATGTTGGTATGATAACAGGCTAGCCATATGTAGAAGACTGGAAGGAGCCCCCTTCCTTACTCTATGTACAAAAATCAAGTCAAGATGAATTAAAAACTTAAATGTAAAACCTAAAACTATAAATACCCTGAAAAAAAAAAAGAAAAAAAAAACCTAGAACATACTATTCTGGACATAGGAACTAGCAAAGATTTCATGACACAAATGCTAAAAGCAATTTTAACAAAAGTAAATGTTAACAAATGGGATCTAATTAAACTAAAGAGCTTCTATACAACAAGAGAAGCCAGTAAACACACCACTTACAGAATGGAAGAAAATATTTGCAAACTACATATCTGACAAAGGTCTAATATCTAGAATCTATGAGGAACTTGAACAATTAAACAAGAAAAACACGTTCCATTAAAAAGGGAGCAATGAACATGAACAAACACTTTTCAAAAGAAGATATACATGTGGCCAAGAAGCACATAAAAATTTCTTAACATTGCTAATCATTAGAGAATGCAAATCAAAATCACAATGAGATATCATCTCAAAACACTCAGAATGGCCATTATTAAAAATCAAAAAATAACAGATGCTGGCACAATTGTGGAGAAAATGAATTGCTTATACATTGTTGGTGGGAGTGTAAATTAGTTCAGCCATTGTGGGAAGCAGTGTGATGATTCCTCAAGGAACTAAAAGCAGAATTACCATTTAACTCAGCAACCCCATTATTTGGTATATGTCCAAAAGAACATAAATTGTTCTCCTATAAAGACATTCATGTGTATATTCATTGCAGCACTATTCACAATAGTAAAGACGTGGAATCAACCTAAATGTCCATCAACGGTAGCCTGGATAAAGCAAATGTAGTACATATACATCATGGGATAGTATTCATCCATAAAAGAGAGTGAGATTATATCCTTTACAGCAACATGGATGGAGCTGGAGACCATTATCTTAAGCAAACTAATGCAGGAACAGGAACTCAAATATAACACTTTCTCACTTATAACTATGAGCTATACAATATGAGCACATGGACACAAAGCGGGGAAGAAGAGACTCTGGGGCCTACTTGAGGGTGGAGGATGGGAGGAGCGAGAGGATCCAAAATAAATAATTATTGGGTGTTATGCTTAGTACATGGGCAATAAAATAATCTGTACACCAAACCCCCATGATATACGTTTACCTACATTACAAACCTGCACATGGATCCCTGAGCCTTAAATAAAACTTTAAAGAAAAAAATACTATTGATAAAATCAATATTATAAGATATCATATCTTAGCAAACAACTACATTTATTTAGGATAAATTAATCACTACATTACTTTACCTACATTTGTTTTCTATAGTACAAACAGAAAAAAATATTTTGACATATGTTCTTTCATTATATTCATTATCTCTGTGGCTGGAATAGACATTTCTCAGCACTTATTATTTTAACCTTGGTAGACATATGTGTCCCAGGTGAGTTTGGGTTGAATTCAAAAAGAAATGCTTCTTGGTATTATCAGAAGTGTTCAGAGTAAATTTTCAGTGCATGTTGTGTTTGATTGTATATATTGTCTGAGATTTTTCCATTTTTTATTTTCCCTGAAGACTATTAAATATTCTCTTATCCTTGAGACAACAGGACACAGAGAGAAGCCATGTGCCTGGTGCTGTTCCCCCATGTAGCAGGGCTTGGCCAGTTGATGAGCTTCAGCCAGTGAAATATGAGTGAATATAACATGAAAGACTTTATCAACTTCAGCCAAATATCTTCTCTATAGCCCAACAGTGCCTCCCCTTTCATTCTGGAACATGGAATGAAGCGATAACATGGAACACAGCTACAGCTGTTGACCTGCAATTACTGACAAGTAACACAAGAAAGAAAGAAGTGCATGTTTTGAGCTACTGAGATTTTGAGTTTGTTACTAATAAACTTAGGTAATGAACTTAATATATGCATTTAAGAAATATTGATTCAAAAGAAATATTTTGGCGTTTAAATTCTAATGGTAAAGCTAAATCCATCTAAATTGATGTATCAAATAAGAGTGGGGAAATGCTGCTCAAAATTTTAAAAAGTGATTGAATTTATCTAAAAATTTATATTCATAAAAACAAGATATTTCTAGTCAATCTATAATTGACAAAAATATGATTTATTTGCCTTTTGGTTATGACAACCTAGGAAAAATTACTAATCTTCTGATTATTTAAGGATTAGTCCTGCATATTTGAGAAAATATCTGATATGGTTTCGTTCTGTGTCCCCACGTGAATCTCGACTTGAATTATAATCTCCATAATCAAGGGAGGGAAAGGTGGGAGGTAACTGGATCATGAGGGTGGTTTTCCCCATGATGTTCTCATGATAGTGAGTGAGTTCTCACCAGATCTGATGGTTTTATAAGTGGTGTTTTTCCCCTGTTCTCTTCTCTTTCCCGCTGCCTTGCAAAGAAGATGCTTCCCCTTTTCCTTCTGCCATGATTGTAAGTTTCCTGAGGCCTCTCCAGCCATGTGGAACTGTGAGTCAATTAAACTTCTTCCCTTTGTAAATTTCTCAGTCTTGCGTATTTCTTTATAGCAGTTTGAAAAAAAAAAAAAAGACTAATTCAGTATCTCTCCTTTGATGGCAATCCTCTAGAGCCAAGGCTGTATTTTCTCTTACAAGTCATGTAGACTTGGCCAGAAGATTGAGGAGATAAGCTGCCCTTTTTTCCCATTGCAAACTTCAAAACATCTCTGCCTTCTTTCAAAAGGATTCCAGCTTCTCTGGAGTCAATGTCACCAATAGTGTCTCCTGTGCTTCTCCTTCTGCTTTTAGCTACCAGTCATCCATGGACTTCTAGTCATTGAAGGGCTGGTCATCTCAGTTTCTCTCTCCAAACTTGCTCTACAATTATTTCTCTCATAGTTCTCAGTGACTTCAAATACAAGGAGTATTCATTTGAAAACATTGACCCCTCTCTGCTTCTCAACTTCCTCAGCTCTAGCAAACACTTCCTCTACATTCTTTCAGTTTCCTACTCCCATGGACACATCCTGAATCCTGCATTATTGCACTACCTATTGCATTACCTCTGAAATCCCAGTTTAAAATATCCCATTTTCTGGACATCATCTCATATTTTAAGATCACTTTTTAAGTTAGTGTGAAGGAAAAAACGTTTTCCAACTGTGTTTTTCCTCTAATCTCATACCATCATCAACACGGAAGACTTACATGGCCAAATGTGTGGGGTTTCTTTCCCACACACAGAGCAGCGGACACTAGCTGGGTGTCCTTCCATTCAATTCTGACACTATCTACCTGGAGATAGTGTCATATCCCAGAGGTTGGGGACTCAGTCCCTGAGCCTGCCTCCCACACCCACAGACACCAGTCACAAGTCCAGGACTTCCGACAAACCAGCTTCAAGTTGGGGTTCCCATGAGCCCCTCTTTGGGTTTGATTAATTTGCTGGAACATCTCACATAAATCAGGGAAACACAACCTTTACTGGTTTATTATAAAGGATATTACAAAGGATGCAGATGAAGAGATGTGTTGGGTGAGGTATAAGGGAAGAAACACAGAGCTTCCATGTCCTCCTTGGGCATGCCACCCTCCTAGAATCTCCATATAGTCAGCTATCTGAACGCTCCCCAAACCCAGTCTTCTTGGGTTTTTAAGGGAAGCTTTATGATTTCAGTGTTCCTTTCCCCAAGGTACAGGGTGTGACCCTCTCTGGGGAAGGTCTTAAGACCCACAATCAGAAAGATGGGGGAAGATTAGAGCCCTGCCCTGGGGTAGGTGAAAGGAGGGCAGGAGAGACATTCTGTTTTCCGAAGCCTGCCTGTGAGGCCTAACACAACCAACATTATAACAAAAGAACGTAACAAGGGCTATGGGAGTTATGAATCAGGAACCGTAGACAGAAAAAAACAATATATGTCATATCACCACAGTTTTCATTTAACTGAGTTTTTGACTCTTCTATGTCTATCATCACTCTTCTCTTTTTGCTCTGCAGCTTTTATTTATTCATTATTAGAAGCATAATATGTAAACCACCTTTCTTTCACTCCTCTCCCTTCATGTTGCCTAAAAATTCCAAATTTTGTGGATTTTAATCACATGCGTATATATTCTCTGTGCTTAGATCTGAAGAGGTAAAAATATATGATATGAAAGGCATTTCTTTAAATACATCTCCTCAAACTGAATAGATAGTTTCTTTGGTAATCTCATATGTAGTTTAGATTCTGATATATCCATATTACATGTTTATTTTTAACATATTTCCAAATCCTTCCCTCACTGCTATCCAATGTACTTCACTGGCCACAATGGCCTCTTTTACTTTTATTTTTCAGCCATTTTAGCCTAGCTATTTTATGGCTTCTAGCCTTAAATTTACTGTTCTCACTATTCCTTTGTAAAGCCAGCTCCTTCTTATTTTTATGCATTACACTGATGTCATCCTCTCAAAAAGGCCTTCTCTGACCACCCTATTGTACCCTCTCCTTTCTGTGCATATTAAAATAATTATCTCAAGTAATTTTATTTGTATGTTTGTCTTCATTTTTGAAAGTAAGAAGAGGATCAAATCTATTTTGCTCTCTGCTTTATCCCCACAGCCTGAGACAAGGCCTGACATACAAGAGGTATGCAATAAATACAATCTGAATGAACACAGGCATGAGCGAGTAAATGAATTGTACATTATGAAACTTAAAACTACTTTACTTTGGTTTCACAACTGTAAAGTGAGATGGTTGAACTATGTAAGAGACAAAGTTTCTTCAGTGATTCTAGTTACATCTGCAACTTTTTGACAACTGTCTAAATAATTCTACCCATGGTATTAGGAAGTTAAACTTGCAGGTGCTCTGATGTGCCTATATGAGCTTGTTCTGCTATTGTTTTCTTAGATAATGGATGCTGCAAAGGATCTTGAGGTGCTGCATCTCTTTACTGGTTAGTTACTTTAAGGCAACTGTCCGTTAAGAAGCAGGAGACAATTAGCAGTCCAAGCACCCTCTTTGTAGAAAGTCATTCCAGCAGAAATGTGATGAGTGTCGATAGTTTGCTAAATGAGCAACCAAGCGTCTCCTGGATTCTATGTCTCTCTTTACAGGAATTTTACCAATCCTAAATGTTTCACTGACATACTGACTCCTGAAAGCTTTTCTCTCTGTCTGTCTGTGCATTTATTCCCTCATCCATGTATGTGTGTGAATATATGCACGTGTGTCTGTTTGTGTCAATGCCAGGAAAATGCATTTCAAAATTCTCTCAGGAAAATTCAAAATGTATCTGTTTATTACATTCATGGAAACCGAAAGTATAAACTAGTCAACATTTAGCTATGTCCCTGGATAGATGCAAAAGACATTTATATTAGTTTATTCTCACATTGCTATGAACAACTACTTGATACTGGATTATTAATGAAGAATCGAGGTTTAATTGACTCACAGTTCCACAGGCTTTACAGGAAGCATGGCTTGGAGGCCTTAGGAGGCTTACAACAATATCAGAAGGCAAAGGGGAAGCAAATGTGTTTTACCATGGTGGAACAAAAGAGTGAGAGCGTAGGGGGCAGCGCTACACACTTTTAAAGAACTAGATGCTGTGATAACTCACTCACTATCATAAGAACAGCAAGGGGGAAATTCTCCCCAGTGAGCCAATCACCTCCCACCAGGTCCTCCCCTAACACTGGGAATTACAATTTGACATGAGATTTGGATGAGAGCACAGAGCCAAACCATATGATTCCACCCCTGGCCCCTCCAAAATGTCATGTCTTTCTCACATTTCAAAACAGTCATGCTTTCCCAACAGTCCTCCAAAGTTTTAACTTACTCCAGCATTAACTCAAAGTCCAAGTCTAAAGTCTCACCTGAGTCAAGACAAGTCCCTTCCTGCTAACAAATCTGTAAAATCAAAAACAGGCCAGTTACTATCAAGATAAAATGGGGATACAGGCATTTGATAAATGCTTCCATTCCGAGGGGAGAAATTGGCCAAAACAAAAGTGCTACAGGCCCCGTGCAAGTCCAAAACCCAGCAAGGCAGTCATGAAATCTTAAACCTCTGAAATAATATCCTTTGACACCCTGTCTTACATCCAGAACACACTGATCCAATGAATGATCTCCCAAGCCCATGGGCAACTCTGACCCTCTGACTTTGTGGGGTACACCTGCCATGACTACTTTCATGGGTTGACATTGAGTTCTTGAGGCTTTTCCAGGCTCACAGTGCAAATTGTCAATGGATCATTCTGGAATCTAGAGGATGATGGCCCTCTTCTTGCAGCTCAACTAGGCAGTGTGCTGGTGGGGACTCATTTGGGGATCCAATCCTACATTTCCCCTCTGCATGGCTCTAGTAGAGATTCTCCATGAAGGTTCCACCCTACAGCAGACTTCTGCCTGGAGGCATTTCCATACATCCACTGAAATCTAAGTGAAGGCTCGGCTCCCAAGCCTCAACTTTTATTTCTTCACATCTGCAAACCCAATACCATGTGGAAGCCACTAAAGCTTTGAGTTTTCATTCTCTGAAGCCACAGCCTGAACTACACCTCAGCTCCTTTAGCCATGGCTGGAGCTGGAGCTGCTAGGACGCAGGGTACCAGGTCCTGAGGCTGCACAGAGCAGCAGGGTCCTGGACCTGACCCAGGAAACCACTTTTACCTGCTAGGCCTCTGGGCCTGTGATTAAAGTGGCTGCCACGAAGGTCTCTGAAATGTCTTTGAAACATTTTCCCCATTGTCTTGGCTATTAACATTTGACTTCCCTTTACTTATGCAAATTTCGGCAGCCTTAAATTCTTCCCCGGAAAATGGGTTTTTCTTTGCTACCAAACGGTCAAGCTGCAAATTTTTCAAACTTTTATGCTCTGTTTTCCTTTTAAATATAAGTTCCAATTTCAGATCATCACTTTGTGAATACATATGAGCCGTTAAAAACAGCCAGGCCACATCTTGAACACTTTGCTGCTTAGAAATTTGTTCCACCAGATCCTCTAAATTATTATTGTCCAATTCAAAGTTCCACAGATATCTAGGGCAGGGGCACAATGCTGCCAGTCTCTTTGCTAAAGCAAGCAAAAGTGGCATTTACTTTAGTTTCCAGTAAGTTCCTCATCTCCATCTGAGACTACGTCAGCATGGACTTCACTATGTGAGAAAACATTTTAAATTGTCCGTTTTCAAGGCATGATAAATCTAAATACTGGCAGCCAACCTGCGGACGTGACAAACCACACAGCTCATGCACCTAAGCAACCAGAATGTTGAGGAGGGTCAGCCCATAAAAGGGAAGACAGTTTCATTATTGGGAAATCAAAACCTAAGCAGGGAAGGGGACTGGGATATAACCTTATAAGGGGTATAATGAAACTTAGGCGATGTCCTAGAAGATTGTAACCCTATACTACTCAACTAATGAGGAACTGGGGGAGGGACTTGAATGCTAGGATATAAATTATCTGCTGTAACTGCCCAGGGTGTGCCTGCCTACCAGGCACACAATCTTGCGAGACCATAATTACAAGTCTCACTTCTACTGTTCTTTGTGTCTCTGAGTCCATTCTTTGGGTTTGGATGGGTGAATGTGTTTCTCACAGCTGTCCATATCACTATCAGTATTTTGGTCACAATCATTTGACAAGTCTCTAGGAAGTTCAGAACTTTCCCTCTTCTTGTCCTCTTCTGAGTCCTCCAAACAGTTCCAACCTCTGCCCATTACCCAGTTCCAAAGCTGCTTCCACATTTTCAGGTGTCTTTATAGCAATGCCCCTCTACTTTTCTACCAATTTTCTGTATTTGTCCATTCTCACAATGTTATAAAGAACTACCTGAGACTGGGTAATTTACAAAGAAAAGAAGTTTAATTGACTCATAGATCCATAGGCATGCAGGAAACATGGCCTGCAGGCATCAGAAAATGTACAATCACGGCAGAAGGTGAAGGGAAAACAAGCATGTCTTACCATGGCAAAGTAGGAGAAGGAGAGCAAAGGGGGAAGTGTTAAACACTTTTAAACAACCAGATCTTGTGAGAACTCACTCACTATCATGAGAACAGGAATCACCTCCCACTTGATCTCTCCCCCAATAATAGGGATTACAATGTGATACAAAGTTTCGGTGGGGAAACAGAGCTAAGTCCTATCAACATTACAGTGGAGGCCTAGGGCTGTAAGTATGGTGCATCTGTTTACTTATATTATATACTTATATGATATATATGTTACATACTTATGCTATATACATATATTATGTTATATACTTATGTTATATACATATATTATAGTATATAACATATACATATAGTTATATACATATAGTATATATAGTTATATATTATAATATATATCATATAAATCTCATAAGTATACATATATATCTCATGAATAAATGATGCATATGTATCAAATATATGATATATAAAACATTATGTATCTTATAAGCAAATGGATATATATGAGATACATAATTTCATGTATATCATGTGTATGTGTATATATGTGTGTGTGTGTGTGTATATCTCCTAAGTAAGTGAAGTCACCCTATTTCCAACACTATACCTTTACTGCAATATCTTTTTTATCTACCCAGGCATGTATACAAAATACGATTAGTTATACTTTAAGTTTCACTGAAGGTAATGACCAGATACATTTTAAGTTTTTCTGAGAGTATTTTAAAATGCATTGTCTTGACTCTTGTAATTATAGTTCACAATTGGAACTAACATGCAATTTGAGTAAGCTGTATTATTATAAAAGCATAATTGGCTCTAAGTTATCCATATGTATTGATGAAAAGCTTTGAAAGGAATATGAGAAAAGATTATGACAATGCCAATTATGGAACAATTATTTCTACTACTTTGGGCAGATGCAGGTCAGATATGAGTTATACTCATTATTTTTCCAGATTGCCATAGGCCCCCATCAGTAAGTATTCATTAGATCATTCTCAACATGTGAATTCCCCTAGACCCTGCATTCACATTTTCAAGTCAAAAATGCTTCATTTAGTTATTTCTCTCAACTATTTATCGTAAGTAAATGTAGTTTATGAGAATTTCTACCTAGAAAACTGGAAAAAGGAAGCAGGCTTATCCAGGGCTTTCTGAGATGATGTCCAGGAGAGAATTAAACCCTAAAGCTCTAAGACATCTACTGTATATGGTGAATTAACTTCTGTCCCATGTACACAGAATGGTACTAGTTATAAAACATTTTTAAAGTAATTGAGAATATCATCACATACATTGTTTTCTTATATTATGAATCAGATGAGATTCCTGCTTGAGAAAGTTTTACATTCAAATGCAGAGAGAAACCTGGTAGCTAAATTATGTGAATAAAGAAAAATAACTCTGAAAGTAAGATGTTAAATAGAAAATTTTCTAGATTTAGTAGTAAGAATGGAATGGGGCAAAATGTAGGAAGATCCTTGTTTAAAAGAGACGGTTTCTACTCAACTACCGTTGTTATTATATGGGAAGGTTAGTCCAATGTTAGTAGGTTTGCTTTTCTTTTTGAAGAGAACCTTGAAATCTTAATTGTTTCATAAAAAATTTCATGGTTTTGAAATCTCGGCAAATCATTTCAAAATTTTAAAGTATCATCCTGGGAAACACACTTCTGTAAGTTACAACCATCCTCAGCCTGCCCATTAGTGAAGTACTCTGTATTACAAAAGCTACCTGAATAGGAAGCTCTCAAGAAACATTTAATAATATCTACTTCACAAAGTTTCATCTGCGTAGCTCTAGCTAATAAAAGATTTTAAAATTGATTTTATAGAGAGTACTTAATCTATGTAGTCTTGAATCTAGTAGCATGTTAAGTAGTGCCAAACTGTCTTCAACTTGGCCTATTTGGTAGACCTTACTTTTTTTTTTAATTGGCAAACTGATGGGGTGTGTATTTAATCTACTTATTCTATTAACCACATAGGAAACACTTTTCTAGTCACTAAATTATCCTAATATGGGATGCAGAATTCCTGCATTTTCAATTCAACACACAATATTCTATAAAATCTTCAGAAGGAACAGCATTAAAATTGCAGTTTGATTTTTTCTCTTCATGGTTTTCAATTTTTATATGACTTTCACGTAAGCTGTTGTTTGGATTTTTTTTTTCTCAGTAAGGAGTTCGTATTTTGTTTTTGTTTTGATTTCTATCTAAAGTTCATTATTTAACCAACATTTCCATTGAGAATTCCTGCTACAGTTCCATCTACAAACATTTCTGTAATAAAACATTTTCATTTGAATGTTTAATCTTATCTTTTGAGAGTCTCCCTCCTACTTAGTCCTGTAACTTTACTGAACAGCCTGATACTCCCTGAAGCACCATTCTTTTTATCCCTCTGACTGTACATACTCTGCTCTGTTTGGGATGGTCTGTCTTGTCTGCTTGTCTAACTCCCTAGTCATCCTTGAAAACAACCTTGAAGTTTCCTCCTCCAAGAGGCTGTCCTCTTTTCATCTACAAACATTTCTGTAATAAAACATTTTCATTTGAATGTTTAATCTTATCTTTTGAGAGTCTCCCTCCTACTTAGTTCTGTAACTTTACTGAACAGCCTGATATTCCCTGAAGCACCATTCTTTTTATCCCTCTGACTGTACATACTCTGCTCTGTTTGGGATGGTCTGTCTTGTCTGCTTGTCTAACTCCCTAGTCATCCTTGAAAACAACCTTGAAGTTTCCTCCTCCAAGAGGCTGTCCTCTTTTCTTCTAAAGCCCTTGCCATTCTAGTAGCTTACTCAAATACATACTTCCAAGCTGCTGTTAGTGAGCTGCACAATGTTGCAATTTATTTCTTTTAATGTGTGATCTCCCTCTGAGACAATGACCTCCTTGTCCGATCAGGGGCTACAGTATATTCATGTCTGTGTTCTCACACTCTCACACACAGCCTGCTCCATGGAAGTTGATCAAATAAATCTGGATGAATTTAATGAAATATTGAATATTTCTCCATAGGCTCCCACTATTGGTGTTTTATTTTTAATCTTAATTATACTTATTTACCAGTTTAAATTTTACCCAGGTGTGGTTTTTAGTTTAATAAACATCACCTTAGTGATTTTGACGTTTACCAGCAAGTGGCTATAATTTTGTTGTGTGGACATAGCTTGGAACTATTTCTAAGGATATGAACCTGATTATAAACTCATTTAACCATCCATTTCTGGAAATTCTAACTCTTTTTACATGAGAAAGTTGACATTCCAAAAAGTAAAGGTGTAGGTGTTTGTCCTCATGTAAATTCCCCTTATCCTTCATACTTTCTTTGTTTTTCTTTTTCATCTGCTATCCTTAAAAATATGTACAATAAATAACAATTATAATTTATTTTAGCTATTAATTAAAGTAAATGATGTATGATGCTGCTTAAAATTAGTTTTGTTTTCATGGAGATGGCAATTTTTGTGTGTTCCATTTCACAGATGAACTCTGTTTGAATTGATCTTTCATTAATACTTCTTCAATCTTTTTACACTCTGGAAAGTTGCATAATGAACTTTGCATCATGTTATGGAATGCCTTTGCTTGAGCAACATATTGAACACTAATTTATACTTTAAATATGAATATTTTAATAAGAGAGCACAAGCTCAATTTAACAATGGTCAGTGAATGATGTGAATTCATAAACATGATTGGCATGTTAAAGGATCATCTTGTGAGTTTCAAATGCATTGTCTTCATACAGATATATTAATATGCTTAATAAAGTAATTATATTTAGCATCTTATTATTTCTGTACTTAGTGGTCTCCAGGGAGGATCTAAATGTATATGTTCCTATTTTTTTTTTTAAAGAGATGTTTTCTGATGGGAACACACTCTTATAATAAGCTAGATGGAGAACTGAATTGAAATAAATTTTAAGAAGATATGCTTTCCAATGGGAAATGTTCTTATAATAAGCTAGATAAAACATTGAATTAAAATTGAAATAAAACAATCAAGAGATACTTTAAATATTTATTCGCTTATCTTTAAAGATTAAATGCTGCTTATGTTTATGTACTTCTTCTACATTGATGAAATATTTATTGATGACTATTGGCTGTATATGGGTCCCTTTGGACAAAATCCCTACTAAAGGGAGTAATTGGAAAACAAAACAGTGCATTATATTAGGTACTAGAAGAAACAAAAATGCAATGGGGTTAAAAGGAGGGACAGTTTACTATTTCATTATGCCAGAAGAATTTACCTCATCTAATAGAGAAAATAAAACGTAAATTACTCTCTATGACTAAATAGAATTTTGACACATAAAAATTGGAAAAAAAGAGAAAAGGCATGGAGGACATGCTAAGACATTGTTCAGAAACTATTTTGAATAGAACTTTATGTGTCAGAAAATAGAAGAAAAAATGTCAAAAAGTGTTGAAAGTAAGTAGAAGAAATAAGTGGTGCAAATCTGGCTTTCACTCTCATGACTTCAGCCTAATACTTCCCAAGAAGCACTTCCCTGTATGCTCTAATAAGAGAGCAGAAAGCACTGTCAAAAGAATTAATAGCACATGACCCTAATAAACAAAGAGTCTTATGGAGAGCCATTTGGCAGTCAGCTGTCCCTACCCTAAGGAAAGAGGAAAGTGGCTTGAAGCCATTTGTCAGTTCATGGGAGACAGGATAGTTAGTGTTGGTCACTAAAAAATATGGAGACAAGGGAAAAGGAGAAAATGCCTATTCCTGGCTTTAATATCATTTCCTTAATGCTAATTTATGTTGAAAAACAGATAAAAGTCTATAGTTTTCTTTTAAGTATCAAGAAGTAAAATTTAAACTCTTGCATTTCTCAGTCTCTAACCTTATGAGCAAAAATGTTTAATTTTGACTTCCTTGCTTTGGATATCAAAATGCCTATAGCATGGACAGTTTGATCAAAATGGTCTATATATGGGAAATCGTATGTAAAAAGAAGAAAAGACAAAAGACCTTGAGACATACCTCTTTGGAGACTGGGTGAAAGAAGAAGGTGTGAAGATACGAGATTTCTAGTAGAGGTATATAACGCCATTTAAATGCAGGTAGGTAAACAAAGTTTTTGCAGTCATAACTAACAGAAGCCTTAATAATAAGCTCAAGTTTATGCCCTGTTTATTCAAGGTACTCTGAAACATTGAGATTAATCCTTTATAACATATCATATTAGGAAACATATATTAATATCTGTATTCATTCAGATTTTATTCTGTTCTTGCTATAGGCATGACACTCTTTTGAATTAAGGGTCATTTTCTAAGTAGAGTTTTAGAAACTCCTTAATTATTAATTATTTTGAGAATTTATTTTTGTAGTTAGAAGTTGTAAAGGTGATTTTTTTTCTTCATAATTAGACCTTCCCAGTAATTGTGAAATATCATAACTTGACATAATATTATTTTGGCCCCAGCATACATATAGCTAAAATTTTATTGTCACATCTATTAAAATACTGCAAGAGTTTAGGAAAATCTTTCATTAAAATTTAAGCATAATTATGGAATAATAGTTCAGAAATGATTAATGTTTTGTTTTTACTATTAATGGCACTTTTAAATTCAATCACTAAGATGTGTATGTATATATATTATTTTTCTAATAATATAGCTTCCCCATGAATTAATGAAATAAATCTTCGTAAAAAATGCAAGCTAAATTGACAATCCTTTGAAAATAAAAAATATGTACTGAATATCTTTATTTGTCAACACATAATATACTATCTTACAGTTAGTATACACTTGATAATTACTAATCAATAAAATAACTACACATGGAAATATTTTAATTTAAAAATTACTAGAGAATATTGATTTATCTGCACAGGTATATTTATTTATCTATCTCTGAATATAAGTTATTCGCAAACAGAGATTGTTATTGTTAAACTAGCCATTTAGTTTATACAATCAGAATGGAAGCGGGAAGATTCATTGTCCTCCAGTAATTAGAAAAATTTCCTTTCATCTAAAACAAACATACATAGTCATTCCTTGATCCCACTCATCTCATCTTATTAAAGTTCTAGTGTGCATGCAGTGTCATTTCTTTTGACCTCACTTTTATTCTTAAATTAACTGGCCCTGTTCCCAGCATTTGGCTGACAACGCTATGTTATCAGTTATCTTTTTTTAGTTCTTTTATACAGTTTATAATTTCAACTTCTACTATAGATTTGGGGGTACTGTGCAGGTTTGTTACATGGGTATATTGTGTGATGTTGAGGTTTGGGGTATGACCATACTCAGTACTGATCCTAGGTGCTGAGTTAGTTTTTCAATCCTTACCTTCTCCCTCCCTCCCCTCTCCAGTAGTCCCCAGTATCTGTTGTTCCCATCTTAATATCCATGTGTACTCAATGTATAGTTTTCACTTATAAGTGAGAATATGCTGTATTTGATTATCTGTCCCTGTGTTAATTCACTTAGTGTAATGGCCTCCAGCTGCATCAATGTTACTGTGAAGAACATGATTTTGTTCTTTTTTATGACTGTGGAGTATTCCATAGAGTATATGTACCACATTTTCTTTAGCCAATCCATCATTGGTGGGCACCTAGGATGGTACTATGTCTTTACTATTGTGAATAGTGAACATGTGAGCGTATGTGTCTTTTTGGTAGAGTGATTTAATTTATATATATATACCCAGTGATGTGATTGCTGGGTAGAATGGTAGTTTTGTTTTAAGTTCTTTGTGAAAATTCCAAACTGCTTTCCACACTGGTTGAACTAATTTACATTTCCAACAATGGTATATAAATGTTCCCCTTTCTCTGCAGTCTTGCCCACATCTGTTGTTTTTTGACTTTTTAATAGTAGCCATTCTACCTGATATGAGATGACATCTCTTTGTAATTTTGATTTGCACTTATCCAATGATTAGTGATATGGAGGTTTTTTTAAATATGTTTCTCGGCCACTTGTATGTTTTCTTTTGAAAAGTGTCTGTTCAGGCCTTTTGCTCACTTTATTTTTTGAGATGGAGTCTTGCTCTGTCACCCAGGCCGGAGTGCAGTAGCACTGTCTTTGCTCTCTGCAACCTCGGCCTCCTGGGTTCAAGCAATTCCCTGACTTCTGAGTAGCTGGGATTACAGGTGTGCACCACCATGCCCACCTAATTTTTGTGTTTTTAGTAGAGACGGGGTATCACCATGTTGGCCAGGCTGGTCTCGAACTCCTGACCTCATGATCTGCCTGCCTTGGCCTCCCAAAGTGGTGGCATCACAGGCTGAGCCACCACACCTGACCTATTTGCCTACTTTTTAATTAGGATTATTTGTTTTTTGTTGTTGTCGTTAAATTGTTTACATGTCTTGTAGACTCTGGTTATTATACTCTTGCTGGATGCATAGTTTTTGGATGCTTTCTCCCATTTTGTAGATTGTCTGTTTATTCTGTTAATACTTTCTTTTGTTTTGCTCTCTAATTTAACTAGATTCCACTTCTCAATTTTTGTTTTTGTTGCAATTGCTTTTGAGACTTTAATTATAAATTACTTCCCAAGGCTGATGTATAGAATGGTGTTTCCTAAGTTTTCTTCTAGAATTCTTATTGTTCTTACATTTAAATCTTTAATACATCTTGAGCTAATTTTTGTATATGGTGAAAGGTAGGGGTTTGGTTTCATTCTTCTGCAGATGAATAGCCAGCTATCCCAGCACCACTTATTGAATAGAGAGTTCTTTCTCAGTTGTTTATTTTTGTTGACTTCATCAAAGGTCAGATGGCTATAGGTGTGGTGTTTTGTTTCTGGGTTCTCTATCCTGTTCCATTGGTCTATGTGTCTGTTTTGTACCAGTACCAGGATGTTTTGGTTACGGTGGCTTTATAGTATAAAGTCAGGTAGTGTGATGCCTCTGGCTTTGTTCCCTTTGCTTAGGATTGCTTTGCCTATTCAGGCTCTTTTTCTGGTTCCATATGAATTTCAGAATAGCTTTTCTTTTTTCCTAATTCTGTGAAAAATGACCTAGTAATTTGATAAAAATAGTGTTGAATTTGCAGATTGCTTGGGCAGTATGACCATTTTAATGATGTTGATTCTTCCATTATATGAACATAAAATATTTTTTCATTTACTTGGACCATCTATGATTTCTTTCAGCAGCGTTTTGTAGATCTCCTTGTGGAGATCTTTCATATTTTAGGTTAGATGTATTCATAAATACAATTTTTTTGCGGCAATGGTAAATGGAATTGTGTTCTTGATTTGACTCTCAGTTTGAATTTTATTGTTGTATAGAAATGCTTCTGGTTTTTGTACATTGATTTTATATGCTGAAACTTTACTGAAGTTGTTTATCAGTTCAGGAGCCTTTTGGAGGTGTCTTTAGGGTTGTCTAGATATGCATATTACCTACAGAGAGATAGTTTGACTTCTTCTTTTCCCATTTGGATGCTTATTATTTCCTTTTCTTGCATGATTGCTCTGGCTAGGACTTCCAGTACTATATAGAATAGGGGTGGTGTGAGTGGACACCCTTGTGTTGTTTCAGTTCTCAAGGAGAATGCTTCCATCTTTGCCCATTTAGTATGATATTTGCTGTGTTTGTTATAGATGGCTCTTATTATTTTGAGGTATGTTGCTTCAATGCCAAGTTTCTCAATTTTTTTAAAAAACTACAATAGGGTGTTGTATTTCATCAAAAGGTTTTCCCATGTCTATTAAGATGATCATATGTTTTTTGTCCTTCATTACGTTGATATGATGTATCACATTTATTGATTTGCACATACTGAACCAACGTTGCATCCCAGAAATAAAACCTACTTGATCATGGTGAATTACATTTTTGATATGCTGCTGGTTTGGGTTTGCTAGTATTTTGCTGAGGATTTTTGCATCTATGTTCATCAGTGATATTGGGCTGTTTTTTCTTTGTGTGTGTGTGTGCGTGTGTATGTGTGTGTGTTTGTGTCTTTGGTGGTTTTTGGCGTCAGGTTGGTGCTGGCTTTCTAGAATGAATTTGAGAGGAGTCTTTCCTCCTCAATTTTTTGGAATAGTTTCAGTATAATTGGTGCTAGTTCTTCTTTGTACAACCGGTAGAATTTGGCTGTGAATCTATCTGGTTGGAGGCTTTTCTTTCACCGTAAGTTTTTTATTACCAATTCAATTTTAGAACTCAATATTGGTCTGTTCGGGGTTTCAAATTCTTTCTGATTCAATCTTAGGTGTGTTTCCCAGAATTTATATATTTCCTGTAGATTTTCTAGTTTGAGTAGATAAGGGTGTTCATAACGATTTCTGAGGATTCCACCCGTATTTCTGGTGGGATAGGTTGTAACGTTAGCTTTGTTATTTCAGATTGTGCTTATTTTGTCAGTCATATCTTATTGAAACTTGTGGTTGCAATTTGTTCTTCTGCTAACCTGCACCTTCAAACTTGCCTTTTATTCAGTGTCTATGACTGTTCCTTCCCTCCAGGGCTTTTTCATGAGCTCTTTTTCCTCTACCTACCCCCAAAATATTATCTCCAACATATCACTTATTATCTTCCAACTTCTATAGTGTTAACTATTTTAAAATACATTTTTAAATACATTTTTACTCATTGAATATATATATTATACATGTATAAATATATGTATGTACTATATATATATTTTGCTCATTAAATATATGTATATTCACTCATTAAATTTATATATATTTTCATGAGTAAAATTATATATACATGAGAAAAATTATATATATTTAATGACTAAAATTTCAAAATTTATTTAAAATTTAAAAATTAAAATTAAACAATTAAAAAATTAAATTCAAAATAAAAAATATTTACATAGATAATATATTCCTGGCATTTAGCAGTTTATGTGTGAATACTCCACAGGCTTCTACACTCTCTAGAGAGAGCCTACATCCTTTTTGGTTGATCTTACCTAGCTTCAAGGTTTTGGTGCCATTTATATGCTAATAACTATTGAGGTCACTAGATCCAGGCCAGATTTCTTCTGTGAATTTGAGGCTCTTACCTTAATATATTTAAAATGAAACATATCCCTCACCTGGTTTGAGTTTTTGATTTCCAAAAACCGAATTTAAACATTTGATAGTCATCCTACTATTCTATCCAGTTCCCATCCTCAGTCATGCAGACACCAAACCCTGATTATTTTATATCTAACATATTTCCCAAGTCTGTCTACAATCCTATACAACTCAACATTTTCTTAAAACAAATATTTTATTCATTTTCAGCTTCACTTCTCAACACTCTTTGCTTCAGATATTGTGCATATTTCTCCACATAAGATGTTATCTCTCCCCTTAATGCTTCATCTGAAGTTACACTTCCTCCCTCCTCGTACTTGAAGTCTTATCTCAGGCACTAGTTTCTCCAGCCACTCTTTCCTAAAATTTGGCTTGTTTTACACATTTTACACCAGTGCTTCCAAAATGCAATTTGCAAACATTGGTCACTTCCCATTTGTATTCCTACGCTGTGATTTCCCTGAGAGTATAAAATATTTTGAATTCTCTGTATTTCTAGTACCTAAAACAGTGCCTAGCACCTACTCAATATGTATTCGCTAAATTAAATGAGAAAAAGGAGAAGGGTTTTTGCTTAGGATTCATGTGATGGATGGTACTGTATCTTACTAAGAGGCAACATGGAAAAATATTGAATATCGATATCAGGAAAATTACGTTTTTCCATTATTAATAAAAGTGAAAAAAAAGAAGAAAGAAAGGAAAAGAAAATACAGAAAGGAAGGAAGGAAAAGAGAAGAAAGAAAGAGGAAAGAAAGAGGGCAAACTGGCACGTTGTGCACATGTACCCTAGAACTTAAAGTATAATAATAGTAATAAAAAAAAGAAAGATAGGGATTAATGTCGATACATTTTGTTGCTTTTATGTGATTAAAAAGAATTTGAAAATTATAAAAAAAGAAAGAGCCAGAGAGAAGAGGGAGGGAAGGAAAGAAGGCAGGAAAGGTGTAAGGGAGGAAGAAATGGAGGGACAAATGGAAAGAGGAAGAGAGAGAAAAAGCATCAAAGGGAGAAAGAAAAAAAAACAGAAAGAAAGGCTGTGTGTGAACTTGGATATGTAAACTGAGTCTCTGGATTTTTGCTCATTGACAAAAGTGGCACAATGAATAATCTATAGTTCGTTGTAGACTGGAATTTTCTTTTTATACTGTGTTTTTTTGTTTATGAAAAAAATAATTTATACACAGCCCTGGACAGCTGTCAGAATCAAAATATAATACCGTATTTATCAGGAAAGACTTATTTTTCTATATTCTTTTGAAGCTGCCATAGTTTTACAACAGATGGATACTTGCTCAATCTGCCTTTTGCTCTCAGGAGGTCGTGTTAAGGAACGAGGATAGGAAATCCTAGCTAGCAGATGGTGCTTCAACTGCAGATTTGTAATAGAGTCTACTTTGAGGTTACTTTTCTTGGAGTCTTCTTCTTCTCTGTTATCCATTTCCCCCGATTTTTATTCCACCTTTATCTTTTCAGTTATATTAATTCCAGGAATGTCCTTTTAACACTTGTGTAAGGGAATGTGACATAATGTGATGACACATTTACTCTATATAGTTATGTTGAGGACATAAATCTCTGTAACATTTAAACATGCTAGGAAAGGACTCTGCTGAAGTATGTTCACATGTACCCACCAGCCAAATTATTAGAAGTTAAATTATTATCTCTTTTGTGCAAATTATACGGTCTAGAGGAAACTTTAAACGAGGATTTTATTTTCTAAACTTACTGAGAGCTGATACATGTGTAGCTAAAATACCATATACTTAGTGTTCAACCTGTCTACTACATCTGAAGTAGCCTCCCTCCTCTTCATTTCTCTTACTCTGCCTTATTTTCTTATCACTGAGAGGTGTTTCATATATATGTATGTGTGTTTTTTATATATGTATGTGTGTGTGTATATATAAATAGCGTGTGTGTGTGTGTGTATATATGTAAGATTTTATACACTTGTCTTTCCCAATGCTTTCCTCCCTCACTAGAAGGTAAATCCAACAATGGAAGACTTTTGTCTTATTTTGTTTATTCCGTCGATGAATCTTGTCTATTCACTCAATTAATTTGTTTTATTGTTCATTGAGTGAATAAATAATAAAACAGCATTTGAACTGTTCATTAGAAATTTTAAATACAGGTTGTTTTTATTTTATTTGTTACCTTTGAAGGCGAACTGGGAAACTTTGCAATATTTTGTAATGCTAATTTCAACTCTTTTGGTTTATCACTACTCTTCCTTTGGATGAGATAGAATCCAATGTTTATCTATCTGCTTTAAATGTTTCTTAAATTCAGTTCCAAAAGAGAAATGCAAAGGTAGCTTGTTTTTATGATGTTAACTCTGGGGAAGAATAAATTTATGTATTTATGGATGGCTTTCTTGAACCCTCCAGTAGGGTTCTCCACTGCCTATTCTTTCCTCCACGTCCTTTCCCTGCACATAAAGCAGTCTCAGACCACTCCCATCAACATGGACTCGCTTTTCTTAATACTCTAGATGTAATACTGTTAAACAATTTACTTGGCAGTTACTCATGAACTTCTTTGTGATATCACTTTTATTATAGTTGGAAAATGTTGTTTAACTTATGTTGTTTTCCTCAAATACATGTTTAACTCTTTGGAGGCGGTGGCCATTTATTCTTACTTTACATAGTCCATATAGTAGGCATTTAATAAATGTTTGTTTATGTGATATACCATGGCATACAATATTTATTATCCTAATCACTGATTTGATCTTAATTTTGACTCTGATTTTAAATGTAGATTAAGATACATCCTTTTTATTCAGATGCTATGCTTTCAATGTAGTTAAGTAGTGAAAGAGAATTTATTATAGTTTCTTTACAATTTTATTACAGTTTCTTAATTTAATGTAATAGTTCTGCAACTAAGGTTCTTCCAATAACCAAACCTCTTGCTAGACAATGTGTCAACATTACCAATAAGAGAATTTTAGGGAAATATATACTACAATATGAGAGAACACAATATATAAAGATTATATCATAAAACAGTATTTCTTTTCCTAATGAAGATAAATGTTTCTATGCTGGTAAATACATATTAAATTAAATCTACTATTCAATCACCTCAGATTTCTTTACCCACCAACATAAATATACAGGTAGATATATAAATTATATGTGTATGTTTATTTTATATATATATACACACACAAATGGAATCTATACATACCAACATGTATATATATATAAACACACACACTAATAGTTAAAAATTACATATATAATATATACAACATGAATTCCAAAGCCTAGGTTTTGATCTACATATTGGAATAAAACCAGGATTTGAGAAGTATTTCAGCTTTTTCGTAATCCCTAGCCTATATAAATTATATGTGTATGTTTATTTTATATATATATACACACACAAATGGAATCTATACATACCAACATGTATATACATATAAACACACACACTAATAGTTAAAAATTACATATATAATATATACAACATGAATTCCAAAGCCTAGGTTTTGATCTACATATTGGAATAAAACCAGAATTTGAGAAGTATTTCAGCTTTTTCGTAATCCCTAGCCTAAAGAAATTCAGCAATTAGGAAGTTTAGAGACAATTAAAACTTGTCAGAAAAAAATCATAGCAGTGATAGCTATGAATCATAATAAACCTTATAGATGCATCATTTATATGCAGTTTTGGTCTTGGGAATAATACTAATAAGTTCAACACTATAACAAACTAATGAAAGCATAGGAAGAGACATAGGAACATTTTTAATATCTTCAAAACCAAGACTTATAACACAGGATTCTGTGAATGTCTTGGCTTCAAAATGACATTAGGAAATTTAATTTTCGTGTTAATTAAAGGGAAATAAATCCATAACCTGTCTTGATCCACACCATAAAATCAGAACCAAATCGCCACATACTGGTTCTGTGATGGCTGGATAAGCAACTAGAGTTGTTTAGTATATTAAATCTTGATTAATATTGTTGATTAATTGTTTGCAAGAGAAGGATGACAAGGACACGAGTCTTTAAGGGGAAGTTTTAATCATATAACCAGAAATAGACAAGCACAGCAAGTTGCAAAACCCCAAACAAAAAGAACTAGCACATAAAACACACTTACATGGCATATATTCATGAGTTCATTACAGTTAATTTAATATTTACAATTGCTACCACATGCTATGCTAATTGTATAGGCCTACCTTAAACAAATTGAAAACACAAATACCAAATTCTAACCTGTGCCCTTTCCTATCATTAAATATGCAGATTTCATCTTTTCACATATTTTCACAAATGAAAAGCTTTCGGTAGAAGGATATAATCATCATTAGATTTATACCTAAAAAGTTTAAAGAACTTTAATTTTAAATATATATTCTTATAAGTGTACATTGTCCTAAATATATATATTTATATATTATATCTATTCCTAAATATATATACGATGTATATGTGGTACTTATAAATACTTATAGAACAGGAAAGTGTCCTTTAAAATTTGCTTCTGAAAAACTAGCTAAAGTCAACTTTCAATTACTTATTTGTTTTGTAAGACTGGTCTACAGATAATAAAAAAAAAAAATTATACTTTTTTAAATCATTCATCTGATTTCCTGAGTGCAGACTAAAATTTATTCATCTTTGTCTACCAAACACTTAATAAGGTGATTTGCTCATAGTCATTAATCAAAAAAATCATATTTACATTGAATTGATTCTCAAGAATAAGCTTACATTAACCCAAATATATATTCTAATCATATGGATAATCTTTGCCTTAAATTTAGAAATAGAATATCAACACTGCATTATTAAATTAGTTTTAAGTGAAAGGAATCACCACCTGACCAAGATATTTATGAAATTTTTGTTTCTCAGTGTCATTTTTTCTCATAATTCTTTTCTTTTTTACTTATTGCTTATATTGGTAAAAGCTAATGACTTATAGTTAGATGGTATTTGTTTTTCTTTATATGTACTGAGACTGAAGTAAGTATAAACTCTTACAAATACTTTGTTTATTTCAGGTTATATTAATAACATTAACAGAGAAGAGCTAAGGTAGTATAAACACAACGGATTTGGTCAAAGGGTGAATGTATCATATGACCATTTCCTTTTGTCTGATTTGTATTTAATATTTCCACGCATATTAATTTCAGACAATGTTCTTTTGCCTTGGCAAAGAAGTCTATGTTCATCCAAATATGAGTTTTAACAATTTTTAAAAATTCTTTAGGAACTGTTGACTGTCTTTATTAATTAAACTTACTATTTTATTATTTTCTGGTTTGTGCTAATATTGATTTAAGCTTAGAGGAAAGCTTATGATTATTGTAAAAGAAAGCTGCTTTTCAATTTTCAAGATGTAATTTGATTATATGTCACATAAGAAAATAATAGGCTCTATTTTCACCTAGCTAACAGGTTAAATGTTAGCTAACTCTCTTGTAAATATATCGTAACAGGTTACTTTTATATAAAATATACTTTTAAATATTATGAATGGATTTATGCTCACAGAGTCCATTAAAGGACTCAAATTATATTTTTTCTGTATTTTAATAAATATATTTTGGATATAAAGAACATTGATTTATCATTAATATTATTTTAGTTTTTATTTATATCAATATTGTATTACCAATGAAAAGTAGTGATTTAAATGTCTTGGTATAAACTAAGAACAGCACAAAGATTGGTGCTGGGTAGTTTTGAAGGAAGAGAGAAGTATACAAAAAATAAATAAAATTACATATGTAAAAAATAACAATAAGAGATGAAACATAATACCATCATAGTGTATTTAAATAGAAACCTAGAATAGGCAATATAATTGATCTACTATAACATTTTCATATTTCAAATAAGCAAATTCAGGTCTTGTGAGGACAAATGACTTATCCATTACAAAAATATTGGTGATTTATCTGTAAGCCTAGTGCTCTTTTCACTACACCATGCTACAGGGAATGAGAGAATAAAATTTTTATGTAACTTTTTTTTTGCCTAAAAACTAGCTCCTCAGTTCATATATTTGATTTGTAAGTACAGTTTACCCTTGAAAAATGCAAAGTGTGAGGTGCAAATCCTCTGCACAGCTGACTATCTGCATGTAACTTTTGACTCCCTAAAGACTTGACTACTAACAGCCTATCATTGACCTGAAGCCTTACCAGTAGCATACTCCATTCTTGCAAAAAATGTACTTAGAAGCTGTAATTATCCTCTTTAAGCACTGAATACATACATTTAGAAATAAATCATTTTATAACAATATATATTTTATATATTACATATAAAATATTACAACATATTTGTCATTAATTGCAATATGTGTAAAAAAACTCTTTCTGTCTTTCTCTTTCTTTCCTTCTATTTCTTTTTCTGTCTTGAAAACATAACACTTCTGGGAATTTATGTATTTAATTTAGCCTTCTTTATCAAAATTATCTTATTTTTGGAAAATTTTTGAAATATAATGCCTCTTTCCCTCTTATCCCAACACCTTAATACTCCTTTTGCATTTTTGTATTGGTACCTAATTTTACTAAAAATAACACAAATATTAAGTTACATTTTAAATATGTTATCAAAAATAAACAATAATGGAAATAATGTCATTACTAATTATTGAAGGACTCACTGGAATTACAAGATCTGTAGTCCTAATGCAAGATAAGGCATGCGTCTGCCTGAGGCACCCTTAAACCCTGAGTCATTACCATTTAAAGAAGGAGAACCCCCAATTCCCGATGGGGCATGATATACACACGAGTCCAGCCAGGGTGCTACTGCTGCCTGGACCACGATGTGGTCAAGATAGTCAATGAGCTGAACTCAGGGCAGTGTGGATAGTGATAACCAAGGAGGAAACACCTATGGTGATCTGCACCAATAGCTGGGCAGTTTTTGAAGGCCTACCTTGTGGTTAACTACCTGGAAGTTACAGAAATGATTAGTTGGCCACCAACCCATTTGGAGCCAAGTCATGTGGCAAAACCTATGGGAAATGAGTCACCAAAAGAATGTAACTATTTTTCATATGTCAGCCCGTATGCCTTTGGCTGCCCCAAGAAATAACGAGACAAATGCCTTGGCCAAGTTCCGGTGGTTGAAGTCAGCAGCTACACAAGATGTAGCCCTATGGCTGCATCTAAAATTGGGTTATGTGGGAGGTAAACTAATGTATTAGGTCAATAAGCATTGGGGTATGTCTGTGCCCACACAAGATATCTGCGGGACCTGCCAGAAGTGCCCAGCATGTGCACAGGAATACCCTAGTCAGAGACTGCTGCCCAAAGTGGCAGCTGTGCTCTTTTGGGAATGCAATGTTGTATCTTCATCCCTGACAATCTACAAAACATAACAACAGCTTTGCAAGGAGTTTCTCTGGAAATCAAGGCAGTTGAGAACCTTACTGACAACCCCCTACAGACATGATGGGCATCTCTGGGCTCCGGCCTGTGCTGGACTCTAAAAATTACGGGCAGCACAGTGGGAATATTAATAGTGAGTTGTAGCTCCCTGTATTGCTGCTGCGGTCTTTGGCTCCAGAGTTCTGCCCTGTAGGCATGTCTCCACGCTAGGAGAACTCCCTCAGTCTAGGGTGTGGAGCGTAAGGAAAATGGCTGTGCTTCAGTCACAAGTAGGCTGAGCCAGCCACAGGTACAGCATGACACAGCAGATTTGGAGCACAGGCGCACAATCCCATGCACTATGTAATCACATTTATGTAGCCATTTGATATAACTTGTTTGTGTAAGTTCATACCTGGCTTTGAGCCACTGTTGTCTGTGAAAACTATAACTGTACTGCTGACTTTGTAGAGGAAGAAAGAATAAATCCATGTCCCAACTGCCTACCATCCCTTGACTATTCTTTCAGCTACCTGCCATCTATCCAGCAGGCTACCTTGGACCCCAGCTTGGGTTGCAACCTGACACCCATGTTTCCTTCAACATTATTCATAATAGGCAAGATCTGGAAATGATCTAAGTGCACATCAATGGATGAATAGAAAAAGAAAATGTGTCACATACACACAATAAAATACTACCAGTCTTAAAAAAGAGAATTTTGTAATTTGTGTCAACATGGATGAATCTAGAGGACCTGTTGCCAGTGAAATAAACTAGACACAGGAAGACAAATACCACAGGATCTTAATTATGTGGAATCTAAAATAAGTCAAAATCACATAAACAGAGAGTAAAATGGTGGTTATCGGGGGATGGAGTCGGGGAGGTATTGGTCAAAGATTACAAAATTTCAGTTAGTAAAAAGGAATAAATTCAAGAACTCTATTACCCATCATAGTGAGTGTATTTAATAGCAACATATTGTATTTTTAAAGTTATAAAAAATTTTTGTGGCTACATAGTAGGTATATATGTTTATTGGTTACATGAGGTATTTTGATACAGATCTGTAATGTATAATAATCACATCATGGTAAATGGATGGGTAAATGGAATATCCATCACATCAAGCATTTATCCTTTATGTTACAAACAATCCACTTACATTCTTTTAGTTAAGTTAAAATATAGACTTAAATTATTGTAATTTGAAAATTGCTAAAAGTAGATTGTAAGTGTTCTCACCACAAAAAAAATGATAAGTATATGAAGAAAGATACATGTTAACAAGCTTGATTGAGCCATCCTGCAATGTGTATATATATAAAAAATGATTTATACCATAAATATATACAATTTTTGCTGTCAATTAAAAAAGGAAAACTATAAAATTAAACATACAATTAAAATGATTTGGATTATATTATTCTATTTATATGCTAAATAGGGATTTTATATTGCATTATTTTTATAGATATGACAATAATAACATATTATAGCTTTTTTTCTTAGCATTTAAGTAGTCTAAAATGTCATTAGTTTTTTAAATGGTCAATAATATATTAGAAAGTTAAGAATTTTATAATTTTACAACTTATGCTTTCATCATTGCCTTTCATCAGATACTTTTATAAAATAATTTCCTCAGGATAAATTCCTAGAAGTGAATCATTGGAACAGATATTATGAACGTTCAAATCCATTGTTTTTCAAATTGTGACCTGTAACAAGTTTACCAATTTATACTTCCACTAAAAAAAAAAAAAAAAAAAATGAAAGTGCCTGTTATCCTGCAGCATTTCCAATATTCAGAATCCAACTCCTGATGTCTAATGTGTTATGTATTTCCTAATCCACTAGCAAGTTGTAATTTCCAGGAATGTTCATTGATGATTTATTCTTTAATTTCTTCCTTATTTGATAGTTGTTCTCTGTATACTCAAATAAGTGTCTCATAGAATATAACTCAAGTTTTATATAGTTTCACCCAGGATTCAGAGACATTGCTTTGTTGTTTGGAATAGCATATTAAATTAATTGTTTGCCATATTTTTGCCATTTATATTATCTTGACTAAAATGTATCTAGTAGCCTTGTTTTTATTTGTTTTGTTTTCCAAGAAGGACTTCTGCATGTATAAGGATGCCTGTCTGTTACACATTGAAATAAAACACAAGTTACTTGGGTCTAATAACCCAAGTCACATTTCATTTCTAAATTTCAGAGACTATTTTATGTCTGGATACCGCAATGCTATAGAGAAGTCTGAGGACAGTTTAACTTTTTCCTTTTGTAGGTGACTTGATTTTTCTGTCTGAATGCTTAAAGAACTTGTATCTTTTTATCTTTAAAATCCAATTATTTATCCAGGATAAATTTTGCAGGTAAGAACACTAGAATTAATTTTTCTTTAAAAAGAATGTGTACTTTAGTTTTCTAGAGTCAAATCTTAATTCTGAGGAATTTTTCTTTAATTGCATATTACCTTTTTGCATACAGTTGATCCCTATGAAAAATCATATTTATCTTTTGTTGGGAAATAAAATTTTCCTGTATATTCCAGTGCTCTTATAAAAGCTTCTAATCCTCTTCATATACCATATGAATTAAATTTGTAGCCATTTCTCTATTTAATTGTTCTGATCCCTGAGGGCCAAATGGTTATAGCCCTAATTAGATCCTTAGGTTAAGCCCGAGGGTGAGAGGGAGATTAAAACATTATCTCTCTAGAAGGAAAAAGGGATAAAACTCCAGTAATTGAAGAGTGTTTAGGTCACTAAAGGTCAAGAAAAGCCTTCTGGCCGTTGGAGAGGTTTTATTACCATATCAAATGGTTAGAGTTTAGGAGGAAAGGTATCAGCTTCCTCCTTCTTCCTTTTAGTGAGAAAAAAATTAAATAATTTTTTCTTGTCCCTCATCTTTGGATTGTCAGGTTACTTTTAATGAGATATTTGACCTTTCTTTGATCATGTTATTTTACAGATAAGGCCTGTACTGAGAGTAGGCAAATATACTTATTACCTACTGTGAAGTAGCAGATTACTTATCTATCTCTAATCTAGAACAGCTTGTGTCCACGCATATGATCAAATTAGTACAGATGAATGTTAAAATCCTGACATTTGTACTTGATATACTAAATTGGAAGTACTTTTAATAACTATACCTTTGCCCTTTGAACTGATAAATGGACAAGGACTGTAAAACGTCCAGTTCTTCTTTTCCTGTCTGTGTAACTGGATAGGTGGTGTAACAGTCTGTTCCCGCATTGCTATAAGGAACTACCTGAGCCTGAGTAATTTATAGGGAAAAGAGGTTTAATTGGCTCATGGTTCCACAGCCTGTACAGGAAGCATGGCTAAGGAAGCCTCAGGAAACTGACAATCATGGCTGAAAGTGAAGGGGAAGCAAGCATGTCTTACATGGCTCGAGTAGGAGGGAGTGAAGGAATAGGTTCTCCACACTTTTAACAACCAGATCTGGTAAGAACTCACTCGTTATCACAAGAATGGCAAGGAGAAATTAGTCCCCATGATCAGATTACCTCCCACCAGACCCCTTCTCCAACACTGGGGATTAAAATTTTACCTGAGATTTGGGTGTGGACATAAATCTAAACCATATCAGGTGGGTAGGTCTCAGACCAGCACACTGAACTGATTTCTAGTAGGGTCCTGCCAAGCAGTTACTGAGGTGGCTGCATGAAGTGTAATGCCTGCTACACATCTACCGAAGCCCGGAGAAAGCACCAGAGAGTAACAGGATTTAACACATAGACCCCACATAACAACTTTGGACAAGGACATTAGGATCTCAGTCACTAATCAGAGAAATCACTCTTTTATTCTTTGGGAAGCCAGGAAACAGTAGTGATGTTACAAGATTCCTTCAGGGCTCCTTCAGCAGCCTGAAATCTCTGTAGCCACCACGACCTGGGGCCTCACTTGGGACTTGCTCTGTCTGTTCATCCAGGCAGGCTGCATTCTGCTCCTGTCTCCGCCCAGGTCCCACGCCCACCACAGGATCCACACTCAGCCCACAACTGGACCAGGCACACAATGAATGGCTTGTGCATTGGGCACTGGTGCCTAGATTAGGAGAATGCAGTAGTGTCTGAAAACTCGGAGAGGCCAGCCATCGCAAAGCACCGAGGGTTGTCACAGCTCTAGCTCAGGGAGTCTGGAAGTCTGAGCACGTAAGGAATGTTGCAGCTCTTTATTCCCATAGCTCGGTGAGCAGGTGCATGCCATAATTCTTTTATTCCCATCGCCCACAGCTCCAAGAGTCAGCCAGAAGTGTCACAGCTCTTTTATTCCTGCCGCCTGTAGCTCAGCAAGTCAGCCAAAAGCATTACAGCTCTTTTTGTACCCACCATTCATCAGGTCCAGGTTCTTGTACCACACCAAGAGGAATGATATACACTAGAGAATGAGCAAGGCAGAGAACAATTTTATTGAGTGACAGAAAAGCTCTCTACAATGAGAGGTACCTAAAGTGGGTAGCCCTCTGTATGAGAGGGGGCCCAAAAGTGGGTAGCCATCTTTGAGGCAGTGTTCAGGATTTTTATGGACTTGGAAAGGGAGACTGCATCCTGAATGGGTCATGCGTGGGTTTGGGCAAGGCACCATTTGATAAGGTAAAAGACGTTGAGAAAGTTCTCACTCCAGCTGTGGGCTCTACTTGGAACTGGTAGCTCAGTTTTCAGACTTTAAACTATCTTTGGCTTGAAGATCGGGTTTCACTGGGGACTCATTTCTGTCTGCCTAGGAGGTTGTTTGTCACCTGCTGCTATCAGTGAAAAAGACAGAATTTTTCTATGGAAAATACTCTTTTTATAATGAAACAAGAATGCAAAAAAGATAGTGAAAACAGTATGTCTTACATCTTATTATATATTGTGTTCATTCTAATTGTTTTACTCTTTGGCTATGCACCATTACTTTTCACATTTTATGGCAAGGTGCTGTATCTCTTTTCCTGATGAATTGCTCTGGTGAGAAAAATATTCTAGTGTATGCACGGTGACCATCTTAAGTCTTTATTTCATGCCAGAATTTTGATTATTTTGCTCTATTTCTGATGCATATTGTTTCTAATGTACTTCTCATGTCTTTTATTGTGTTGTTTGATACTTATTTGTTTCCTTAGATCAGCATATGTCTTCTCATCTCATTGTGTTGATTTAACATTTTACCTTTTTGTTCACTTTTGTTTGTATTGGGTTTAGGTTTACTTCAGGTGTTTTGCTAGTAAGAGGTACTCAGAGAATATTTTTTCCTGTTTTTTTTTTTAAAGACAAAATCTTCATCTCTCTTTTTTTGTGTGTGTGATTCTTCCACCCTTCGACTGCTACCTCCTGTATTTACTTACAATAACAGAATTATTGCATAGATATTATACCATTTCTCTCCATGTTTCTCATGCTTGAAAGTTTCAATTCTGACTTTTTATCTGTTTTATATTTTGAGTGAACTGTTCTTGTCTCCCTTATTATCTTTTTCATTCCTTCAGTGGATATTTATCAAGCACTAGCTATGTCCCAGTGTTCTAGGTACAAATTATGTAAGGACACAGTGGATGATCAGAGAAAGTCTCTTTTATTACGTGTCATTTGAAGCTGGGACTGAGATGATAAAAGTGAGTCAGCCATTTGATGATCTTGGGAGGAAAACTAAGGGCACAGGTGCTGGTCTTGGAAGGGTGGTTGGAAGGTTTCGGGGGGAAAAATGAAAGAAGAAAACAGAGGGACACAGTGAATCAAAAGAGAATTATTTAGATGTAGATCATGTAAGTTCTTATGAACCAGTATATTTGTCTGATAGGGCTGCCATAATCAAACAACACAGACTCAGTGGCTTAAACAATAAAACTTTATTTCTTATAGTTCTGGAGGTTGGAAGTCTAAGATGGAAGTGTTGGCAGGTTTGTTTTCTCTTGAGTCCTCTCTCCTTGGTTTGAAAACTGAATTAGAGGCCTAGACCTCTGATTGTTTAGTCTACTTCATCAGACTCTCTCTCCCTAACAGCTGCTACCACTCCCCTACTCAACAAAAGAAAAGAAAATAAAAGTAAGAAAGATTTCTGTGGAGTGATGGGTGAAGAATAAGTGACATTGAACACTCCATGTACTTCTCAGCCGCCACCTTCAGCAGTCCACTTTCTTAGAAAGTCTCCTGGTTTCTGTGCTTCTAATTTATTGCCTACAATAATTATCTAGACAGACCTATGATAATTTTATTTCTTCAATCCACATTTGTTTCATCCTGAATAGACAAAACAGATGAAACTGTCTCCTGGAATGTTTTTCTGCTTTAACTGAAACCCCACTTTAATGATTTCCTTCCTAACTTTTTCTAGATATTACTTCAGTGTGCCATGTTCTGCATTTGTGAGTTCTGCTAAACATTCTCAGAATTTTCTTAACACATTTTCTGCCCCCCTACATACTTTCTTGGGAAAGACTGAATCAGCACACAAACATGTCAGAATTTTTACATGGCTTCCTTTGCACCATTACTTTTCAAATTTTATGGCAATATGCCGTATCTCTTTCCCTGATAAACTGCTTCTGGTGAAAAACTATTCTGGTATATTCTGTCTCCCATTGGTATCTGGTGGGAACTGGTCTTAGGACCTCTCTCAGGTACCAAAATCCATGGATGCTCAAGTCTCTGATATAAAAAGATGTTGCATTGGCATATAACGTATGGACATCTTTCTGTACACTTTAAATCCCTTTTAGATTAATTATAATACCTAATACAGTATAAATACTATGTAAATAATTGTTATAGTGTAATGTTTAGGAAATAATGATATGAAAAAGTCTGTATATGTTCATTATAGACAAAATTTTTAAAATATCTCAATATCAATCTGCAATTGGTTGAATTCATGGATGTGAAACCCATGGATATGAAGGGCTGTCTGTTATTATTATTATTATTTTGTTTGATATTGGTAGAGGCAAAATTTAGTCATCCGGTTTCAGTCTGCCCTAAAGTCTCTATTGACTTCTTTTTTACTGTATAAAAGAAGTCTGCAGCTGGTTCACATTTCATTTTGCACTTAATGATTCAGCTACATGGCAGCCGCTTACTCTCTTTAATTTTAGATTGACTTCACTTGTTATTTGTTAATTAAAAGTGTATATACTGCTGGATTTGTGTTTTTTAATCAAGAAAATGACATCGAGCAATTAGTTGCTCGAAATTATAGGCAAACTAAACCACAAAGTTCTCAGTATGCATTCATTCTGCGCTGACTTTTTTTGCATTGTAAGTGAAGAAGGAAACTCATAAAAGACTCTGCTGTGAACAGAGCAGACAGAGATAAGACAGGCTCAGACACACCAAAGTTAATTACCTATAGTAAGTGATTTGAAGCAGGACCAGTAAGAGATTGGGGAGTAGGCATATTAAAGCCACTATAATAGAAGACATGCAATGAGACAAAAGAAATAAGGGATGGAAATGTAATGCACGCAAAGAAATTCATACAGAAGATTAAGAAAATTACATAACTTTTTTTTTATTCTGATTAAAGTGAATGACCTTCACTGGCAATGATTTTGAATCCAGTATTTATGAAAGAAGAGACTTGTTCAGTAGCTGATGGCATACAGGTTGACGGCATAAAGGACAAATCCTTTTTGTCCTCCCATCTCCACTTTTTCTTCTTATTCCTCCCTTCATTGCAAAGATAATTAGATACATGGCAGAAAATTATATGGACGTGTCAACTCAAAGAGCACGGATGCTGTGGGCTATGCTTATCTAGCTGAAGGCAGGATTTTCCCAATATCATATCCTCTTCATCAGTCACAAAACTGCTGGGCATATATATTAATAATTCTTCACTTGATAAAAGGATGTGCTGTCAGAGGACATTTTTCCAACTTGTAATGAATTGCTAGTCCCAGAAGGTCTCTCTCTCAGTTGGCTGGATGTTTCCATATTGGTATAAAGTCATTTTTTAATAACTTATTATAATATTCTAATAAATATGAATAATATGTCCTCTTATCCCTGTGACAAGGTTGCAGTGGGCCATATGGGTGGGTGGAAAAATGGAAAGTAAGTTGGGCAACAACTTGGATTGTGTACTTTTCCCTTGCGTAAGAGGCTTATGGTAATATCCACAGCATTGTGATGAATAAGTACTTGACTTATAAGGGAGGAATGAAGAGACAGGTAAAAATCTCATAACCACTTGTTAATTGGTAAAACTAAGACAAAAAAGAGACTAGTAAATTAATCCAGTCAGATAATTTAACATTGTAGTTTTATAGAGATTAGACTCTGGTCAAATAGTTTTCCATCTATTATGCAATGATATGACTCAGTCATTTTAGCAAAATTATAAAGCTTAAAAATTTATAAGTATTGACAATTTTATATTTTAGGATTCTGTTGTAAGACCTCTAGTTATAGACATACGGAGACGTTTTCCAGTGCTTTGAGATTAATACAGCAATAGTGTTACATTGGAGAGAGTTTACTTTCCCAGAAAAACTTACACTCTTGCTGTTTTAAACAGAAAAGGGTTATTACTATTATTGTTACACAATACTGAATGACTTAAAGGAGTATTAGACAAGCTGATAAAATAGACTTCAAGCTGAGCACCAAAATAAACTCTCAGGTCACATCATAGACCTGAGCAGCCAAGGGAACCCACAACAAGGACAGTGTCTTTTGAGTAAGAAATCCGATGCTCAGCTGCTGCCCCGGGGCATTGCTGACTCTGCCATCATTCATAGCAGGAAAGTGACACCTCACTGTTTCTCTTCCCACTTAACTCAGTTCTGAATTTTAGTTTCAGAATGCCTCTGATAGGCGAACCTAAATCACACTTAGAAGTACAGATTTAAGGGAGTCTGGAAAAGAAACGTTTAGATTTTCAGCTCGTGAAGAACAGAGAAAACACTAGAGTTAAATATCTGTTGAATGGGTTAATCTAGTATTTGTAATTTTATACTATGAGTGTATCACAAAGATCTGTTGCATTTCTATTGCACTCGTTATATTTCAATGCACTTTCAGAGTTTTCAGTGCATTTCATTACCACAAGATAATAATAATTATAGGCACATATAGGTAGATGTGACAATTTTTTTCATACTTGAAAACAGTTTGTGAAAATACTTCTAAGATGTTTATTTGCCTTTGAGTAATATATTTCAGTGGCATCAAAGTATTACATGACATAAATGTATCCCAAAGTATTTAACAATATGCTGTTAATATACATGTATTTAATTTCCTGTTTTCTTCCACTGTAAGTAACACTGCAACAAATATCCCTGATCATATATTTTTTATATGCTATTATATTTTCTTTTGCCCTATTGAAGGATGTGTGACTTATCTCTTAACCATTTTTATCTTCTTTCTTAGCAATATACGCCCTAAATATTAGCTGACCATATATTTTGTTATAGATAGAAGTGACTATGAGACTAAGTAATGTAAGCACAATTTATAGAAAATTCCCTTAAAAGGAAAGAATGAGCCCTTTTATGCATTTCTCTTCATATACTAGCTGAAATTTAAATGTGATGGCTGGAACACAATTATCCATCTTGAGTCATGAGATGTAACCTATGGGTTAAGGTGGTAGCTATGCAGAGGACCCTGATGATTATATGGAGTGTTATATTAGTCAGGGTTCTCCAGAGGGACAGAAATAACAGGATACACACACACACACACACACACACACACACACACACACACACACACACACATACATATAACCTATTAGTGATATTAGTGATATAGGTAGGTAGGTAGGTAGATAGAGCACTTTATTAGGGAGAATTGGCTCACACTATTACAAGATAAAGTCCCACAATAGGCCCTCTGCAAGCTGAGGAAGAGAGAAGCTGGTAGTACGAAAGCCTCAAGCCAGGGAAGCTGACAGTGTAGCCTTCAGTCTGTGGCAAAAGGCCCAAGAGTCCCCAGCAACCACTGGTGCAAGTCCCAGAGTCCAAAGGCTGAAGAACCTCGAGTCTGATGTCCAAGGGCAGTAGGAGAAGGAGGAAACATCCAGCACTGGAGAAAGAAGGCAGCTAGAAGACTCAGCAAGCCAGCTTATCCCACTTTCTTCTGCTTGTTTTTGTTCTAGCCATGTGGGCAACCAGTTGGATGATGCCCACCCATATTGAGGTTGAGTCTTCGTCTCCCAGTCCACTGACTCAAATGTCAATCTCTTCAGGCCACACCCTCACAGACAAACCCACAAACAATACTTTACCAGCTATCTAGGCATCTTTCAGTCCAATCAAGTTGACACCTAATATTCACAAGTGTCCTAACCAGATTGACTACTTCCAGTCTTCTTTTAATTGAGAGAGAAACTTTTGCAGTGATGCATCACATAACAACATTTTCTATCAGCAACAGACTGCGTATAAAATAGTGGTCCCAATAAGATCACAATAGAATTGAAAAATTTCTGTCATCTAGTGTTTACTACACTATACTTTTTATTGTTATTTTAGAGTGTCCTCTGTGTGTGTATTTAATTATAAAACAGCCTCAGTTGCGTTTTTCAGGAGGTACTCCAGAAGAAAGCGTTTTTATCATAGGAATTGCAGCTCCGTGGGTGTCTTTGCCCTTGAAGACCTTCCAGTGGGACAAGATGTGGAGGTGGAAGACAGTGATACTGATGATCCTGACCCTGTGTAGAGCTAGACTGATGTACGTTCTTGTCTTACTTTTTAACAAAATAAAATTTAAAAAGTAAAAAAAAGAAAAAAAGAAGTGCTTATAGAGTATGAATCCGAATAAATAATAATTTTGTACAATTGTACAATGTGTTTATGTTTTAAATTAAAAGTTGCAAAAGAGTTAAGAAGTTTAAGAAATTTGAAAGTTTATAAAGTAAAAATGATTAATTTATTATTGAAGAATAATTTATTATTGAAGAATAATTTATTATTCTATATTAATTTATTAATATAGACAATATAGAATAATGTATTATGTTAATATAGACAATTATATTAATATGGACAATTTATTATATTACTATATTAATATAGACAATTTATTATATTAATATAGACAATTAATATAAAATAATTTATTATTCTATATTAATTTATTAATAAATAAAGGTTAATTTATTATTGAAGAATAATTTTTAAAATAAATTTAGTGTGGCCTAAGTGTACTGTGTTCATAAAGTCTATGATAGTGTACCATAATGTCCTAAGTCATCATATTCACTCACCACTCACTCACTGACTTACCCAGAGAATCTTCTAGTCCTGCCAGCTCCATTCATGGTTAAGTGTCCTGTGCAGGTGCACCATTTCTTATCTTTTATGCAGTATTTTTATCATGCCTTCTTTATGGTTAGATATGTTTAGATACACAAATATTTACCATTGTGTTACAATTGACTACAGTCTTAAGTAAAATATTATACCGTGCAGGTCTAGGTATGTATTAGGCTATAGCATGTAGATTTGTGTAAGTACACTCTGTGATGTTCACTCAACAAAGAAATCACCGAATGATGCATTTCTCAGAACATGTCCTCATTATTAAGTGAAGCATGGACTGCATTTTATTTTACCACTACCATATTAGACTTCTGTTACTTACAGCCATACGTTTTTTCATTTTAATCATCAAATTGTGTCCAAAAAGTATGTAAACTATTTCCATTAACAGTAAATAAAAGCATTGTTTGTCTATATTATGGCTTGTTTTTTGCCAATTAAATAGATTAAAAAATTAGTGTTCATGTATTTTAAATTTCCATAGTATCGTGTTTGAGTGTGTTTTATGTGTATTTGGCCAATTGAATCTGCTATTTTGTGAATTTTCATTCAAAAATTCAAATGAAAAATGTCATGTTTGAAGCTGATTTTTGAGAGGAGTGAGCTCTAGGTGCTTAGGACCTCAGTCCTACAACCACAAGAATTGCAACAACGAAGTGAGCTTGAAAGAGAACCGCAAGCCTCAGCTGAGATCCTCTTCCAGGCTGAATCCTTGATCATAGCCCTGTGAGATCATGAGCAGAAGACCCAATTTTTTTCTCTTTTTTTTTTTTTTTTTTTTAAGTTTTGGGCTACATGTACAGAACGTACAGGTTTGTTACATAGGTGTACATGTGCCATGGTGCTTTGCTAAACCTATCAGTCCATCATCTATGTTTTAAGCCACGTAGGCATTAGGTATTTGTCTTAACGCTGTCCCTCTCCTTCCTCCCTACTCTCCAACAGGCCCTGGTTATGTTTCCCTCCCTCTGTCCGTGTGTTCTTATTGTTCAACTCCCACTTATGAATGAGAACATGTGGTGTTTGGTTTTCTGTTCCTGTGTTAATTTGCTGAGAATTATGGCTTCCAGCTTCATCCATGTCCCTGCAAAGGTCATGAACTCATTCTTTTTATGGCTGCATAATATTCCACGGTGTCACATTTTCTTTATCCAGTCTATCGTTGATGGGCATTTGGGTTGATATTTTTTATATAGCAACAGAAAACCAATGCCATGTGTATTTTGATCTTTCAAATTCACTTCATGCCCTTCTGTTGCTGTTTTCTATACAATGGGAAATATGTTTTCTAAGGATTCTGGTTTCTGGGTTCCAATGGCTTCTCTAACAGCAGCTACAGCTCCTCTGTGATTCCTAAGTTGGTTGCACAGCACCTCTTCTTTAGTTTCAGTTTGAGTTAAGCTATCCCACTGAGAGTCTTACTTCTGCCTGAGGCCCCAGTTTCTGAACTCTGATAATACCATTCTCTAGTCGAGTCACTCTAGCTTGGCTTTAAGGGTGACAGTGACTTTCTGTTATCATTAATCCTTAGGTTTCTAGTAAGTTCCCTCACATTTTGCTTGTTGGGTCTCAAAAAGTTCTAGTAAATTGCCTTTGTTTGAACTATATGGCAGAATTTTGTTTTTACCTCAATAAATCTTGACTGATACCATGAAAGAAAATAGCTTTACATCCAAAGACAACTAATTTAAAACAAATTAAAGAGCTACTAATTTCAGAAAAATAAAAAGTTGCACCAGAAAGGAAGCAATTATATATGCTACTTGGACCAGAAGCAAATTATCATGAAAATAATAGGACACTGAATATGGCATTAACCAAAAATTATATTACTATAATGAGAAGATAGAGGAAAGGGAAGATGTCTACATCTACCCACATAAAAAGTCAAAGACAATGGTTAACATGTTAATGACAATGACAATGGTTAACATGTCATTGACATGACAATGGTTAACAGTTAACACTAACAGTTAACCATCTTTGTAATCACTGTTTACAAAGATGGATGTGAAAACAGGCAGAAGCAGATATTAGAGTTAAAAGTAGTTAACTCTGGGTGTAGGGGTATATATGTATGAGTAGGTTGCTAGAGTTAATTTTTTATAAGCCTTTAGCACAATTTAGACTTATGAAACTATGTGCATGTACTATTTAATTAATTTATTTCCTGGCTCATAAATGTAGAATTATTCTTGTGGAAGAATAAGTTAACATAAACATAATTTTTAAATTTATTTAATAAAATTTCAAAAATCTTTCATTTGTATTTCTCTCACATTTAATGACCCTTCCAAGGTATAACCTCCTTTCTCTCCTTTTCTCACATAAATCTCAAGGTGATGCATGCACATTGGAAACTGTCTAAATCCCAAGGGTAAAATTACCAATGTTCTAATATTGTTTATATTTGAAAAAAGTTAGAATAGCTGCTAAAGGTGTGTCTACACCCTACAGAATGACACAATAAACAGATAAAATAAGTATTAATATAGTAACTGCTAAATGTTTTTACTCAATACCAGCTTTTCCAAGTTATAGAATACAGCCTCATAATTAGCTAATTCTTCTTATTTAATATTTTTTCAAAAAACACTTTGGATGTAAATGTGTTAAAGAACTATTCATTCATACCTTTTGCAACTGTTGGCAGTCACCTTATTCACATGTGCATCTCATAGAAGTAGCTAGATCCTAAGTTTTAAAAGGAAAATATTTAATATATTGAGTCTCAGAACTCATGAGAGCATAAAAGTTCATTTTTTAGGCTCAAAAGAACAATCTTAAATTTTAGGTTAAAAGTAAATGATGTTTAAAATAATCAGAACTTTGTCAGAAATTTAAGTGCTTTGGTATCTTCACATTGAGACATTTCAGAATTCTGTTTACATTGAGAATTATATGAAGTGCTTGCCTTTATTAATCAAATATCTGGCAGGAAGTAACAGTAAAGCGATCTTCTTCACTTGCTAAAATATCACTGAGGTCACTTAGCATCTGGAGACACAGAAGTTTAAACTCCAGACTCATAAGGGAAAAAGAGTTAATTATGTTTGCTAAGATAATATGGGAGAACAAATGAATCTAAAGAACATTCCCAAAAGTAACTATGCTGAGGGCTTTCTAAAATACAAGACATTTTCTGCCTGCTCTAGAAAATGGATTTGAGACATGTTTTATGGCATCATATTTCAGCAGTCTGCATTAATTGGCAGAGTAGCGTCTGAATACCTAACAATGTCTCACCGTGCAGTCCTATTAACACTTTTGTTCTTTCTGATTCAAGATACATTGAACACTAAGATCATATTAGATAAAAACATGACAAAGTTATGTCCTTTTTGTTCAGCTGATTATCTTGTTATGATATTTATTGCAAACTAGCTTTCAACATCATATTTACTTTTAGTCACTGAGAAGTTATACAAAAAATCTTTTCTCTGGCTTCATTTTTAGGCATTTGCATTGTGGCTTTCATTATGATAATAATAAAGGCACATTATAATAAAATGTAAGCCAACACATTCTATAACATACATGAAAAAGGTAGCTTTTTGAAAAGCACAACTTACAAGAATTGGTACAAAGTGAAAAAAAAATCTGAATCTACTGAAGTTGAATGTATTATAAAATCCAACAAAGGAAATCCAAGTCCATAAAGTTTAACCGGTGAACCTATGAAACACTTAAGAAAAGAAATTATCTCATAAAAATCTTAAAAACAATAAAGATGGAGTTGCTCTATATTGACCCGAATGGTCTTGAACCCCTGGTCTCAAGCAAACCCCCTGCTTACCTTCCCAAAGTGCTAGGATTACAGATGTGAGCCACTGTGCCCAGGCTTTCACCATGCCCAGCTTCTCTCTGTCAAGAAATAACAGAAGAGGAAATATTTCCTAACTCATTATATGATGCAAACATAAGATTGATACCAAAGTGTGACAAAGACATTACAAAAACAAACAAAAATTGAAAACAACAGAGCATTCTTTCACAAGAAAAACATTCTGAACAAAATATTAGTTAATTAAATCCACTAATATAGAGAGAAGATAGATAATACACATAACCAAAAGGGATTTATCCCAGGAATGGAGTTAAATCAATGCAATTCAGCACATTAGCAGAATAAAGGAGAAAATAATTTAAAATTTTCATAAAAACAAAAATAAACCCCTTTTTTGGGTAAATTTTAATAGCCACACTCACTTGGTTTTGGGAAGCATAGTTACATTAATATAGGTGGAGACAATGCAGTTTCTAGCTTACAATTGAATGTCAGTTGATGTAAGTTTCACTGATTGCTTATGCAATCATATAGGGAAGATGATTTGAGTTCATGTAAAGATAAACAATATATGCCACATTCACTACTCTTAAGCAGTGGCTCTAATCCCAGCACAATACCGTCTCCCAGAGAATATATGTCAATATCTGAAAGAATTTTGGTTGTAACAACCGTGAAGGAAGGCACCACTCATACTTCCTGCATCTATTGGATCTAAGCCAGGGATGCTGCTTAACATCACACAAAGCACAGTATAATCCCAACAAATAATTATTGGGATCAAACATCAATAGTATCCTGCTCTAAAGGAACAGACCATGTGAAATATTCAAGCATTTTCCTGACTAAATCAGTAGCAAAACTGAAAACACAACCCAGTAAACTTGTTACATCCTAGCATTCTCTTTCTGACACTGGTTTGAAGAAGATTCCTTTCGTACTTTGCCTGGGCCCCCATTGGGAGACTTTCTAGGAAGAGCTGGGAGTTCTTACAGAACTAATCCTCAGCAGTATCCGAAGCGACTGCAGGATATGGAGACTCAGCTTTGTCTGGGGCAGTGTTCTGTGTAAAATGACCGGACTCAGTCACACAGTCGTCCTTTCCTTCCAACACATAGCTTACCACTGTCAGCCAAGTTGTGACCTTATCTGTACTCTACGGGGCAAAATTACTAGCAGAGCATAGATTAGCCACAATGAATGGTAGCAGTTCTGTAATAAATATGCCACAGAACAAAATGACTTACTATTGATATCCATTTCAAAAACTAGGTAGATAGGGTACCTAGTCACTTGATTTGTGTGACAAGGGATGTAATTTTTATGATTTATTTAAGACAAGAATTCCTACATCTTTTTAAAATAAAGCATGCTATACAATGAAGAAAGCGTATTTTCATGAGGGCACTTTAGGAACACCTTGGCATTTCTTTTATTTTTTATCAGATTTTTTGAAAGTTTCTCCATGATGCTTCCATAAATCAGTACTTGCTTTACAAAATACAGATTCTGCATACTCCCTCAAATCACCAAAAACTTATATAAGTACACTTGTTTACTATCAGCAAATAATAAAACTGTGTAGTATAACAAAACTACACACACAAACTTTTTCTCAAGTTATCAAAAGCTGAAAAAGTAAAATTAGGCAAATTAAAACAATTAATAGCAATTTGGCAGATTTCTTCAAGTCTCCCTTAACCTGTACTAATAAGAAATATAATAATAAAGTATATAAAAATGCCAATAAAATATATTTTGCAAATTTTCTCAAGATGAATTCAACCTAACTACCCAAAATACCAATCATGCTGACTGCTGCTAAGTTACTAGCTGAGGGCTTAAAAGAAATTGGGCTACATAGGCTTAATACCATTAAAAACAAGAGAACGTTTATTTGACCTTTTTAATCACAATCAACCACTATTCTGCCATTACATTTAAAAAACAAACAAACAATAATAATTTTTAATAATCCTAAACATAGTTCAAGTTTATGGTTAGTACCTAAGAGCACATGATCCTAGAAAAATAAGTGTGAACATTTTTCCTGGTCTCCGTGTAAAACTTCACTATACTTGCCTCCCAGAGAAACTCATTAGTTTCTCTCACTGACCTAGTAAAATTGTCCTCCTGCCTTTTGTGTCACCTGTGAACAGTGACATTTCATTATGCACTCACCCTGTGGTGAACAATACGACAGCTCCCAGGAATTCAGAAACTGTAATGTAAATCTGTGTCCAGGCCATCTTCATCTGTTGCAATTCCAGATTCCTCTTGTGTAGTCTCTCACCCAATCTATTTTCTCAGCGTTCTTCACCAACAGTGTAATGGTAAGAGGAAAAAGATAGAGAAAATATTTTTCACAGTTATGCATCACGGCTTTCCTAACAGGCAGAGAAAAATATCATCTGTTGTTTCCTCTTACTCCTAACTCATATTCTATTTCTTCTTTCTCTCTCAACTACCACCTAAAGTCCCTGCATAATGTGGGTGTGTGTGGCATGTTTTAATAGCCACACTCTCCTCAACAACATGTCAGCCTCAATGTCTTGATGTAATGTCTTCAATAAGCTTAAATTATTATCAAACTTCTTTAAGGCTCATCTTCAGGCTGATTTTGTGCTTATTTTTATAGTGTAAGGAGACAACATAGATGAACCTAGAAGACATTTTGCTAGTGAAATAAGCCAGACGCAGAAAAAAAAAGTATTATGTGACTTCACTTATCTGTAAAATGTAAAAAAAAAAAAAAAAAAATTGAATTTATAAGGAGACAACATAGATGAACCTAGAAGACATTTTGCTAGTGAAATAAGCCAGACGCAGAAAAAAAAAGTATTATGTGACTTCACTTATCTGTAAAATGTAAAAAAAAAAAAAAAAAAAATTGAATTTATATAAACAGAGATTTGAAAATTCTAATCCTAATTCTGGAAGGAAAAATAAAATTATTTTTGTATAAAAATTATTTTATGACACTGGTAATTCTATTAAATTTCTCATAAACAGACAAGCCTGACTTGCAATAGATATTCTGCAGAGTTAAAAACTTAAGAATGAAATATTAAGAAATATAGATTTAAATTAAGATGTCATTTTTTAAACTTTAATACACCCTTTAAGAAAAATAAAGTTCTTTACTAAAATAAACTACTATGTTTTATCCATAAAAATAAGTATGGCTTTTTTTTCTTTTCCATTGTAACTGCAAGTTTGTTCATTGTGACCAACACCTCACTCTTTCCCCCATACCAAACCCCTGGTAACCACCTTTCCACTCTCTGTTTCCATGAATTTAATTTTTTTTTCTACATTCTACAGATAAGTGAGGTCACATAATATTTTTCTTTCTGTGTGTAATGCTTCCAGCTTTGTTCTTCTTGCTTAGGATTGTTTTGGTGATTCAGGCTCTCTTTTGGTTCTATATGAATTTTAAAATATGTTGTTTTTTTTCTTTTTTCTAATTCTTTTTTTTTTTTTTTAAAAGATCTTGGTAGTTTGAAAGGAATAGCTTTGAATCTGAAAATTGCTTTGAGTAGTGTGACCATTTTAACAATATTGATTCTTTCTGTCCATAAGCATGGAACGTTTTTTCCATTTGTATCATCTCTGATTTCTTGCAGCAGTGTTTTGTAATTCTGGTTTTAGAGATCTTTCACCTCCTTGGTATGCTGTATTCCTAGCTATTATTATTATTATTTTTTTGGTTATTGTAAATGGAATTGCACTCTTGATTTGGCTGTGAACTTAGACATTATTGGTGTATAGAAATGCTACTGATGTTTGTACACTGATTTTGTATCCTGAAACATTACTGAAGTGGTTCATCAGTTCTAGGAGCCTTCTCTTGGAGTCTGTGGGGGTTTTCTAGGTGTAGAACTATATAGTCTGACTATAATATAGCTTGGGGAAATTTTATTTTGGTTGAAAGTGACTGAAGACTTTTAAACTTTATGTACCTGGATGTGTGTATTTTTCCAAAAATTGGAGAAGATTTTAACTACTATTTCTTAAAATAGGATTTCTCAAAATATCTAGGAATACAGTTAACCAGGGAGGTGAAAGATATCTAAAACCAGAATTACAAAACACTGCTGAAAGAAATCAGAGATGACACAAACAAAATGGAAAACATCCCATGCTTATAGATAGGAAAAATCAATATTGTTAAAATGGCCATACTGCTTGCTAAAAATAATTTACAGATTCAATGCTATTTCTATTAAACTAGCAAAAACATTTTTCACAGAATTAAAAATATCTGTTTTAAAATTTATATAAAGCCAAAAAAGAGTCCAAATCACCAAAGCAATTCTAAGAAAAAACAATGCCAGAGGCATTGCACTATTTGACTTTAAACTATACTGCAAGGCTACCATAACTAAAACAGCATGGTACTAATACAAAAACAGACACATAGACTAATGGAACCTGTTAGAGAACCCAGAAACAAATCCACACACCTAATCTTCAACACATTTGGAAAATGTAAGCAATGGTGAAAGGACTCCCTATTCAATAAATGGTTCTGTGATAACCAGCTAGCCATATGCAGAAGATTGAAAATTGACTCATCCCTTTCCTCATATACAAAAATCAACTAAAGATAAATTAAAGACTTAAATGTAAAACCTAAAATTAGAAAAAACCCTAGAAGAAAAAACCTAGACCATATATTCCAAACGTGAAAATATTTCATGACGAAGATCCAAAAGTGTTCAAAGGAATCACAAATTGACAAATAGGAACTAATTAAATAAAGGAGCTTCTGCACAGCAAAAGAAACTATCAACAAATTAAACAGACAACCTAAATAATGGGAGACAATATTTGCAAGCTATGCATCTGAAAAAGGCAGAATATCCAAAATCCATAAGGAACTTAAATTAGCAAGCAAAAGCCAAAAAAAAAAAAATCATTTAAAAGTGAACAAAGGATGTGAACAGACATTTCTCAAAGGACGTCATACACCTGGCCAACAAACATGTGAAATAATGCTCAACATCATTAATCATTACAGAAATGCAAGTCAAAACCACAATGAGATACTATCTCACAACAGTCAGAAAGGCTCTTATTAAAAAGTTTAAAAATAACAGATGCTGATGAGGTTGCAGGTGAAAGGGAACACATGTACACAGATGCTGGGAATGTAAATTAGTTCAGCCACTGTGGAAAGCAATTTGGAGATTTCTCAAAGAACTTTAAAAAAGCAATACTATTACTGGGTTTATACCCAAAGGAATATAACTCATCCTAAAAACACATGGACTCATGTGTTCATTGCAGCACTATTCACAACAGGAAAGACATGGAATCAGCCAAGATGCCCACCAATGGTGAACTGGGTAAAGAAAATGATATATATGTGGGATACTACACAGCCATAATGAAGAGAAGAATCACATCATTTACAGCAATATGGATGGAGCTGGAGGCCATTATCCTAAGCAAATTAATGCATGAAAAGAGAAGCAAATATGGTATTTTCTCACTTTAACTGGGAGCTACAAATTGAGTATATGTGGACACAAAGAAGGGAGCAACTGACACCAGAGCCTACTTGAAGATGAGGGTGTGAGGGGGGTGAAGATTGAAAAATGACTTATTGGGTACTATGATTTCTCAAAGGACGATAAAATAATCTGTATATGTAACCTCACAACAGACAATTTACTTGGTTTAATACCTGCACACGTAACAACAGAACCTAAAATAAAATTTGGAAAGAAAAAAATTATTAGCTCTCTTGATGGTGTACTATATCCATAGACTCACTTTACTTCTGTTGATTCTTTTTTCTTTTCTTACTAGAGTTTTCTTCAAATGACCTATCTTTGAGTTCATGGATTCTTTCTTCAACTGGATTAAATTTGCTATGGGCACTACTGATTGCATTTTAAAATTTTATTCATTGTATTCTTTACCTCCAGACTTTTTTGTTTTTTAATGATTTCTGTTTCTTTCTTAAATGTCTTGCTTTGTCATACTGTTTTTCTGATTTCATTCAATTGTTTATCTGTGTTCTTTTATGGCTCACTGATCTTCCCTAAAACAATTATTTTGAATCATTTGTCAGAAATTCCATAGATTTTCATTTCTTTGGGGTTGCTTACTAAAATATTTTTTGTGTTCCTTTGGTGGCATCATATTTCCTTGATTTTTCAGATCCTTGAAGTCTTGCATTGCTGTTTATCTGTTTGAAGAAGGAGTTACCTCCTCCTTAATGAAGTTTAATAACAGTAGATAAGAAAATGGATTCTCGCACATTGTCCCCCCGATATTGTTTGGTTCTGTGTCCCCACCCAAATTTCAACTCAAATTGTAATCCCCACGTGTTGGGGGAGTGGCCTGGCGTGAGGTGTTTGAGTCATGGGAGTGGACTTTCCCCTTGCTTTTCTCCTGATAGAATTTTCATGAGACCTGGTTGTTTGATAAACGTGTAGTGCTTTCTTTCTCTCTCTCTCCTGCTGCCTAGTGAAGAAGGTGTTTGCTTCCTTTTCACCTCCTGCAATGATTGTAAGTTTCCTGAGACGTCCTCAGTCATGTGGAACTGTGAGTCAATTAAACCACTTTTATTTTATTTTATTTTATTTTATTTTTTATAAATTACCCGGTCTCAGGCAGTTATTTATAGCAGTGTGAGAATGGACTAATACACCACCCTAATCACCAGTTAAAATAACATTCTAGGGACAGAATATTTATATATTAAAAAATCATTTAGAAACAATATGTAAATCATGCCTCCATTTTGAGTCTCATACCCTGAGTTGTCATATATGCTGAATTATAGGTAAGCTAAGGGCTTCAGGGAGGTTTCTATTTCTCACATTTTCATAATTTTCTAATAACTTAGAAAAATGTTTTGTCAATAATCTTTGAATTGAAGAATGGCTATTCTCTTACATATTTCCAGAAATATAAACAAAGCCAAAAAATACCCTTAGAAGTTTTTATAATGCATTTCTCTAGTCACAAAATAATGGTACCCTGAAAGGTTCCTGAAGTCATTTATTCCACATTTAAATGAGCATCCTAATACAAAATTTTCAAATTAACAGAAAAAGCAGGTAATACTTGCATTATCAAATATACTACCATAATAGCAGACCCTTGTTGAGCATGTTTGTCACGCTCAACATGCTCCGCATTTGTCAATATTTTACTAAATGCCTCTAGGAGAATTGAGCTTATTTATTCTTCACATACAATATTATGTTAAATTGTGTTTATAAGCTGTTAAATCATCATTGTATTTGGTGTTAAAGTAGATTGATTGATGTATTCTTTCATACCACCACTTTGAAATGGAGACAATTAGAAATTCTAAGTTTAAAGCAAGTACAAACTGGATTGACATAAAACTGTATTTTAAAAAATTCTGTGTTTAACATATTGTCCGGCTGTTAAATATAAAAAAAATAACAAAAATAAAAGCAAAATTCCTATTAGCTGTTTCTAATGTTCTTAATCAATATTATTATTTAATATTTAGAAATGAAAAAGGTAGTTTTAAGAAAAAGTTGTACTGTTGACATTACAATAGAACCAGGCATTTAAATATGATTTTGAATTGTGTGAAACTTAATGGTATGTTTAAGTTTGCTCTTTGAAAATTGCTACCTGTCATCCATGTGACACATCTAGGGGACAGTTGCATTAGGAATTATTTCTATTTCTATAATTAAGAGTATTTCAGGCTTTAGTGGCTAAGCACTGTTTTTTTAAATATTATTTCTTCGCACAATAATTAAAATTATGTCTAATGAGTTGTATTTTTGTTAATGCATACTCAGATGTTCAAAGAAAATATAACTATTTTTGTTTTGTTTTCTACAACTTCTTTGTCAGAAGCCTGTTGAATGAAATAACAACCACAATCTCACTTGAATATTCAGAACAATCCAGCAAATACATTCATATCCAGAGATTCTGTTACTTTATGTTTACACATTTGTTTCAAATGATGTAATCTGCACAGAGTTCTTCTCACTCCACTTGCTCTTCCTAAGACACATTTCGTGTGCTGGATATAAGGTTTATATGACCTTGTAGTAGTGTTAGGAGACTGTAGGCAACATAATTATCTCTGTATCATTCCTAGTCTCTGCTGAATTGTGGCTGGTCCTTTCTGTTGCTTTTACTCATAACCACCGAGGTGCAACTGAGCTCTTTGGTTCATTTAACACTTTGTGGGCATCTGTTATGTAGTGTATAGTTTCAAACACTTCATCCCAATCCAGGTGTATGATGATTCACTGCAAACCTTTTCCAAGACAAAAACATTTGTATTGAATCCTGTGTACATCTTTCAGAAGTAGTAGGGATCTAGGGGCTACTTCAGGCTAGTATTTTGAATCACTCTCATCTCCTAGTGCCACACAATGTCTTACGTGCTATGCTAAATATGGCCACATCCCAGTGGCCTGCAGCATTCTCAAACTTCTAGATAATCATGTCATTGACCACCACTACCTCTTAGTGTTCTCAAGATTGACTTTTTCTAACTGGTCATTTCCATAGAAAAAATATAAGAACATGGATGTTTAAAGTTTATCATCACACTTAAATGCATTACTTCCCTTCCTTAGTGGGTGAACCCCCTATACTCTTTAAAAGAAGAGAGCTTTTCTATATCATCCTTCTCCTTTCTGAGATGACATTCACTCCATCTTTTTTTTCCTGAGGCCCAATTTCAGGTAGGAAAGAGCAAAGGATAAACTGTCTTACAGCTAAAAGAACATAAATTTAGAAGTATTTTAAAAACACTATTTCTGGTTTGCACAAATCATTTTTATCTGTAATTGTAAATAAATGTCAATAAATAGGCATTTAAAGGAGTAGGTCATTATTTTATAATATTAAAATATTTATGATCTGTTATTATCTATATTTAAATATCTTTTCTGAAATAACTAAGTGAATTATGGGAAGCAAAATATCATGATTATGTATGATCCAGGTAAGAGAAAAGCAAAGTGAAGAAATAATTTAAGATGTTTTTGATGTTAACGACATTGAAGTGGAGTGTCCGATTTCTGTTTATACTATGCATGGAGTTATACCACCTCTTTTGTTTCTACCACTTAAAATGAACGTAACTAGCCTTTGTACATTAAATCATCATCATCATCATCATCATCTCATTATAATAATCATCACCATAATTTCACCATACTGTATACTGACAGAGGAAAATATATTTGAACTGGCTTTTCAAATTCTGTCAGTACCATTATGAAATAATAAACTATCAAAACAGGAGAGTAGAAATATTTTGTGATTGCTGAGTTGTAGACATCTTGTCTTTGGCATGAAACATTTGTGTTAGTGAGATTTCCCTAGTAGCTATAATTTGCACTTATTTACTAAGTAATTTTATACAGCAATGAGGTAACAAATAGCTACCTGTGGTGATAGTAAATCAGTCACTCTTAACTATAGAATGACAGGATGACAGGGAGATTTATAGAATATTAAAAACTCTAAAATATATTTTCTTTCATTAAAATAGATTCATTTAAGTCTTCCTTCTTTGAAAATAGGTTTTCTGCTGAATTCTATTCTTTATTAATAGAGGGAGGGCTCAATCATATTTTGCATCAATGATTATTTACTAACAGCTGATTGTTTATATTCATTCCGATGATATCCACTACTCTCATGGGTTGATTAAAGACTGGCTTAATTTGTCAGCCAAATGTCAGCCTTGTCTCTTTTGTGAGAAATCAACTCCAGGATGGTTTTTAAATCTTTAAGGAGGCTTGTACACAATAACAAGGGTAAACATGCAACAAATTTATGAGCATTCTCATGATCTCTGCTTAGACAACTCTCTAATTTCAGAATGATTTAATTCAGTGTGTTTGTGGAGGTGGTGTCAACCAGAGGAAGACATTGGGGTGTTGAACATTTCAGAGGTAAAAAAAAAGAGGTGAGTAAAGAAATCCTCGTCCTTCTGTTCATCAGATGGTCTGCCTAGGAAAGTACCACACCTTCTTAAGCCCACTTTTCCAACTTCTCATTAGTTGAACACAACCACCTAAACATGACTGATAAAACTGAAAAAGAACACAGTGTTCTCCTAACTATCTAACTTCAAATTTATAAACATAGGTTATTTTCACTGGGCCTTTGGTACTATCTAGCAAAACTAAATACATTCTTCCACTCTCCAAGGATTTTCCATTTTCTCTTTATACCCTGAATTCAACAGACTCTCCCTGATCCTAATTCTAAACTTATGATCTCATTTATTTCAATGAAAAATGAAATTTTTAACTATGAAAATAGTGGACTTGATAGTTTATTGTCTTTAATATATATTAAGGTAAATGTACATATAGAACTGCTTTAAAATAGTCGTATCACCTAAAATAATACTATGTTTTCTCAGTTGTAGACATGCTATTTATTTTGAAACATTGGTTTAGTAATAAGGAACAAATCCATTGCACTGGAAACAAATAATTATTTTGTCACTGTAGAATAAGTAGTAGATGATTGTAACATATAATTCAAAAGGTATAAAAGGGTAGAAAGTAAAAACAATAAGTCTCTCTTTTCTGTCCCTGGGTTGTCCTAAGACAACCACTGTTACTAGTTTCCCATGCATAACTCCAGTGATATTTTTATCCAATTTTTATTGGATTATATTTATATAATCCAATGTGTACGTATGCCATATACTCATTGCATTTTAATTATTCTAAGCTATATGGTTTTATTGCACATTTTAGTGTGTCTAAAACTGGAAAATATCTCATCAACAATGACATCTTGTAAACCCTGTTGACCAGGTTTTACATGATATGATAGTTATTGTTTGCATATACATAAACTTGGATTTCATTCCTTTTGGGCAATCTAGACAAATGTTTTCATTTTTAACCAATAAACTGAAATAATATGAGTTCTGGTTGTGACCTAAAATTATTCCATGACATCTTCTCACCTGTACCATAAAGTACAATGCATTAAATGTGCAGAATGCATGTCAGTAGTCAGAGGGAAATCCTAGGGAGAGAATGGACTCACATTTAAGAAATTCAGCATATTTGTCCACTTTTTAATAGGGTTGTTTTTTCTTGTAAATTTGTGTGAGTTTATTGTAGATGTTAGATATTAGACCTTTGACAGATGCATAGTTTGGAAAAATTTTCTCCCATTCTCTAGGTTGTCTGTTCGTTCTGTTGATACTTCCTTTGCTGTGCAGAATCACTTTAGTTTTATTAGATTCCATTTATCAATTTTTGCTTTTGTTGCAATTGCTTTTGACAACTTCATCATAAAATCTTTGCCCATTCTTTGTCCAGCATGGTATCACCTAAGTTGTCTTGCAGGGTTTTTATAGTTTGGGGTGTTACATTTAAGTCTTTATTCTGTCTTGAGTAAATTTTTGTATATGGTGTAGGTAAGGGGTCCAACTTCAATCTTTTGCAAATGGCTGGCCAGTTATCTCAATACCATTTATTGAATAGGAAAGCCTTTCTTCATTGCTTGTTTTTTTTGTTGTTGTTTTTGTTTTTTTTCAGGTTTGTTGAAGAGCAGGTAATTGTAGTTTTGCTGCCTTATTTCTGGGTTCTCTATTCTGTTCCATTGGTCTATGTTTCTGTTTCTGTAACAATACCATGCTGTTTTGGTTACTGTAGTCCTCCAGTGTAGTTTGAAGTTGGATAGTTTGTTCAGCTTTGCTCTTTTTGATTAGAATTGCCTTAGCTATTCAGGCTTTTTACATTCCTTTTTAAAAGAGAACATACATGTGTCCAATGTCATATGACAAAAAGGTCAACATCACTGATCATTAGAGATATGCAAATCAAAACCACAATGAGATACCATCTCACACCATTTAGAATGGCTGTCATTAAAAAGTCAAAAAATAACAAATGCTAGGAAGGCTGTGGAGAAAAAGGAATGCTTATACGCTGTTGGTGGGAGTGTAAATTAGTTCAGACATTGTGAAAGACAGTGTGGTGATTCCTCAAAGACCTAGAAACAGGAATATCATTTAACCCAACAAACCCATTACTGGCTATATACCCAAAAGGATATAAATTGTTATATTATAAAGATGCATGTATATGTTTATTGCAACTCTATTCACAATAGCAAAGAGATTGAATCAACCTAAATGTCCATCAATGATAGACTGGCTAAAGAAAATATGGTAGAGATACATCATGGAATACCATGCAGCCATAAAGAAGAATGAGATCATTTCCTTTGTAAGAACATGGATAGAGCTGGAGGTCATTATTCCTTAACAAACTAGCACAGGAACAGAAAGCCAAATACTACATGTTCTCACTTATAAGTAGGAGCTAAATGATGAGAACACATGGACACATAGAGTGGAACAGCACACACTGGGCCCTATCTAAGAGTGGAGGTTGGTAGGAAGGAGAAGATCAAGAAAAACAACTAATCAGTACTAGGCTTAATACCTGGGTGATGAAATAATCTGTACAACAAATCCCCATGACACAATTTTACCTGTATAAAAAAACTGCACATGTGCCCATAAACTTGAGTTAAATTTTAAAAAATTATAAAGAAAAAGAAATTCAGCACCGTCGATGTCCTTGAATATGTGAAAAGACACAGAATCAGTGCTTCTGGGGCAAAAGTGACTTAGAAAAAATAATTCTTCAATGTTAATGTTAACATAATTATTTCTGCATACACTATATAATCAAAATTCATGCCTAAAGTATCAAAAAGCTGTTTTAGTATGTGTTAAATAAAACTTCCAAAAGATAAGAAAGCATTATGTCCTAGTTTAATTGGCAGCAATTTTTTTTCTTTTTAGTGTTGTATAAAATAATGACTCTCCTTATGGTATTTTAGATCTATTGAGTGTGTGTGTGTGTGTGTGTGGGTATGTGTATTGCACAAGTGGTTGAATCTTATACCCCTAGTATTCACCTTTTTTTTTTTATTTATCTGAGTAATCCATAACACTACATGTAGGATTATACAGAAATCTATGGTAAGGATGTACTATAATATATTTAATCAATATTTTGAATATCATTTTTTATTCCTAGGCTTGTGCTATTAACCACATGGTAGTTGATATACTATATATGTGTTATTTCATAGAATAATAAAACACAAATAGTATAAATTTATAGAAATTAAGTTGTTGGGTCAAAAAAGGGATATACTTTAAATTTTAATACATATACCAATTTTCTAGAGGTATGGTACCTATTTAAGCATCTACAAATAGTATATATGTTTGCCTAATTTTCTCTCACTTTAAACCCTAAAAACAGAATTTTACATGTCAGTTTCTAAACAGCAAATCTGATGGGTAGATAGTGATAAGAGTGGAGAAATATATTATATGAGCAGGAATGTTTTGATTGGAAGTTACTGAAACTCATCTTGAATGCAAATAAACAAGTAAAATAAAAGAAATAAGTGAAACAAAGGGATTGACTGTAATGAATTGAAGGCGTCTCCCTAAATTAAATAAATACATGCTTTAAGGAAAGTATCTCTGTGGTCCCCAGGGACTGGTGTCAGTAACATTGTGAAACCAGAATTCTGATTTTGGTCTAATCTCTTCTTTTCTCAGAGTTCCAGATTCACTTCCACCAGCTTCTTCCCAGAAAGGAAATCTGCCTACCATAATTTCTAGGGTCTTACTCTAGTAGCTGCAGTCAGGAGTGGGCAAAGAGATTCTGGGGCCATCAACTGAAGAAGAAAAATTAGAAAGGCCAGAATGTTTGAGTGTGGCTTTAGTCCCTTGCCTACCTCTTGGCAAACTTCTATAGACAGGAGAGCAACATATATTATTTATCCAGCCCAGATCATGTGTCTCCTCAATGTAGTCAGGGTAATGGGAATCCTGCCACCACGGGGTCATTGTGATTGGTAGTAACTTTGTCTCTTAAATTAACTACATGGGTAGAAACACCCTTTCTTATTATAAGTTTGGTGCTGTTTACTTTATGTCTGGTAGCCAGAGAAAAATCAGGGCTGTGAGCTAGTCTGGGAGAATGTGTTTGAGTGATGTGAGAGTGTTAGTGTGTGTAAAGCCAAAAGAAGGGAATGAATAGAATAGGGAAAAAGGAGGGAAGGGATGAGAGAGTGAGAGTAGAAAGAAATGGTAGAAGGAGGTGCTAACCAGTGAGGAAGGAATAGCAAGGAGAAACTGTGACACAGCAAAGGAATAAAGAATGATAGATCAAACTGCATAAGAGAATCGTGGCAAAAAATAAGACAAAAGGTAGACAAAAAAAGTTTGAAATGATGATAAATCCCAGGTGGGATTGCTCCAAACTGCTTTTTCACTCTGCAGCTTGGTGAAAACCATGTCTTCCTGAAGGGTTATGACATTACTTTGAAAGACACAGCATTAGATAGAAAGTTCTGCATACTTGGAAGGATGGGAATAAGGTTTTACCTATATTATTTTGCAATATTGATACCTGGCTAGACTGTGTTGAAGGAGTTGAATTCTTAGCTATGAAGAGCAGAGCACTGAGAAAATGTAATACTCTTGGCTCTAAGAACGTACAAGAAAGAGAACTGATCTATAGATCTCATTATAGGGAGATCTGAAATTTTGCTGTATGGAATCTGTATAGAAACTTTATATAATACAAAATAATTACATTCAAACAAGTGAAAGAAAAATAAAACAAACAAACAAAAGCAACAAACAGCTAAAGGTCACATCAGGCATTATTTAGTTGATTCCATTTCTACATGTCAACGGTTTTCTTAGGAATCTCATAAAAACAAACTTTTATGGTAGCCAATGTGAACACTTAAATGCATTTTCTTATAACAGACTATGGAAATTCTTGTGTCATCATGGCCTTTTGAAATAAGGTAACAAATTATTAATATAGAAATACTGTAGTTTTTATTTGTGCAGTAATATTTTTTGCAGAAAGATTCTCTTGAATATCCAATATTTATATTTTTAACCTTTTGATTCCAACAGTTTAACTCCAGAATAGACACTGGTTCTCTGAGGCTGATCAATTTACATTCTAAGTCCTCAAGTCCGATAGTCTGAACCCATAATTTCTTGGTTAATGGCTGATGGGTTTGCACACACAATACTTGTGTTTTTCTTAAAAGATTGAATTATTGGTTCTTAGAATATTCATAGGTTTTAGTTTAGTTGGTAGTAGCCAAGAGCTATCAATAGTGATTATCAAAACTTACATGTATACCAACATTATAGGAGAATGAAGGAAGGATGATAGAGATGTTCTGATGCTGTATATTGACAATTTTCTTATTATGATGAGATTTTTTTACAAGGTACAATTGGGTAATTTATGCAAACTCATATGCAGGAGAGTTCAGAGTTAGGGAAACTTGAATTTAATATATTGTTTCTTGTAACATCTTTCTTGCATTATATAGCAAAATGGTTTAATTATTTTTATTAGCCTCTTATGAAAGTAAAATAGTTGTATTTCTTATATGATTCTTGTAAATGCATATACTATTTGTGACATGTGTGTTTTTAAATAACATCTGCTAAAAAATTAAAACTAGAATATTTGTCTTACAAATGATAACATGAATAAAAATAATAAATATGTGTCATGTATTGAGGACACAATAGAAAAAAAAGAACAAGAAAACATTAAAAATACAAGTCATTAATCAGAAAAACTGAAGTCAAATTTAGTGTGGTAATTATAGTAATGAAAGTATGTGGCCCATTTTTTCTTTTTCTATCAAAAGATAATAGTCTCACATTTGAATGTAAAAACAATCCTACAATAAGCTATTTGCAAGATGTGCATTTAAGAAAAGTAATCTAACAATGAAATATGCAATGAATTAAATTCAATGTTAATCGAACCAAACTGTGAAAGCATGAATGAAAAAGCATAAGATGAGATAAAATAATCATTGTGTAGTCACAAATGGAATTCATAATGCTGAATAAGATAAAATCAGAATTCTAAACAGTAAAAGCTTATATAAATCTAATCTGACAAAACACAGATATTTGCAGTCAAAAAACAACATTAAGCCTATGACTGACCAGTTAGATAAAACTTAAGTGAGAATATACCTGATATATGGAAGACGCTAAGTCAACACTTGTTGAATCTATGTAACTAAAGTGTTCTAAATATTGAATAAATCAGTAGATACATACCACAGTTTCTGTAGTGGATTCATAAACTATTTACCAAAACAATCACACAAAAAAGCATAATAAATGTATACAATATTATTGAAATAAAATATATGCATGAGGGTTCAAATTATTGGGAAACGGGAAAAATATGGTGATAAAATACAGGAAATCATTATTTTAATTATATCAATATTTTGTTTTTTCTATTTCTAAAAGCATGTCATTGTTAAAACTTTAAATAATAGGATAATCTGATGTCCAAAACTTTCTTTTTTAGTTAATGTTATTTTTAATTGATAAATCATAATTTTATTATATTTATGGAATATAATGTGATATGTTTATAAATGTATACAAATGTAGAATGATTAAATCAAGCTACTTAACATGTTCGTCACCTCACTTAACATTTTTTGCTGCGATACGTTTTGTAATTTACTGTCTTAGTTATTTTAAAATATATAATACATTATTGATTATAGTCGCCTTTCTGTACAATAGACCTCAAAATTGATTTCTCCTGTCTGACTTTAACTTTGTTCCTTTGACCAGAAACTCCCCATTCCCTCACCTCTCCACCTTTGGCCCCATCTTGGGTGATCATTTTACTTTCTACTTCGGTGAATTCAACATTTTTCAGATCCTACATAGAAATGTGATTGTGTGCTGTTTGTCTTTCTGCGTCTAGTTTATTTCACTTAGCATAATATACTCTAGATACATCCATGTTATCCCAAATGAGAGAATTTTGTTTAGGCAACAACATAGATTATTAGAAAAATGTATGTATTTTTCTGTTTTATTTTTTGAGACAAGATCTTTCTCTGCTACCTAGGCTGCAGTGCAGTGACACCATCTCGACTCACTGAAACCTTTGCGTCCTGTGCTCAAGCAATCCTCCTTCCTCAGCCTCCCGAGTAGCTGAGACTACAGGCATATGTCATTATGCCTGGCTAATTTTTGTATTTTTTATAGAGATGGGGTTTTATAATGTTGCCTAGGCTGGCCTCAACCTCCTGAGCTAAAGGGATCCACTTGCCTTAGCCTCCCAAAGTGTAAGATACATTTTCATAATCAATAAAAAGCCATCATTTCCAATTATCAAGGAAGTAGTAAAATTATTTTAAAATATAAGCAGATTCAAAGTTTTGTGTGTGTCTGTGTGTGTATGTATGTATTTCCACCGTGGTCTGTGGAAAAGTAATTTGTTAATTTTCAAGAAGAATGAATTCTCACCGCCATTTCAAATTGGATTTAACGAAAAATATCTGCTTATTTATAATAAAGAGCTGTAAGGACAGGAAAAGTTACTCACTGAGAGAAAGTCAACACGTTTTAGCTCAAACCCCATCTCCCCAGTGTTCTATATGACTGAAACCAGGTTAAAATAAATACTAAGCACAGTCTATAAAAGGGAAGACAAGTGCATAAAACAGTCTGGCAAAAACATGTGCCAGATGTCTTCTGTTTACTTGTCTAGATGCGTTTTCTACCTCTATCTAGTCTTCTCTACTCTGTTTTTCTTCTCAGAGAAGATGATCAAAAAGGACTACTTCACAGGGCTTCCACGTGCTCAGTTTCCAATTGGATTCACCCACCAGAGATCCCTGGCAAGAGAATAAAGGCGGGCAGGAAAGCAAGGATGAGCTATTTATATATGTATCTTCCACCTGTATGATTCCTTCGGATCGTCTATGTCTTACTTACAAAGGTTCCTGCTTTCTTCAAAGTTGTCCCTCTCTACAGAGGTTTCTTGTCTCTAATTCTGGATACCACTCTCTTTCCTTATCCTTGCAAGCTTCAGCTTAGTAGTAGTTACTATTTACCCTGAGTTTACACGATAACCTGTATTTTACAAATATTTTCCCCACATTTAAGTAAACAACTTTTATTTTTTGGTTAAAGTTACCTTTACTTTTTTCAAATCTGAGCATGCCGTGCATTTTTTCCTAGAATCCTATTACACGTGAGTACAGACAATACAGCTATTCTGTTCACGACTGCACACCGAGTACCTGGCATAAGGCCGAACATGGAGAGTAAACATTGGATTTGTGAATGAATACATGAATGAAGGAAGAAATGTAAAAGTAAAAACTCCCATAAAAGGCAGAAGCACCAGCTGCTTCTTTTTTGTTACTGTTTGATTATTGTCATTTGGTGATTTTAAGGTTGATTGTAGCTGGTCTCTGAAGCAGGCCTCCAGAGTTTCACCTCGACTCTTGCAATAGCTTCAATTGCAATCTTTGCCTCCACTTTTGGTTTCTCTCATCTGTTCCTAACCAGGAAATTGCAACCAGGCAATTTCTTTAATAGGCAAATCTGACCGTGTTGTTCTTTTCCTAAGCTTAACATGCTTTGATGTCGCCACGGCGTTCTGGATATACTATAATCTTTGGAATAAGAAATACAAGAAATACAAGATACCATCACTGCTATCCACCTCCTTTGGACTCTTCTCTTATAATCCCCATTTATAAAAAAGATTAAGAAGTACTGTACCAATTTCCATTTCCATATACACAGTGCTTTCTTTACCTGTGAACTTCTCCATGTTTTGCATAATCTATTTTATCCTCTTGACAGCAGCCAGGTCAGCATTTTGTATCAGTTCCTCACAGGTTAATTTAATGAGGGCCTGCATGTGCAGTGGGGTTACATTGTAAGAAAGGAATTGCAAATTGTTAAGAGACTGAGATTTCACAGGACTACTGGCACATCTCCTCATCTTGCCCTCTAGAGGGAGACAGTACTCATTACTTCAGTGTGTAAGCAATTCTCCAGATGGGAGGGGAAAGGCATCTCTACATTTATTACACTGGAAACCAAGAAAACGCTTCCAGACTTTCTCTCCAATACGTAGGGTGTTTTCAGGGAGGTACATGTCTATATATAGAGATACACTGTCTCCAGTTTCCAAGGTGTTTATTATTCAAGCATTTCCTTTGCTCAGAAGGGCCAGACCATGTAGAAATGCCATAAACTCATGGATAATTTTCTCCCAACATTTACATTAAGTTTGTGAACAAATCAGATATACAGAGATAAATGGTATTTGTCAATATCTATCGAATGTAGTGTAAAGTGGCATTTCTATTTCCTCACCTGTTTCTACAGATCTTTGCACTGTTAGGCTACAGTGTCAGTTCTGTAAAGTTGACTGCCTTCATTACTTTCTACAATCTAAGTGACAATGACAGCTTCTGTGAGTGACAATTTCAAAAGCATTATTCAGCATAAAATTGATATGCCCTATTTTCTGGTCAGTTAAAATTAAGAAAGTAAAATCAATGAGAGACCAAATTTATGTACATGAAGTATATTTAATTATGATCTTATCAAAAAGGAAATCTCGATATTAAGGTAAACTTCTCAAGGGGCGGTTTTAATTCTGGCCAATAAAGCCTACAAACTTGTTTCCAGATACATTGAAATGGACAATAAAAACTGCTTTGCCAAAAAGAAAAGGATTCTGAGCCTGATAATCTACTCAAGTAAATTTGAAATTAAATTATTTTACTTGTTTGGAATGTGTTGATGTCTATGGGACAATTGCTCCTTCATACTTAGTACCCCTTATTTACATGAGAGAATCAGGAAAATTAAAAAACCATGAACTATGGTAAGATTTTGAAAAACAGTAACACTAGAATGTGGTGATATATTGGAGAAAAACTTAATTGGCTTTAGTTCTTGACTTTGAATTTTGGAATAATCTTGGTCATAGAGTCTATGCACAGGGAAAGGGGATAAAGGCTATTTTCGGGAAGAAACTGGTCCAGTTTTCAGTTGGGGACATACATGTACATAGAAATATTTGGGAAAAAAACACATATGCGCTATGCAAATAGAATGTATCATCATCATGATCTGTGAAACAAGTTTTGTTTTTCATTTCAGACTTCTGAAATTGTTACTTACACAAATAATACAAATTCACTATGAAATAAAATAAAATAAAATATGCATCTGTACTTTAACAAACCTGAGATAATGGTTGTTAATATGTTGATGGCTATACCCTCGGGCTTACATTACATATGATAAACAGCAAATTCCACTAAGGTCAGCATGTTGATTCCCTTATTTACTATTGAAGGACCAGTGCCTAAAAAAAATGTCTGGATATATTAGTACCCAAAGAATATTTGAATGAATGAATGCTTACGTTGTTACAACTTTTCTTTTTAATTAATATTCCACAAGTGTATTTACATGTCAGTAAGTATTAAACCATATCATTATTTAAGAAACAACTTTATAGTCTTCCTTCTATAGCAATATTGGAATTTTTAAAGCCCTCTTTATGTTTTGAACTTTTAAATTGTTCCAGATGTTTATGTTACAAACTCCGGTGCTATTAAGCTTTTATCTACTAGTTTACTTCACAAACAACTTTCCATAAATGGAATTGCCAGTCAACGGCCATGTTCTTTTTCAGGGCCTGTGACACATATTGCCTTTAGCTCTCCAATTAAGTTGAAAGTTGAAGAGTTCCAACAGGGGTGCTTGTTTCCTGTGGAAAGATATTCCAGTTGAAACTTAGCTACAGGTGAAATAAAAATATAAAAATAATGAAGACTCTAACACTAGACTTAGCACAACATCCTGTTTTGCATATAATTTATGTGTCTAAGTTGGGGTCTTTTTAAAAAATAGTTATCAGGTTAATTTCCTTACTCTTTCTTTCTCCTTCAGTGTGGAGACCTAACTACTGCTTTATCATAATAGTCCTTTCATTATTTCATAATAGCTACCATATATGAATGAGAGTACCTATTATGTTGTAGGCATGACATTGGGCCACCATATATGGAAGCTATTATGAAATAGTATGGTGTGTGTGTGTGTATATATATATATATGTAAATTATTACAACAAAAATATAAGATAGAATTATTTCACTAATTAGAAAATTGAGGTTCAGAATGAAAAAAATAATTTGCTCAGGTTTACTCAGGCTAGCAAGTGACAGAAGAGGATATAAAACAAGGTCTATCAGACTAACTTTGTGCCCTTTCAACTAACCTACACATAAAGAATGTATTGAGCATCTGTTCTGTTACTGTTGTATGGGCTTTTACTGAAAATTGTTGATACAGTTAATTAGAAAATGAAAAGTCATTTATCTGTAACAAAACCTACATTTCTCTAATCTATCATACTGACGTATTTATTCTGCTTGTATGATATAGTATCATGTAACAGTATATTGCAGTAACAGTATCTGCCTAAGGTGTTGCTTTATGGAGAGGATTATACAGTAAATGATGTAGTTTGGATTATTGCTCAGGAAATAGTTACACTTTCTCACCTCACTGTCCCAGGTAAGTGGAGTACACTTTTCTACCCTACTGACATTGAGTTTGGCTGTAGAATTTGCAGTGATCAATGGGTTGTTTGCAATTGTGTTGTGAGTTTAAAATCGGCTTCGGTTGTTGGGGTTGGCCAATTAAATTCCTGTCTTCTATGAGAAAAGTATGTCTCAGTTACTTACTGGTCCAAGGAATATAAGATACACGTAGACTTTATTATTTTTCTCTTTTAATTGACTAAGGCAATAAATTAAGTTGATTGCTTTTCTAATTAAACCACCCTGGCGTATCTGGGATAATACTTACATGAACATGAAAAATTCTTTTAGGTATTGCTAGATTTTATTTTCTAATATTTCATGTGCCTGAGAGATCCTTGTTCCATAGTTTCATTTTTATCTGTATTATTATTATTATTATTATTTGTATAGTTTCGGAATCATGGCAATGCTGGCCTTAAAAAACAAGATGTAAAATTTTCAAAAAAAATTCCCTGCGTGAGATTTTTTTACAGTTTCTAATATTTTTTCCTTAGTTGATAGAATTTGCCAGTAAAGTCCTTTGGAACTGAAATTTTATTTGTGAAATGGTTTTTTTGTCTGTCTGTTTCTTTGTTTTTGAGACGGAGTTTTGCTCTTGTTGCCCAGGCTGGAGTGCAATGATGGGATCTTGGCTCACTACAACCTCCGCCACCTGGGTTCAAGCGATTCTCCTCCCTCAGCCTCCCCAGTAGCTGGGATTACAGGCATGCGCCACCATGCCCAGCTACTTTTTTTGTATTTTTAGTATAGAAAAGGTTTCTCCATGTTGGTCAGGCTGGTCTCGAACTCCTGACCTTAGGTGATCTGCCCGCCTCGCCCTCCCAAACTGCTGGGATTACAGACATGAGCCACCATGCCTGGCCGTAATGCTTTTTATATATGAATTCAACCTAGTTAAGAGTCATAGGTTCATGATGTAGGTTGTCTATTGCCCCGAATGAACTTTGGTAGTTTGTATCATTCAAAATGCTTGTCTTCAAGCTAGTAGTAGAATTTATTGCCATAAAGTTGTTCATAACATTACTTTATTATCCTTTTAATGTTAGTTGGAACTTCAATGATGTACCGTTTTCCATTCCTGACACTAATAATTTCTACCTTTATTTATCTTGCTTTAGATTGGCTGGAGGTCTGTCCATTTGTTTTTCCTTTTATGAATTATTTCACATGGTATTCATGAATAATAACATCACTTTGTACCACATACATATATAGAACTATAATTGGTCAATGTACAATATAAAAATAAAAATTAAAACCAATTCCGGCAATAATGATTTTTCTCTATTTCTATTTGTTTTCAAGTTCAGTAGTTTCAGTTCTTTTTTTTAATATTTGCATGGAATATTTTTTCCATCCTTTATTTTTTAAAATCACTTTATTGAGATATAATTCACATGTCATAAATCCCAACCATTTAAGATAAGTAGTTTTTCAGAATATTCACAGAGCTCTGCATTCATCACTGCAATATAATTTTAGAAAATTTTCATCACACCCCCAGGACCCATCTATTAATGCTTAATGGTATTTTTACTTTTAAATGGTAGTTACATTGTTATATTTAAAGTGAGTTTCTGTAGACAGCATGTAGTTAGTTCTTTTTTTCCGCCATTCTGAGTTTCAGCTCTTCGCTTCATTATTTCCATTCTAAATATTTCTGTCAAATTTATCTATTCTTATTTTTCTTGTTTCTTAAGAAGGATCATAGATGATTGATTTAAGGTCTTTACTATTTTCTAGTATAAACATTTAATGCTATAAATTTCTGTATAGAGAAGATAATTACTGCTTATCTGCCTCCCATACATTTTTATATTATGTGCTTTAATTTTTGTTCAATTCAAAATATTTCATAATTTTTTCTTCTGACTTGGTCTTTTATCCATGAATACTTAGGTCTATGTCTGTATATTTTTAATTTAGATAATTTTAATGATATCTTTTTGCTGTTGAGTTTTAATTTGATTTCATTTTGGTTAGAACATTTAATTTGTAAAATTTAAATTCTTTTACAACTTTTGGGATTTTATTTTTCTAAGAATATAGTCCACCTTGCCAAATGTTCCATTTGATTTGGGAAAAGATGTATAGTTTTCTGTTGATATGTGGATGTTTCTACCATTGCACATACTACCATGGCTAGTACATATGAGAAAGTGAACTTTCAATTTTATTTAGTTTTAATTTCTTTAAATTTAAATTTAAATAGCTGCATTTGGTTAAAGTCTACTATATTGGAGCACACAGTAATATAATTATTAACATATAAGAAAATTTGACTTTTATATTTACCTTCATTTTTGAAGTAGCCACAGATCTTTATTTGCAAAAAAAAGAAAAAAAAAA
>NW_012115488.1:20578790-20588123 GCF_000951035.1 Colobus angolensis palliatus | reverse complement strand
AAAAAAGAAAAAAAAAAAGCTTTCCATAATATTCTACACTTTCAAAAAGTTAATTACTAACCCAAGGGGTTCCTAGGGACAGCTGGGTGAGCATGAGAAAATCCAAGCTGGTTTGGGCTTACTGGAAGATGTGGGTTGGGCCTATATAGTGACTGGCGTGGAGGGATAGGACTGGGGAATGTTCTCACTAGTAGAAAGTTTAAATTTCGCACTGGCACTAAATGAGAATACGACCTAACAGTCTTTCTTATCAGTCTGTCCAGATGTAGGACCAAGAACAAAAAAAGAATTGAGGTTTAAAAAAAGTCAATAATCAAACATCAGAAATGAAGTCAGACTTTGATTACACCCTGTTTAACTGTATTCCAAGAAATGCAAAAATGAATTAATTTTTGACAAGTTTAGCATCATGACTCATTCAAAAGAAATACAGGTGTGAAAAGGTAAGTAAGCAGACACATAAATACATTGAAAAGTAATTTAAATGCTTAAATATGACACTTACAAAAGTAAATTGAAATGGAGATCAGTCATGAAGAATCCCTGAGTAGACAAAGCCAGTTAGGCCTCACAAGTAACCTTAACTTTGCTTGATTTGCAAACAAACAAAACTTAACTTGAGTTGGCTATTTCTTGCAAATGCCAATATTAAAGAAAAATGAAACTTAAGGCTAACCAATCAGAAGTTATTACAGTTACATAACTAAGAACTTTCTAGGAGGACTGACCAAATAAGACAACTGTATAACTGTAACCAATTAAATATTTTATTTGCTTTACTTTTACGTTTACCCTATAAAAGTTCTCCCTTTGTGTTAGTCCGTGGAACCTCTGAACCACTGCTAATTTGGAGCTGCATCATTCATAAATTGCTGTTTGACTAAATAAACCCATTAAAATTTTATTGTGTCTCAGTTTACCAAAGAGATCACCAAAGAAATTCCACTAGAACAGACATAAAAATAATACTCTGGAGGCCAGGCATGGCAGCTCAGGCCTGTAATCCTAGCACTTTGGAAGGCCGAGGCGGGTGGATCACAACGTCAGGAGTTCAAGACCAGCCTCACCAAGATGGTGAAACCCCATCTCTACTAAAAATACAAAAAATTAGCTGGGCACGGTAGCAAGCACCTGTAATCCCAGATACTTGGGAGGCTGAGGCAGGAGAATCACTGGAACCTGGGGTACAGAGCTGCCGTGAGCCAAGATCGCACCACTGCACTCCAGCCTGGGTGACAGAGTGAGACTCCGTCTCAAAAAAAAAAAAAAAAAACCTCTAGAATTTCTTTAGCTTTATCTCCTGAAGTCCCACATGTATTTCTCCTAACTTTTTAAAAACTATTTTCCTGCAAAATTGAAGCTTTATTCTCTCTCTCTCTCATAAAACTCTACCTGTGTTAGCTTTCTCATCTACTTTCTCATCTACTTTTGTTCCACACAATGAAGTCCACTATGTTGTAAGTAACATCCTATCCTTTCTTATGTTAATGAGTTTCACTCAGTTTAGGCCCTTTTATTACTGCAATTCTCTTTTTTAAGTTGTGTAGTATTATAAAGCCAACTGCCAAAACTTGGTGATGTAAAACTGTAAAAGCAATAAAAATTCCTTATATCTCAGTATTCTGCAGGTTAACTGAGCTCAACTGAGTGTTTCTTACACTTCATGTAGTGTTACCAGGGACAAGATCATTGCCAACTCCATTGAGTAGGGATTTTCAATGAGGCCCATGCACACAGGTTGCAATTATTGATAGATTTATTTTCAGATTTCTGTTTGGGCTCAACCAGGATGCTTTCATTCTCCTATAGGTTAGCTTCTCAACACTGCTTGGAGTTCTCACAGCGTAGCTGCTGAACTTCAAGAAGGAGCCTTCCAAAATTTAAAGTTTGAAGCTGCTGAATTCTTAAGGGCCCATCTTCAGAAGTTGTACAGTGTAATTTCTGCCTCATTGTATTGGTGAAAACAATTTACAAGATAAACTCAGATTCCAGGAAAAAGGAAATAGATTCAAACTCTTAGTAGGAAACATGACAAAGACGTTGTAGCCACCTTTAATGTCATATGTTTTTATAACTTTTTCCACAAAAACAAAAATTTGTTTATGCTGATTCAAGAGAGCTTCCTTCTTTTTCAGGCGAGAAAGTTGAAAAGCAATGGAGACTTAAACATTACCATATGTTGACAATGCTAAAATGTTTATTTTTTTATATTTCATATATCAAGAATAATCTCATAATCAATAGTAGGTAATACTTACAATTGGTAGCATATATTTTCTTTATAAATGATGTATGTGAAGATTTAGTTTACAATAAATAGACTTATATTTGATGAAATATATAATTTGAGGTTTGTATGTGTCTACTTTGCATTAATTATTCTCTTTTCAAGCGGCAAATACTCGAAATTTTATTCTATGCCCAATGTTGTTATTCTTTGTGTGCTGCACATGTAGTCTCTGCTACAATAATACCTTTGATAGAAGGAAAAAGATCTACGAGAAGACCAACTATATTTGTCAGGGGGTTCATCAAATAGGTTAGGCTACGCTGCTTTAAAAAAATCCCCAAATCTGTGGTTTAGTACAATGAAAGATATTTTTCTCCCATGCCACCTGAACGTTGCTCATTTTGGTGAGGAGCTTCGTTTTATGCAGAGTCATTCACACACCCATGTTGATATGGTGTTTGTTCACATTTTATCTAGTATCACATCATCTTATAGTATGGGGGCACAAAAACGAGATGGATGGTGATACAGGTACAGACTCTTCTGCTTTTTTCTATTCCTAACTATCTATTCCACAATTTGTTCATCCTAATAAAGATGGCTTCACACAAATAGAGAAGGAGCTTGATTTGTGGGACAGCAGATGGAGTGTTGGGTGTGTATATCTCGCTCTACATTGGCCTGTATTTCTTCCAGCCAGTGTGATAAAAGGGACTTCAGGACTTTTCATATTTAAAAAAAAGTTACACTCTAAGTCAATTATTCATGTTAAAATGTCCATTACTAAAGATTTGTTACAGTGGATTAAGAAATTATCTCTCATTAACACAATTATGTGACTATGTTTTGAATGCTGAACACTTTGAATCATTATTATAAAGTTGTGAGAGGTTTTTTATGAGTGAACTTAGTAAAAAATAACTTGATATAGGGAAAATCTAGATTCAACTCAGTAAAGTCAGCCTCAAGTAGTATGTTTATATGATTCCTGCAACTCAGGCAAGGATAATGGCGCTGAGCTTTTCAGAGTGACAGAGGGAACAAATGAAGAGCATGTCAAATAAGTGGTGGCATGATATCAAAATAAATCTTACTTTAAGTGACTTTCATTTTCATTTTCATTATGCAGAGTCATTCACACACCCATGTTGATATGGTGTTTGTTCACATTTTATCTAGTATCACATCATCTTATAGTATGGGAGCACAAAAACGAGATGAAAATAGAAAATTTTCATTTTCTCACCTGTTATTATGAATGGGGCCTGAATCAGGTCTGATTCATGGGCATGTTATCAGTGGGGTCACGTGGTTCCCTGGTTAGAACATTCCAGGCGTTTAAGAGAGCCCAGACATAAACAAAAACTACCTCTAGATGACCACACCTGACTCCAGATGAGTGAGCGATCCCCTCTGAGAATGCTTAACTCTTGCAGAGCTGCCGAGGTTGCCCATCAGCTTATGAGCTACTGAATTTTTGTTATTTGGCAACAATAGCAAACTGATACAAAGACCTGGGAGATGACTGTCATCACAGTGCATTGACTGCGATGCCACTTTTTCTGAGCACTGATTATGTGTTCCAGATACTGTTCAAAGCCATTTTTATTTTATCATATTTGAACCTTGTACCAATTAGATTGCTATGGTATTATCCTCATTTTACTGCTAAGATAATTTAAGTAGCAGAAAACCAGCAACTCATCCAAGGATTTTAATACATCGTATGGCATAATGGAAAAGCGGGCAGTTTCATGTTTAGGCCTGTTTGTATATCACTGCATTATTTTGCTCAAGGTCACAGAAATCTATTTGTATGACATTAGCAGATTGTTTTGGCTGATTGTTAGCCATTATTTTGGCTCGGCTTTCCTCAATTTGGATTGGTGATGTCAAGGGCCTTCCAGCTAAGAATTTAGTTTCATATTCTGCTCCACAATTTTGATTCAGGCTAGGGGAACAGCAAATGTGGTAGATGTAAGTTTCTATGCAACAACATTTTGTCTGATTAAAGGGGCAAATGCTTAGATGTTCTACTGTGACTCTTTATTGTGCAGCTGTACAATGGCTGCCTTCGCTCTCACCCTTTGTCCCAGACCCTGGGCACTCACCCTGATCTCTCCTTTTGGGGTCAGCTAGCGTGTATTCTGTTCTGGGTAGTTTCTCTACGCCAAGCCAGCAAAAGGTGACAAGTAATTTTCCAGAGGATATTTAGTGACAATTACTAAAAGAAAAGATTCAGTGAGAAAAATGATAAACTGAAGTAGAAATAAAACAAAATACAATAAAATGAAATTCAATAAAGAACATGGAGAAAACTTTCAGGTCTGACACAGGCTCAACAGTTATTCCCCAACCCCTTACTAAAATGATACCTGGAGATGGATTGAGATTTTACCATAGCCTTATGTTCTCTGGTGTGAGGTTAATCAAACTGACCTCATCTTTCAGATTCCTTGACAATGACCACAAAAACCCTCTACTTTTTCTCAGAACTTAGGTTAGAAGACACATGGATTGCCAAAGACCGATGCCCTCCTGCCTTATATTTTTAAAGCCACCTACAATGGATTGAAAAAAGACCTCTAAGCCAGTAGTTCTGAAATTTTAGTTTGCATCATGATAAAGACTTGTTAGAAAACAGGTTATCAGATGTCACATGAGGTTTCTTATTTAATTAGTCTGTGCAGGCCCTGAGAATCTGCATTTTTAACAAGTTGCTGAGAGATGGTAATATTGTTAGACTGGGGACCAACATTGAAACCCCTGCTCTTGTTTTTTTTTTTTTTTTCTTAGCTTAGTTAAAATATGTTATATTACAATTCAGAGTCTTTCTCCTGAAATTATAGCTACTGAAAATATAGCTATACGTTAAGGAAACATAGTTTGCTATTTCTATTTTCCAGTTTCAAGGGTACCACAGCATTCATAATTGTGGCAAAATTTTAAAGCAGACCTATTGCAATTCTAGTTATTCTTTAGATTCAGATACACCTAGGAAAAATTGTAGTTACAGTTTTACAGGAAGAAGACTTGGTACTAGGGTGAATCTCAACTTATTTTCAGGCTATAGTTTTAAAACATAGTACTTCATGTAAATCTAGATGGCTCTGATAATTGAAAAAGGAAGAAAACTGCCAATTAATTTGTTTCCTCAATGGCTGTGTAAAAACAGACATTCCACAATGATGTTAACCCCAGGAGATCATGGTGAAAAATAGCCCACTGATGTTTTGATTACCACAATGAGTTTGTGGAGGCATCACTGATATATGGTTATGATTGTATATTTACTCACAACTTTATTGAACTCCATTATGAAAGTTTATAGCAGAGTTACATCATTATAAGTAACACGAGCAGCTAGAAAACCCTGAGGAAACATAGTTAAGTAGAGGATTAAATAGTTTTTTAAAATGGATGAAATAGTCTAGTATCAATTAGAGAAAGGATTATTTTCAACTGTGAAAGCCAAGGCTTTCTGTCACTTGTCTGTGGGGTGATGGCTCTCTCTGCAATGAAATCAATACAAGACTAGTTTTTGTAAACTGCCTATTTGAAGGACTGAGGAAAACAAATATACTATTTTCACCAAAGTAATCAAATTGTAGATTGGCATCCTAATCATCTTCTATGGAAATTATTGATCCCAGTGGCATGGCAGCTGTCACCTTTCTTCTCAGTAAGGGGCCAGCTGTTACTGTCATTGGACTCAAATTCTCTGTCAAACACTGATGTAGAACACAAAGTTAATGTGTCTCCCAGCCCAATTTGAAAAGTATCTTACATTGATGTATTCCTTTAATTATCTTTAAAAGTAAAACATTCTTTTTATCAAATTCTCTTTTCTCATAGATATATAATCCAACTGGTATAGCGTTCATTTGTGAAGGAAAAATTAAACCAGAAGATATAATAGAATCATGCTAGTATAATTAATACCTTAAAATTAATTATATTGCATATAATTAATGTTTTTAAAATACTCATTAAAATGACCAAATTAAATGCTTTTTCTTTAATAATATGAAAGGTTGGAGTGGCTATGAAGATTTATATATGGCACAATACATAAAAGATGAAAAAAAGTTAAATAAAACAAAATCTGGACATGCCAGCTTAACTCCGAAAAGCGTACTAGACTTCAAAGTCACTCTTACTTTTTGGTGTTGAGAGAGCAGGTGTTGGGACCGAGTGTGGCTTCATAGCATGCTTGCATATTCCTCCCAAGTGAGCCAAGAATTCATGGCCCTGATGCCTCTTTTCCCAAGTCATTTCTCAGATTTGTGTCTGCAGTGATAAACCTTAAGGGATGAGGTAATGTGTCTCATCAGGATAAAAAGAGGCATTCTCCATATTCCATTTCTGTAATGTAGTTTGCTGAAAGTACAAACTCCTTCTGGGTCTCTGCATGCCCTGGTTATGGCTTAGTGGCAAGATGATCCTAATCAAATATACTGACACTCAGCCTGGTTGCTGTGTGGTGAGCAAAAATGACTTTGTCTTTGATCCAGGAGATTCTTACCTTCTGTCGTTGACTAGAAACAATAGTAATAGGCAGTTTCTAGAAGTAAATTTGCTAATTTAATAGCTATAGCAAAATAGCTATGCAAATGATACAAAACACAGTAAATTAGGAAAATATGTATATTCCTACAGTTGCCTGTTTCAGGACACCATCTAATTAAAGTAATTAAACATTGTAAACCAAAAATAAAATCCTAAGTCCCTCACCAACTAAATCCAGAAAAACCTTAAAAACAAAGTTCCTAGCCATGATAGGACGGAAAGTCAGACAGGCTCATTATGCCCCCTCTCTTTTGCAATTTAGACACAGCAACTAACCTCATGAGATTGACAGGACAGACTCTCTGTGGCAATAAGATGTAAAATTATAAACAGGACCTAAGGCTATGCCAGGCAACAGTTAAGCCATGCACTACACTTAAAGAATAAACTGTGTTCTGTCTGCGACCAGGTTTTTTTTTTTCCTCCTTTTTTCTCTAGCAGCCAAACAAGCACTGACCCTTGAGATAAGCAATATTAAAACAATTACAAATCATCTACCTCACAGATGATGACTAACTGAAACCCTGTTCCACCAGCGATAACTACAACTTTGATTGGACAAGAAACTGATTTCAATAACTTTCTCCAGTTAAGAAGACTACTGACCAAAGATGGCCAAATAGGAACAGCTCCAGTCTGTAGCTCACAGCGTGATCGACATAGGAGATTAGTGATTTCTGCATTTTCAACTGAGATACCTGGTTCATCTCACTGGGACTGGTTGGACAGTGGGTGCAGCCCACAGAAGGGTGAGCCGAAGCAGGGCAGGGCATCGCCTCACCCAGGAAGCACAAAGGGTCTGGGGATTTCCCTTTTCTAGCCAAGGGAAGCCATGACAGACTACCTGGAAAAGTGGGACACTCACACACAAATACTGTGCTTTTCCCAAGGTCTTAGCAACTGGCAGACAAGGTGATTCTCATCCGTGCCTGGTTCAGTGATTCCCACACCCATGGAGCCTTGCTCACTGCAAGTCCAGCAGTCTGTGATCAATCAGTGAGACTGCAGCCTGGCTGGGGGAGGAGCACCTGCTATTGCTGAGACTTGAGTAGGTAAACAAAGCCACCAGGAAGCTCAAACAGGGCGGAGTCCACCACAGTTCAACAAGGCCTACTGTCTCTAGACTCCACCTCTGTGGGCAGGGCATAGCAGAACAAAGGACAGCAGACAACTTCTGCAGACTTAAAAGTCCCTGTCTGACAGCTCTGAAGAGAGCAGTGGTTCTCCCAGCATGGCATTTGAGCTCTGAGAACGGACAGATTGCCTTCTCAAGTGGGTCCCTGACCTCCGTGTAGCCTAAGTGAGAGATACCTACCTCCCAGTTGGGGCTGACAGACAATTCATATAAGTGGCTGCCCGCTGTGACAAAGCTTCCAGAGGAAGGATCAAGCAGCAGTATTTGCTGTTCTGAAATATTTGCTGTTTTGCAGCCTCTGCTGGTGATACCCAGACAAACAGGGTCTGGAGTGGAACTCAGCAAACTCTAACAGACCTGCAGCTGAGGGACCTGACTGTTGGAAGGAAAACTAACAAGTAGAAAGGAATAGTCTCAACATCAACAAAGAAGGTCATCTATACCAAAACTCTATCTGTAGGTCACCAATATCAAAGACTAAAGGTAGATAAAACCACAAAGTTGGGGCAAAACCAGAGCAGAAAAGCTGAAAATTCTAAAACTCAGAGCACCTCTTCTCCACCAAAGGATCACAACTCCTTGCCAGCAACAGAACAAAGTTGGACAGAGAATGACTTTGATGAGTTGACAGAAGTAGATTTCAGAAGGTTGGTAATAACATACTTCTCTGAGCTAAAGGAGAATGTTCGAACCCATTGCAGGAAGCCAAAATCCTTGAAAAAAGATTAGACAAATGACTAACTAGAATAAACAGTGTAGAGAAGACCTTAAATAAACTGATGGAGCTGAAAGCCATGGCATGAGAAATTCGTGACACATGCATAAGCTTCAATAGCTGATTGATCAAGTGGAAGAAAGGGTATCAGTGATTGAAGATCAACTTAATGAAATAAAATGAGAAAACAAGATTAGAGAAAAAAGAGGAAAAAGAAGCAAACAAAGCCTCCAAGAAATATGGGACTATGTTAAAAGACCAAATGTATGTTTGATTGGTGTACCTGAAAATGATGGGGAGAATGGAACCAACTTGGAAAATGCTCTTCAGGATATGATCCAGGAGAACTTCCCCAACATAGCAAAGCAGGCCAACATTCAAATTCAGGGAATACAGAGAACACCACAAGGATAATCCTCGAGAAGAGCAATCCCAAGACATATAACTGTCAGATTCACCAAGGTCTAAATGAAGGAAAAAGTGTTAAGGGCAGCCAGAGAGAAAGGTCGAGTTACCCACAAAGGGAAGTCCATCAGACTGACAGCGGGTCTCTCAACAGAAACCCTACAAACCAGAAGAGAGTGGGGGCCAATATTCAACATTCTTAAAGAAAAGAATTTTCAACCCAGAATTTCATATCCAGCCAAACTAAGTTTCATAAGCTAAGGAGAAATAAAATCCTTT
>NW_012115488.1:20426511-20578740 GCF_000951035.1 Colobus angolensis palliatus | reverse complement strand
CAACATTCTTAAAGAAAAGAATTTTCAACCCAGAATTTCATATCCAGCCAAACTAAGTTTCATAAGTGAAGGAGAAATAAAATCCTTTACAGACAGGCAAATGCTGAGAGATTTTTTTCACAACCAGGTCTGCATTGAAAGAGCTCCTGAAGGAAACATGGAAAGAAACAACTGGTAACAGCCACTGCAAAAACATGCCAGATTGTAAACACCATCGATGCTAGGAAGAAACTGCATGAACTAATGGGCAAAATAACCAGTGAACAGCACAATGACAGGATCAAATTCACACATAACAGTATTAATTATAAATGTAAATGGGCTAAATGCCCCAATTAAAAGACACAGATGGCAAATGGGATAAAGAGTCAAGATCCATCAGTGTGCTGTATTCAGGAGACCCATCTCACATGCAAATACACACAGGCTCAGAATAAACAGATGCAAAAAGATCTACCATGCAAATGGAAAAAAAAAAAAAATCAGGGGTTACAATCCTAGTCTCTGATAAAAAAGACTTCAAACCAACAAAGATCTAGAGTCAAAGAAGGGAATTACATAATGGTAAAGGAATCAATTCAACAAGAAGAGCTAACTATCCTAAATACATATTCACCCAATACAGGAGCACCCAGATTTGTAAAGCAAGTCCTTAGAGACCTACGAAGAGATTTAGACTCCTGCACAATAATAATGGGAGATTTTAACACCCCACTGTCAATAATAGACAGATCAACAAGACAGAAGGTTAAAAAGGATGTCCAGGACCTGAACTCAACACAGCAGACCTAATAGACATCTACAGAACTCTCCACCCCAAATCAACAGAATATACATTCTTCTCAGCATCACATCACATTATTCTAAAACTGACCACATAATTGGAAGTAAAGCACTCCTCAGCAAATGTAAGAGAACAAAATCACAAAAAACTGTCTCTCAGACCACAGTGCACTCAAATTACAATGCAGGATTAAGAAACTCACTCAAAACCACACAACTACATGGAAACTGCAAACCTGCTCCTGAATGACTACTGGGTAAATAACAAAATGAAGACAGAAATAAAGATGTTATTTGAAACCAATGAGAACAAAGACACAACATACCAGAATTTGTGGGATACATTTAGAGTAGTGTTTAGAGGGAAGTTTATAGCACTAAATGCCCATAAGAGAAAGCAGGAAAGATCTAAAATTGACACTCTAACATCACAATGAAAAGAACTAGAGAAGCAAGAGCAGACAAATTCAAACCCTAGCAGAAGGCAAGAAATAACTAAGATCAGAGCAGAACTGAGAGAGATAAAGACACACAAAACCCTTCAAAAAATCAGTGAATCTAGGAGCTGGTTCTTTTGAAAAGATCAACAAAATTGATAGACTGCTTGCAAGACTAACAAAGAAGAAAAGAGAAGAATCAAATAGATGCAATAAAAAATGATAAAGGGGATATCACCACTGATCCCACAGAAATACAAACTACCATCAGAGAATACTACAAATACCTTTATGTAAATCAACTAGAAAATCTAGAAGAAATGGACAAATTCCTGGACACATACTCCTTCCCAAGACTAAACCAGGAAAAAGTTGAATCTCTGAATAGACCAACAGCAGGCCCTGAATTTGAGGCAATAATTAAGAGCCTACCAACGAAAAAAAGTCCATGACCAGTCGGATTCACAACCGAATTCTACCAGAGGTACAAAGAGAGGAACTGGCAACATTCCTTCTGAAACTATTCCAATCAATAGAAAACGAGGGAATCCTCCCAACTCATTTTATGAGGCTAACATCATTCTGATACCAAAACCTGGCAGAGACACAACAAAAATGAGAATTTTAGACCAATATCCCTGATGAACATCGATGCAAAAATCCTCAATAAAATACTGGCAAACTGAATCCAACAGCACATCAAAAAGCTTATCCACCACAATCAAGTTGGCTTCATCCCTGTGATGCAAGGCTGATTCAACATACACAAATCAAAAAATGTAACCCACCACATGAACAGAACCAGTGACAAAAATGACACGATCATCTCAACAGATGCAGAAAAGGCCTTTGACATAATTCAACAGCCTTTCATGCTAAAAACTCTCAATAAACTAGATATTGATGGAATGTATCTCAAAATATTAAGACCTATTTATGACAAACCCACAGCCAATATCACACTGAATGAGCAATAGCTGGAAGCATTCCCTTTGAAAACCGGCACAAGACAAGTATGCTTTCTCTCACCACTCCTGTTCGACATAATGTTGGAAGTTCTGGCCAGGACAATCAGGCAAGAGAAAGAAACAAAGGGTATTCAAGTAGCAAAAGAGGAAATCAAATTGTCCCTCTTTGCAGATGACATTATTGTATATTTAGAAAACCCCATTGTCTCAGCCCAAAATCTTCTTAAGCTGATAAGCAGATTCAGCAAAGTCTCAGGATACAAAATCAATGCGCAAAAATCACAAGCATTCCTATAAACCGTTAACAGACAAACAGAGAGCTGAATTATGAGTGAACCCCCATTCACAATTGCTACAAAGAGAATAAAATACTTAGGAATCTAACTTACAAGGGATGTGAAGGAACTCTTCAAGGAGAACTACAAAACACTACTCAAGGAAATAAAAGAAGATACAAATAAAAGGAAGAATATTCCATGCTCATAGATAGGAAGAATCAATATCATGAAAATGGTCATACTGCCTCAAGTAATTTAATATTCAATGCTATCCCCATCAAGCTACCAATGACTTTCTTCACAGAATTGGAAAAACAACTACTTTAAAGTTTACATGGAACCAAAAAAGAGCCTGCATTGCCAAGACAATCCTATGCAAAAAGAACAAAGCTGGAGGCATCACGCTATCTGCCTTCAAACTATACTGCAAGGCTACAGTAACCAAAACAGGATGATACTGGTACCAAAACAGAGATACAGATCAATGGAACAGAACAGGGGCCTCAGAAATAACACCACCACATCTACAACCATTTGATCTTTGACAAACCTGACAAAAACAAGCAATGGGGAAAGGATTCCCTATTTAACAAATGGTGCTGGGAAAACTGGTTAGCCATATGTAGAAAGCTGAAACTGGATCCTTTCCTTACACCTTATACAAAAATTAATTCAAGGTGGAATAAAGAATTAAATGTTAGACCTAAAACCATAAAAACTCTAGAAGAAAACCTAGGCAATATCATTCAGGACATAGGCATGGGCAAGGACTTCATGACTAAAACACCAAAAGCAATGGCAATAAAAGTCAAAATAGACAAATGGGATCTAATTAAACTAAAGAGCTTATGCACGCAAAAGAATCTACCATCAGAGTGATCAGGCAACCTACAGAATGGGAGAAAATTTTTTCAATTACAAAGGGCTAATATCCAGAATCTAAGAAGAACTCAAACAAATTTACTAGAAAAAAAATCCCATCAAAAAGTGGGCAACAAAGAAGACATCTTTGCAGCCAACAGACATATGAAAAGATGCTCATCATCACTGGTCATCAGAGAAATGCAAATCAAAACCACAATGAAATACCATCTCACACCAGTTAAATGATGATCATTAAAAAGTCAGGAAACAACAGATGCTGAAGAGGATGTGGAGAAATAGGAACACTTTTAAACTGTTGGTGGGAGTGTAAAGTAGTTAAATCATTGTGGAAGACAGTGTGGCGATTCCTCAAGGATCTAGAACCAGAAATACCATTTGACACAGCAGTCTAATTACTGGGTATATACTGAAAGGATTATAAATCATGCTACTATAAAGACACGTGCACATGTATGTTTATTGAGGCACTATTCACAATAGCAAAGACTTGGAACCAGCTCAAATATCCATCAAAGGTAGACTGGATTAAGAAAATGTTGCATATATACACCATGGAATACTATGCAGCCATAGAAAAGGATAAGTTCATGTCCTTTGCAGGGACATGGATGAAGCTGGAAACCATCATTCTCAGCAAACTATCACAAGGACAGAAAACCAAACACCACACGTTCTCACTCATAGGTGGGAACTGAATAATGAGATCACTTGGACACAGGACAGGGAACATCACACATTGAGGCCTGTTGTGTAGTGAGGGGCTGGCGGAGGGATAGCATTAGAAGAATTACCTAATGTAAATGATGAGCTGATGGGTACGTCAAACCAACATAGTACATGTATACCTATGTATCAAACCTGCATGTTGTGCACATATACCCTAGAACTTACAGTCAAATTGAAAAAAAAAAAGACTGCTGACCATAAACTGATTCTTGCCAGTTTATGGAGGCTGCACACTTGAGTGCTTATGTGTCCTGAAATGATTTTTTGACATATCCAGTCTATTTGTAATACATTTCATGGTAAGTCTCTGCTCCAATGTGAACATGAGTTGTATGTTACATGTGTGTTTGTTCAATTCATATGTGCCAGGACCACCTTCATGAATATACATAGTTCCTCCTGTAACTTGTTAAATATGTATCCTTAGCCAACCCCTTCAACATTAAGTCTCCTACCCCAAATCTTCTTCTATTTGAAGTGCCTGTTTCTGGACTTTGGTTGGAGCTTGTGCTTCCCGGCTTGTGGGATAACAAACTTGCAGGTTGTAACCATTTATAAAAACTGAAGTCTCTTTTCCAAACTTAGTGTGATTGTTAAGCTAACACATGTATTAAACACAGGTATGTAAATATATGCAATAGATCCAAAAATTATTTTCTGCTTTATGCAGTTAATAAAATCACATGAAAGGAGTGGTCAAAATGGGTGACTAGAGGCAGCTAGTGTGCATGACTCTCAAAAACAGGAAAGAAAGGGGCAAGTAAATACAGCACCTTCAACTGGAACATCCAGGTTCTTACATTGGGATTAATCAAGGAAACAACTTGGCCCCCAGAAAATGGATAAAAGCAAGGCAGGACAACAACCCAGCCAGGATTGACAGGGAACCACTCCCATCCAGGGATGCTTTGAGTGAAGATGTGACCCTGGGAACCCACGATTCTCCCATGAATCTTTGCATCCCTCAGGACAGGAGATCCCTTCATGAACCCATTCCAACAATCTGACACACAGAATGTGAATTCTTGGCAAAGCAGCTTAATAGATCTGATATAAATAAAATGCATACTACAAGAATATCATAATGCAATCTCAAGTATTCATAGCAGAATAGAGCACATGAAGGAAATAATCTCAGAACTTGAAGACTGGCTTTCTGAAATAAGACTGGCAGACAAGAACAGAGAAAACAGATAAAAAGGAATGAACAAAACCTCCAAGAAATATGGGATTATGTAAATAAACGAAATCTATAACTCCTTGTATACCAGAAAGAGATGGGGAGAATGGAATCAACTTGGAAAACATATTTCAGGATATATTACCTATGAGGACATCCCAACCGAGCTAGGGAGGCTAACATTCAAACTTAGGAAATGTAAAGAACCCCAGTAAGATATTCCACAAGAAGATCATCCCCAAGACACATAATCATCAATTTCTCCAAGGTCAAATTGAAAGAAAAAATGTTAAAGGCAGCTAGAGAGAAAGGCCAGATCACATACAAAAGGAAGCCCATCAGAATAATAGCAGAACTTTCAGATGAAATCCTAAGCCAGAAGAGATTGGGTATCAATATTCAACATTCTTAAAGAGAGGAAATTCCAACCCAGAATTTTATATCCAGCCAAACTAACTTTCATAAGCAAAAGATAAATAACATCCCTTACAGACAAACAAATGCCGAGCAATCTCATTAACAACAAACCTGCCTTACAAGAGCTCCTGAAAGAAGCACTAAATATGAAAAGAGAAGACCATTATCAGCCACTACTAAAGCACACTGAAGTATACAGACTAGTTAAACTATAAAGCAACTACATAAATGAATCTGCAAAATAACCAATTAACATCATGATGACAGAATCAAATCCACAAATATCAATACTAATCTTAAATGTAAATGGGCTGAATGTCCAAATCAAAAGACACAGAGTGGTAAGCTGGATAAAGAACCAAGACCCAATGGTATGTTGTCTTGAAGAGACTCATCTCACATGCAAAGCACACATAGGCTCAAAATAAAGTTATTGAGGAAATTTACCAAGCAAATGGAAAAAAAGGAAGAGCAGGGGTTGAAATCTTATTTCTGGGAAAAAAAAAAGGAGTTTAAACCAACAAAGATAACAAAAATACAAAGAAGAGCATTACATAATGGTAAAGGGTTCAATTCAACAAGAAGATCTAACTATCCTAAACATATACACACCAAAATACAGGAGCACCTACATTCAGAAAGCAAGTTCTTAGAGACCTTCAAAAAGACTTATATTTTCACATAATAATAGTGGGAGACATTAACACCCCACTGACCCTATGAGACAGATCATAGAAATAAAAAATTAACAAAGATATTCAGGACCTGAACTCAGCATTAAATCAAATGGACCTGATAGACACCTACAGAACTCTCTACTCCAAAACAATAGAATATACATTCTTCTCATCACCACATGGCACTTACTCTGAAATCGATCACATAATCAGAAGTAAAATACTCCTCAGCAAATTCAAAAGAAATGAAGTAATAGCAAACAGTGCCTCAGACCACAGAAACAATAAAATTAGAGATCAATATTAAGAAATTCATCCAAAACCATACAGTTACATGGAAATTGAATAACCTGCTGCTGAATAACCTTTGGGTAAATAATGAAATTAAGGCAGAAATCAAGAACTTATTTGAAAATAACGAGAACAAAGATACAATTTAGCAGAATATCTGAGCCCAGCTAAGGAAGTGTTAAGCAGGAGATTTATAGCACAAAATGTCCATATCAAAAAGGTAGAAAGACCTCAAATTTACAACATAACATCACAACTAAAGGAACTGGAGAACCAAAAGCAAGCAAATCACAAAGCTAGCAGGAGACAAGGAATAACCAAAATCAGATCTGAACTGAAGGATATTAAGACATGAAAACCCATTCAAAAGATCAAATATTATATAAACTGTTTTTTTTTTGAAAAAACTAATAAAATGAACCACTAGCTAAATGAATAAAGAAGAAAAGATAGAAGATTTAAATAAACACAATCAGAAACTACAAGGGGATATTGCCACTGACCCCACAGAAATACAACCATCAGAGAATATAATGAACAATTCTGTAAACATCTAGAAGAAATGGTTAGATTCCTGGACACATGCACCCTCCCAAGTCTGAACCAGGAAGAAATCAAATCCCTGAACAGACCAATAATGAGCTCTGAAATAGAGGCAGTAATAAATAGCCTACCAACCAAAATAAGCCCAGGACCAGATGGATTCACAGCTGAATTCTACCAGATGTACAAAGAAGAGCTGGTACAATTCCTGCTAAAACTATTTCAAAAAAATTCAGAGGAGAGATCCCTCTCTAGCTTATTCTATGAGGTCAGTTTCCTCCTGATACCAAAACCTGGCAGTGATACAACAACAACAACAACAACAAAACTTCAGACCAATATCCTTGCTGAACATTGACACAAAAACCTTCAACAAAATACTGGCAAACCGAATCCAGCAGCCCATCAAAAATCTTACCCACAAGTATCAAGTAGGCTTCACCCCGGGATTCAAGGTTGGCTCAACATGTGCAAATCAATAAACGTGATTCATCATATAAACAGAACTAAAGATAAAAAACACATAATTATCTCAATAGATGAAGAAAAGGCTTTCAATTAACTTCAACAATCATTCATGTTAAAAACTCTCAATAAACTATGTATTGAAGGAACATACCTCAAAATAATTAGAGCAGTATATGACAAATGCATAACTAACATCATATTGAATGGGCTAACCTGGAAGCATTCCCCTTAAAAACCAACACAAGACAAGAATGCCCACTGTCACCATTTTCATTCAAGATAGTATTGGAAGTCCTGACCAGGTCAATTGGGCAAGAGAAATAAATAAAGAGCATCCAAATAGGAAGAGAGAAAGTTAAGTTATCCCTGTGCTAGAAAACACCTACTCTCAGCTCAAAAGCTTCTTAAGCTGATGAAGAACTTCAACAAGTCTCAGAATGCAAAATCAGTGTGCAAAAATCACTGGCATTCTTGTATAAAAAAAAAGATCAAGCCAAGAACCAGATCAGGGATGAGCTTTTATTCACAATTGCCACAAAAGAATGAGATATTTAGAAATACAGCTAACTAGGGATGTGAAAGATCTCTACCAGGAGAACTACAAATCACTTTTCACAGAAATCAAAGATGGCACAAACAAATGGAAAAACATTCCATGCTCATGGATGGGAAGAATCAACATTGTTAAAATGGTCATACTGCCCAAAGCAATTAATGGATTCAATGCTATTCCTATTAAACTATCATTAAGATTTTTTGCAGAACTAGAAAAAAAACTATTTTAAAATTCAAATGGAACCAAAAAGGAGCTCAAATAGCCAAGGCAATCCTCAGCAAAAAGAACAAAGCTGGAGGCATCGTGTCGCCCTTCTTCAAACTATACTATAGGGCTAACCAAAACAGCATCTTGCTGGCACTACAACAGACACATAGACCAATGGAACAAAATAGAGAACACAGAAGTAAGACTGCACATATACAACTGTGTGACCATCAATAAATCTTGCAAAAATAAGCAATGGGGAAGTATTCTGTATTCAACAAATTGTGCTGGGATAACTGGCTAGCCATATCCAGAATATTACAATTGGACCCCTTATGTACACCATATACAAAAATTAACTCAAGATGGATTAAAGACTTAAATGTAAAACTCAAGATTGCATAAATCCTGGAAGACGACCTAGGCAATACCATTCATGACATAGGCACAGGCAAAGATTTCATGACAAGGATGACAAAAACAATTACAAAATAAAACCAAAATTGATAAATAGGATCCAATTAAACTAAAGAGCTTCTGCACCACAAAATAAACTATCAACAGAGTAGCAGACAATCTGCATAATGGGAGAAAATGTTTGCGAAGGACACATTCAACAAAGATCTAATATGCAGCAACTGTAAAAAACTTAAACAAATTCACAGGAGAAAAACAACGCCATTAAAAAGCTGGCAAAGGACATTAACAGACACTTTTTAAAAGAAGACATACATGTGGCCAACAGTCACATGAAAATAAGCTTGACATCATTGATCATTAGAGATATGCAAATCAAAACCACAAGGAGATACCATCTCACGCCAGTCAGAATGGCTATTATTAAAAGGTCAAATAATAACAGATGCTCCAAGGTTTTGGGGAAAAAGAACAGTTATACATTGTTGGTGGGAGTGTAAATTAGTTTAACCATTGTGGAAGACAGTGTGACAATTCCTCAAAGACCTAAAGACAGAAATACCCTTCAACCCAGCAATCCCATTACTGGATACTTACCCAAAGGAATATAAATCATTGTATTATAAAGACATATGCACAGATGTGTTCATTGTGGCACTATTCACAAAAACAAAGACATAGAATCAACCTAAATGCCCACTTATATTAGACTGGATAAAGAAAATGTGGTAGAGGTATATCATGGAATACTATGCAGCCATAAAAAAAAAAAATGAGATTATGTTCTTTGCAGGGACATGGATAGAGCTGGCGGCCATTATCCTTAGCAAACTAGCACAGGAACAGAAAACCAAATATTGTGTGTTCTCACTTGTAAGTGGGAGGTAAATGTGATGACAACACAAGGACAGAGGGGAACAACGCACATTTTGGTCTTTTGAGTTTTCAGGTGGGAGGCAGGAGAGGATCAGGAAAAATAACTAATGGGTACTAGGCTTAATACCTGGCTGATGAAATAATCTGTGCAACAAACCCTCATGACACACAGAAGTCAAACTTACACATGTCCCCCTGAACTTCAAAAAAGTTAAAAAAAAATTACAAAAATAAAATCATGTGCCAATACATTAGATTTTATGCAACCTGCTTCAATTCGATTTGCTATTTTTGTTCTGGGAAAGATAAAAACCATTTTTAATATAAGAGACACTGCTTAGTAACATAGGTAGTCAATCGTATACCCCTCAGCCAAAAATATTTTCCTGTTGGATTTATCCTATTGGATTTTACCATTTCCTTATCCATGAGATCTGTATTTTATCACCTTGGAATTACATTACTGACTACTAAAATCTCCCAGAGACATATTTTCAAACAATATGTAGTGAAGACAACTTAGCCCACTGACTATAAAGTCATACAAATATGATTATTTTAGATTAAGAAAATATAAAAAGATATGAAGTGCATTTGCCATGTATTACTACATAGGTGAGCATTAAGAACTACTCAGGAATAAACAAAATCCATCATCTACTTTTATGCCTTTTATGGGGCATTGATTTGCCTGTCAATTACTGAGCATGCAGCATGTGCTAGTTTTTGTGAATAGCACTTTACAGATTATCCTTTATCCCTATAATATTATTCAAGTTAAATATGTTCATGCTTTATGAAGCAATTTAGAAATGTCTATCTACAAACAAATGCTTATATATATGTATATATATATATATATAATTCTATTTCATTGCAGGTATTTGGAAACTGTATAATTATATTAACGGCAATTTATATAGTTTGCATATTTATCCCTGCTCAAATCTCATGTTGAATTGTAATTCCCAGTGCTGGAGGTGGGGCTTGGTGGGAGGTTTTTGGATCATGGGGGCAGATCTCTCATGACTTGCTGCTGTCTTCATGATAGTAAATTCTTGAGAGATCTGGTCATTCAAAAGTGTGTGACACCTCCCTGCCCCCACTCTCTCTCTCTCTTGCTCCCATTCGTTCTCACCATGTTATGTGACTGCTCCACCTTTGCCTTTCACCACAACTGGAACCTTCTTGAGACCTCTCCAGGGCAGATGCTCCTATATATACTTCCTTTACAGATGGCAGAACCATGAGCCAAATTACCCAGTCTCAGGTATTTCTTTATAGAAATACAAGACCAGCCTAATACAGCAACAAAGCCAAGAATCAAAATAGTAATTTTGACAGTACAATAAGTACATAATTATCCACTGAATAGAACTTCATGCTTTGTCCAAATATTAATAAAATTAATAATATAATTGTTATATTATTAATAAAATAAAATTATATTATATTATTATTTTACCGGTCATGTGGGAGTGAATATATCAGACAATATATGATTTCTATTTCTAACCAACAATAATTTCTTTCCTTCTTTTTTATGAACTGAATCTGATTTTGTTCACTTATCTACTATAAAAGCATAATAACCCTGTCCTAAATTTAAAAGTAAATCTGCTTTAGTGTAAACTCATCATGGAAATCTCAAACCATTTATAGATGATTAATGTAGGACTGGCATGTGATAACAGTTCCGTCCAATTGGAAGTGAAGAAATGTCAGCTACAGGGTTTCTTGGAAACATGTCTGTTTCTAAAAATAACTAAATTGGAGGAGGCTGCACCTTATTTTCCCCACTGGACATTATTGTGTTTTTGTGTGATGCATGGAACTGCAGCACCCAGTGTGTGACAGTAGGAGAGTTAGAAAGAAGACAAGACTAATGCTCTGAGAATGGCAGAGAGAAAAAGGGTTCTAAGGTTCTCAGTCATTTTTTTGAACATCTGGGGTAATATTTTATAAAGTTCTACTATCAGGCCTTTTCATTATAAGACATAAAAATTTAATTAAACTTATTTCAAGTTAGATACTTTGTTGCCTGTAGCTGTGGAGCATTCTATTTGTTACCATGTAAAAAGCATGAAGTCTAAATGGACTATTTAAAGGAGAAATTGATTTGATCTATGATTTGTTCTACATATGCTCTTTTTGGGATTTGGAAACCAATAGTATTTCATTTGCTTACTAAATAATGTATTCTAATAGTTCTCAAATTCAAATTATAATACATAAAAATATATAATATCTCAACCAGATAAGATTATTTTAGTATGTAAATAATTTATTTCCAGGTATACTTTGAAAGTTATTTTTTTCCTGAGGATTTTCTGGTTATCATCTGTAGGTTTCCATAAATATCCCAATCAATGAAATTCTTTAAAAATTACAAGAATCGAATGAGTGTGTGAAACTTTACCAAATATACAAATAACTTTTCACATTTATCTGATCTGAAGTCCTTTAGGATATATGGAAAAAACTATTGCAAATTCAATGGGTAATAAGTCAAAAACTGCGCAATTCAAAGATAAAACTGATTTGTAAATATCAAAGATGACATAAAAGCACAGATGTGGGAATTTACAAGGCCTTTTATAATCTAGCTTCTTTTTACTTTCCTTCCCTTACCCCAGGCAGTATTTCATCCTCATCTCTCCCCTCACCCATTATCTGCATCAGAATTATTGAATTTCTTTCCATTTCTCATTGAAGCCAAAGTTTCTCTCAACTAAAGTTTTTGTTTAGCTACGGAACCTTCTTCTGGAAACATTCATTCTCAAATTTCCATTTAACCAGCTTCTATTTCATTCACTTCTCAGATTAGATACCTCTTTCTCTTTGGAGCTTTTCCTGACATAATGCAATGTGGTTAGGCATCTTCCTATTTAGAGTTTACCCTCTACTATTCCCATTATACCACTAATTCCATTATTTTGAATTTGACTGTTTTAACAGACTGTGAGCTATAGGAAATTGAGTGTATGTGTATGTTTGACTTGTTTACCTAACACAGTGCTTATTACTTTGTGGATACTTAATAAATACCTGTAGTTTTTCTGAATTAATAATAATTATTCTCAGTAATGAGGCTGGCATTTTAGAGTTTATAGGAGGAGAAAAGATTGCACAGAGAATGGAATTAGAGACTTCTAATTCACACTCACTGGCAGATCATTGCAATGTTTTCAGGATGAGGGACCCCACAGAGTTGGAAGCTAATTTTATAAATACCAACAGCTATTCAGTATGTTATGTTAACTTTCTACCATATATAAGACACCATGCTAGGTGCTGCTTAAACAGTGATGCACAGGACCTTGTTTTTTCTGCCTTTAACAAACTTGCAATCTATAGAATGAATGTATGAATAATGTGTCATTGTTTCTGAGCAGGAATTGTTTAGGGTAAGGTATTTGTAGTTAGTATAATTCCTCAGATACTCTTTTGCTTTCCCCAACCCATTTCTCTTCCATTAATAACTTTATCCAAGGAGTTTACATTTAGCTACCTAGAGGGATAACTTGACTATCATGTTCATGGCTACATGATTTATCTGTTAGTTATGATGTGGCAAATTTTCATGTGTTCCATCTTAAATTTTTTACCTTGTGATGGATTTACAAACATATAATGAAAGGGGAGAACTGTATTAAACCCTTAATTAAATGGTGGTTCTAAGAACCATGCTGTAAAACACGAACGTGTTATACAGCTATTCAAAAGGTTTTGTTTCTTCATATCCTTGTTCTATAGGCTTTTCTCTATTCTTTGAAAATAAAGACAGATTGGCTGAAATGGTAGAGCAATAACATAATTGAACCTCTCTTGGCACAAATATTCAGAATGTTTTTGTTAAATTAACATTGGCCCAGGTAATATAAGCACTACTTGAAATATTAGATAACAATAAAAATAGATGCTTTATTACTAAGAAAAAAATGTTGTATAATGTTAAAATGAATTACAACTCTGTAGAGTAACGACCATTCATATTATGAATTCTCATCTTCTGAAGAACCGAAAATGATTAATCCTGGCTAATACAAAGTGAAAGAATAAGAAATATTTCCACATTATAAGCTGGATTCCATTTTCTTACTAGTGAGACTTAAATAGGCCTTTATATTGAGAATAGAGACTGACCTCTTCATGTCCAGAATATTTTTTTGGGAAAACAAGTATTTTATTTAGGACACACATCAAATAAACCAGAACAAATAAAAGGAAATACTTACCTATTTTAAAAATTAGGAATATATATATTTTTTCTATTTTGTTGTGACTAAAATCATTAAAATAACTACTTATAAAGAACGTGTGTAATAAAAAATATGTATCACTGATAATGCTACTATACTAACCAAATTATTGTTATTAATAACTACATTTGTTTCTCTTTCCAGGCTTCTAAGTTTTTAAAAATATCATTGTTTATTTCTCAAAAATCTTCAGAGAGAGAAAGAGAGAGGGTGACACATACACACATACACACACACACACATAAATAGTCATATGCCACTTCTCAATGGGGACACCATCTGAGAAATGTGTTGTTAGGCAGTTTTGTCATTGTACAAACATCATAGCATGTACTTATGCAAACCTAGATGATATAGTCTTGTACACACCTTGCTGATTGCTAAGTATGATAGTTTATTGCTCCTAGGCTACAAATCTTTACAACATGTTGCTGTATGGAATACTGTAGGCAATTGTAATGCAATGGTAAGTATTTGTCTATCTAAACGTATCCAAATATAGAAAAGATACAGTAAAAATACAGTATAAAAGATTTTAAGAAGTGGTACACCGGTGTAGGGCACTTACCATGAATGGAGCTTGCAGGACTAGAAGTTGCTCTGGGTGAGTCAGTGTGTGAGTGGAGAGTGAATATGAAGGCCTAGAACATTACTGTACACTACTGCAGACTTTATAAACACTGTATACTTAGGCTGCACAAAAGTTTAAAATAAATTTCTTTAATAACAATTAATGTGTTAATTGTTATTGAATGTTAGCTTACTGTAACTTTTTTACTTTATAATCTTAATATTTTAAACTTCTTTACTCTTGTAATTACACTTAAAACATGAACATGTTGTACAACTATTCAAAAAGTTTTCTTTCTTCATATCCTTGTTCTATAGGCTTTTCTCTATTCTTAAAGTATATTTATTTATTTGACTTTGTAAGCTAATTTATTAAAAATGAAGACACAAACACACACATTAGCTTATGCCTACACAAGGTTAGGATCATCAATTTTACCACCTGCCACATTCACATCTTGTTTTTCTGGAAGGTCTTCAGGAGCAATAACACACATAGAGCTGTCATCTATGAGAATGATGCCTTTTTAAAGCACCTGCTTAAGGTTGCTTTACAGTTCACCTTTGCTTTCATAAGTAGAAGGTGTATATTCTAAAATAACAATAAAAAGTATAATGTAAATACATAAATCAGTGACATAGTAATCATAATTGTCAATATTATGTGCTCTACATCACTCTATGTGCTACATTTTTATATGACTGGCAGAGTGGCAGATTTATTTATACAATTATCACCAAAAAACATGTGAATAATGTCTTACAACATCACTAAGTGAAAGGAATTTTTCAACTTCACTACAATCTTATTTGAACTGCCTTCATATATGTGTCCTGTAGTTGACTAAAACATTATTATGTGGTGCATAACTGTATTTATTATTTATTTATTAATTTATATATGTATAACGGTTAGTTTTTCCCTTCATTTGGGGCTTATCCTGTCTCTTGGAATGTCTAGTAATTTTAGGTTGATTATAATTTTCTATTAATCGCATTGGAGGTTCCAGATGATATTTCTAAGGGAAAAAAATAGACAACTGGAAAAGACTCACATGATCCAGCTGTAGGAGTTTATAGCCTATAAGTTTAATAGAGTTGCAATTACCATACTTAGAAAAATGTAAAAAAAATAGAAGAAAAAGAAATGATTTGGAAATTTATTAGATTGCAACATGGAGAGTACTTGAGAGAGTCTGATATACCCTGTGGAGTTTATGGCTGCACTTGAACATAGACTGAGTGAACATAGACACTGACTATTTTGTTTAGTTAATTTTGAAAGTAGGAAAGTGGCTAGAGGAGTCTGCCTCTTTAGGAATTAAAGACAGGGCCAAAATAAGGCATCTTGTACTCCCCTATGGAAAGAAAACTGGAGTTTGCCAGATGTATGCCACTGTAGGTTGTTGAGGTCAAACTGTCTTTAAGCGAACTGTCCCTGCAGATGAGAGTAAGTCTTCTTACGTACCTTCAGAAACAGTAATTATGCAAGTAGGAGTCTAGAAGTTTCATGCAAGAATATTGGAGTTTGCCAAAGGTATGTATGCATTATTTTTTCAAATGGGATTTAGATATTATTGTTTGTAATGAGATCTCATAATGATACAAAAAACTGCAAAAAATTAATAGTTAATAATATTATGGTTATTTCTGCAAATGGTAAGGGTTACTGACTTCCCAACCATATTATGAAAATCCTATTTAAAATAAATTTCTTAAAGTAAAAATAATATTTCATTCATTTTCTTTTGCTTTGTGTTAATTTTGTAGTGTAAGCCGATGTAAATTTAGAAGGATTATATTCATTTTACTCATTTTCTTTTGCTTTGTCTTAGATTATTTTATAGCGTATGCAGATATAAATTTAGAAGCATTATCGGATGTCCTTTTAGTCACAGTCTTTACTCGAACCTTGTTTAAGTCACTTGATTGGCAATTGTTTTCTCTACTATTGTCTGGATAATACCAAATACCCAGACAGGGATTGTCAAACACATTCATTGTTCTTTCTCTTCCTTGGCCTCATTGCTGTGCTACTGCACTTGCTCTGTGTTAATGTGACATTGCTGTTAGAAAGTTTTCAATTTGTCTGTCACTAAAAGTTTCACTGCATTTTTCCGTGGCAGCTTAATCACATGCCCTGGGATGCCTTGTCACTTAGTTGTAATCGCAAGGCTAAAGTGATTTTGGCATTTCTTACCTGTAAGTTTACCAAAATACACTGCAGCCATTCTTGCATTAAATATGATATTTATTTGTCCTTTAACTTTAAGGAAATAGTAAAGTGATCACTACTTTGTTTCTATTTCTAAAGCTTAACTACTCCCATTAGCTACCAATGTCCTTGCTTCCTGACTCCTGTTTCCTGGAAGATATTTTGCTAAAATGTGACATTTTTGGAAACCAAAAATAGCCTATTCACCCAAATAGAATGATTTTTGGTGTTGTTATTAGAAAAAATAGAGAAGTAGACATTTAGCCTCAAAAAGTTTTACATGGAAATTTAACGTTTATGTATAATTACCTCCAATTTCCCAACAATCAGACCACTTCAACAGAAACAACAACAGCAGAATCACATGGAAATCATCATGCATTTTTGAAGTATCGTGAAAAGGGGTTGCTTCTGAAAGGGTCAAAATTTGAAGTGACTATTTTATGCATTTTAATACGTCCTTTTACACAATGAAAGAATCATGACACCTACCATGTGTAGGTCTCCAATCTCTCTCTCATTCCATGGGATAACATTAATTTCTGCTCCTATGATATTAGTATCACTACCTTGTGGCACAATGTGAAGACAAGATAAACATGCACAAAGTTATGCAATGATTATCTCATCTCTGCTTGGAGGTCGTTTTATCCTTTATGGTGATGAGCAAATACAGGCTGAATGAATAAACATAGAACACATTTTCCTTGGTAAAACATAAAATAGCTTATCAGGTTTTAGAATACTAACCAGCCATAATTTTAATGTAATTTAAATTATAATAAAATATTATATATAATGGAAATAAAATAAAATATATTTTAGTGAAAATATATAATAGAACATTATTCAGCCTTTAGAAAGAAGGAAATACTGCCATTTGTGAAAACAAAGATTTACCTGGAGACCTTCATGGTAAGTGAAATAAACAAATACAGAACGACAAATCCTGCATGATCTCATGTGCAGAATCTGAAAAAGCTGAACACATAGAAATAGAGAGTAGAGAGGTGGTTACCAGAGGTCGGGCAGTGAAGAAAGTGGGGAAATTTTGGTCAAAATGTACAAATTTCTAGTTCAAATATGAATCAGTTCTAAAGTTAAATGTACAGCAATGTGACTACAGTCAGTAGTCACAATGATTGACATTTGCTAACAGAATAGATCTTATTCTCACCACACATACACACACATACTACGTGAGGTCATAGATACATTAATTAGCTTTATTGTGATAATAATTTCACTATATATAAATATATATCAAAGTATCACATGGTGCACCTTGAATATATGCAATTATTTGTATAATTTATGGTACTTCATTAAAGCTGAAAAAAGTATAAATACTACTGTTTGTAAGGATAGATCCCATTCTAAATCATATTCTAATCTGAGTTCAAGGGAAGAAGCAAGAAAGGGAATATCAAATGCTTGGTATATGCTACGCAAGTGAAATGAGAGAAAAGTGGATTAGATAATAGTCATCTGAAAGTAATTAAAGGGAATTCCTTTCAATATAAGCTGTTCTTAGTTATGCATAAAATTAGGGCTATATAAACAGGGATGGAAAGGCATGATGTGAACTTTTCAAGCCACTCATTGAGTCATCTCTCAAAACTCATGGAAGTTCCCTAAAAATATATATATTTTCCATGAATTGTTTAGGCTTTTGGAAATGATTGAGCTTTATGAAACTTTATTAAAAATTTCTCATCTTTCATAAGTAGTCCTAGGGCAGTGAGTCTCTGTTAAGATAGATCTTGGACCTTTACCCTTGAGAACTCACTGATCAATGTGGTAGCCACTAGCCATGAGGCTAATAAAAGCTCTTGAAATGTGAGTAGTTCAGATAAGAATATGCTGTAAATGCAAAATACCTGCTGGATTTTGAAAGTTAATTTGAAAAAAAAATGTAAAATACATTTTGAATGAACTTTATATTGCTTATGCATTGATAACATTTTGCATATATTGGATATTTATTATTAAAATTAATTTCAACCGTTTCATCTCACACTTTAAGTGTGGCTACTAGATAGGGTAATAAAAAATTACCTATGTGGCTTCTATTTGTTGCTCACATTATATTTCTTTTGCAGTGATTAGATTCTTACTATTTCTGAAAAAATTTTAACTTGTTTCAAAATTGCTTAATAATACTTAAGTTCTTAGTTAATTAATGATATATGTTTATCTTAAATATTTCTAGTGAGAATTGAGATGGAAGGACATACACATACCTAATGCGATTTGAAATTAGGAGAATATATAATGCAATGCATTTGATGGTGCAGTGCTTTTCATTTACTGTTTGAGCTGTCAAATAACTGAAATATGGAGAATAACAAAGGAGTTAATGTTAAAAGGGAAAGAGACAGAAAAATGTTTCCCCTGGGTACTCTTTGGAAATATGAATAACCTTTGCATTCGCTTACCACATCTGTGGCTTAGCTAGATATAATGTTTTATATGTATTAGAAGGAGATACAGTTAGACTCTCAAAAGGAAGATTAAAAATAAGTCACTGGCATTCTCAATTACATTATAAAGGACAAATCTTTGTTAGTTGTTGAATGAAATAGCCAGTTTATAAAAACTGAGTAATAAGAAAAGACCTTGCATAAGGAAAAAAGCAAAACAAAACAATAAAACAGTTGGTTTCCTAGGAAGTAATTTGCATAGGTATTCCGCAAAGTTAAGAGTTAGTATTGAATCTTACATTGTTAAGTAGTTTTACTCAGGAATTTTATCGACATAATTATGATGTATTTTTCCATTAGAAAACCAATTTTCACTTAAGTGGTGAAATCAAGCTCCAGCTTGATTGTTATGATGAGAAGGATTATGCTGTCAAATCAGATGGATCCATGTAAAAGCAATGTTTTTGTTTAGACAATTACTGAAAATTATTTGAGTGCAAAAGATCAGGACAACAATAAACTTCTAACTTCATCCAAAAAACTTTAAAGAAAACTTTTCTTTCTTAAATGGGTTTAAAATAGACTACAAAATGTTATGAAGCAGAATTTTGTTTTTCAGTTTGAATTCAAAAAATTGATTTTGATTTATTTATTAATTATATGGAATACTATATTGATAGTGTTTTTCTTTACGTATATTGTTCATATTTTATACACTTCCAATATTGCAAGGAAGACCAGACACTCTGATCATATCAGCCTGTTTCTACTAACACTGCTTATATCACACAGAGAACCATCAATCCCTTGCCTCTGTACTGAGTGGTGCCTCTGAAATAAATGGGTGAAATGTCATCCTTTCTTTTTGAATATGGCCTAACTATAGTGACTCGTTTTTCTGTTTTTGTTTTGTTTTTTTGGTAAAACATGGCAGAAGTCACTTTATAGAATGCCTGTGGTTTTATAGAACGCCTTTAATTTTATATGATGCTTTTGTTGTTTGTAAAGTACATCATGAAACCAGTAGTGGTCAACAGGATGAATTCATATCCATACACACTTTGCTCTTGGACCTTTATTTTAATTCTACCCCAAGATTACTAAATTTAGTTTTGAGACTTTTTTTCTTTCTGGTATTCCATCCTTGGATTTTTACAAGAAACTTATCTTGCCTTTTTGGCTGTGGCAATTCCAGGCTCCAAATCTGCCCCTGCAAATGAAGAAAATACTTGCTAGATGTTTGCTGAATAACTGGTCATCCTAACCTAGAGTTTTTTGAAAGTATACTGCCACTAGTGAGATGCGTTTTTCCATAGTTCCTGTGAATTATGGAATTCTGGGAGAACAGTATAATTACTCAACACAACTGAATTCTGTGATGGAAAATAAAGTGAGTTGGTTATGTTGTTGTTAGGAATTGTGTGTTGGCAGCAATATGGATGTTCTTTGAGGTGACTCCCATTTTACGTAATCAAAAACTAAAAGTTGGGCAGTGTATGCATTACACAGATGAATTTGAAATTGGAGAGCCATGAAGAACATCCTAAAATATGGCATCTCCTTTAAAAACAATGAGGCTTGAGGGCTTGGGACAGTGGCTCACGACCATAATCCCAGCACTTTGGGAGGCCGAGGTGGGTGGATCACTTGAGGCCAGGAGTTCCAAACCAGCCTGGCCAACATGGTGAAACCCCATCTCTACTAAAAATACAAAAAATTAGCTGGGCATGGTGGCTTGTGCTTGTAGTCCCAGCTGCTTGGGAGGCTGAGACATGCCTTGTTTGAACCAGGGAGGCAGAGGTTGCAGTGAGCCAAGATTGCACCACTGTACTCCAGTCCGGGCAACAGAGGAAGACTCTGTCAAAAAAAAAAAAGAGAGAGGCTTGACAATCCACAGAAGTGGAAAAGCACATAGGCACATAGACAAAATGAGTGGCAGGAGCTGTTGTAGTGTGTGTTTGTGTGTACGTGTGTGTGTGTGTGGGGGGGGGCAAATGCATGGGATGAACAATATTAATATATCAATGCAAATAAAGTATGTAAGAGAGTAAGGCCAGGTGGATGATACCATGGAAGTATAGGTATTGGGAAATATTCAAATATTGTTCTACTGAAAATATGTGTAGATCCTTCCAGCATTTTGAGTTGTTGTGGTTGTCTGACTGGTAGGGACATTGCAACACATGCACAGCACGAGGCTAAATTGCTGGTGGAATGTAGTGTCACTGACAATTGGTGGGCACTTATCTTTCTGAAATTGTATGAAGAGGTAGGCACCACAGAGATACAATTTTTAAAAGAACCATACTTTAAGATTTGGGAACCACTGGATATTAGTTTTTATCTTGACTTTTAGCTGCACTGAGCTCACAGAAATGCAAAAGTAGGAGGAAATTTTTTTTTTTTTCCATGTCAAGGAATACTGTGTTTTTCACAGTGGAAGAGGAAGCTTTGATGAATGCCCGACAAGTTGATCTCTCTAGACTAGTGTGGATCTTATGTCAGACATGGAGAGTTTATAGACCTGCTTTGAAGCGTATGGTCTCCAGGAAACAAATCCTAGTTGTATATAGTTACATTGATCATGATACAGCACATTCTCTGCCTTGTTATTGAAAATAAATTCTCCGAAGTAATATTTTTGTTCAGTGCTTTGTGTTAACTAAGTTTGCATAACTGACCACCCCAAAACTTTGTGGCTTTAAATGATAATTTATTATTATCTTCAGTACTGTGAGTTGGCTGGACTCAGTTGGGCGATTCTCACTTGGGGCCCCTCATACTTTTATAGTTGGATGATGGCTAAAACAGGAATCACCTGTAGGTTTAACCAGGCTAAAAGCCAAAGATGACTTCTTCATTTCTATATTTGTCACCTCTGCAGAATTGGGTGCCACACCTGGAGGATGGCTGGGCATCTAACTCTCTTTCTACAGTTTCTCCGCATGTCTGCTTCAGACTTCCTAACAGTATGGCAGTCCTAGGGAAGTCGAATTTCTTAGTGCTGGCTGACTTATCCTGGAATAAGTTTTGCAAAAGCGAAAGTCACAAAAGACATAGGCAGAAGCTGTGAAATGTCGTATAACTTAATCCTACATGTCCTATAAAGTCACTTCTGCCATGTTTTATATGAAAAACAAGTCACGTTTTGGGTAGGCCATATTCAAGGAAAAAGCAATGAGATTTAACCTCTTGATTTCAGGAACATCATTCAGTATGGTGAGGAAAGGGATCATTAGTTTTCTTTGTGAGATAAGCAATGCGAGTAGCAGCAGCCTGATATGATCAAAGTGTTTGGGTTTCCGGAGAGATTACTGGGTAATGAGTTTTCAGATTAGACTCGGGAAAAAATTACCAAAACAAAAACTTCTTAACAGTATCTACATATAACTTTCCATCCTGTTCCCACAAATTGTAAAAGTAGAATATAAACAATCTTGGGTATCATCGGTCACATAGTAAGGGACATGCACAGGGGGTCATCAGCACAACCTTGACTCCTTGGGACTACTCAACAGGAGCTTGGCCTGTGAAGTAATGCAATGTCCTTAAGACCATCATGACTTTAGTTGGCAGGCAGGAACTAACCTTCCTGCCACTTCTATTTTTCCTTAGTTCCATTGTCTACTTTCCTTATTTTCTTATGCTTATTTGTCCTTGCAGCCTTTCTTTCCACTTTTACTTAACTATTTTATTTTAATTCAGTGTCTGTTATGTACCAAGCCCTATGCTAGGCATGAGTAAAACAATAGTTCAAAGAATCAGACATGTTTCCTGTTTTCGTGAAGTTAACTTCTTAATGGTAAAGCAAAAAACAAGCAAACAACAACAAGAAAACAAACAAACAAAATCCTGAAATATAACATTGAATTTTATTTATTTATTTATTTATTTATTTATTTATTTATTTATTTATTTATTTACTGAAAGGGAGTCTCGCTATTCACCCAGGCTGGAGTGCAGTGGCGCGATCTCCGCTCACTGCAAGCTCTGCCTCCCGGGTTCACGCCACTCTCCTGCGTCAGCCCCCCGAGTAGTTGGGACTACAGGCGCCCGCCATTACGCCTGGCTAATTTTTTTTTTTTTTAATTTTTTGTATTTTTAGTAGAGACGGGGTTTCACCGTGTTAACCAAGATGGTCTCGATCTCCTGACCTCGTGATCCGCCCGCCTCGGCCTCCCAAAGTGCTGGGATTACAGGCGTGAGCCGCTGCGCCCAGTCACAACATTGAGTTTTTTAATAAAATTAGGGTTCGGGCTCAACATGGTGGGCTAGAAATAGCTAGTGTGTTCTGCTCTCACGGGCAGAAAACAAAGTGGTGAGTAAACACTAACTCTGCAAGTGGACCACCTAAGAAAGCACATTGAGACCCATCAAGGGAGGGAGACAACATGAAGAAAAGAGAACAGCAAAACCGGGCAGCCACCCACCCACGACTTTTACGGAACCAGGAGAAGCTCTCTAACATGGAGAAAGAGTGAAAGTGAGAGCCCTCAGAAAATTCTTACTTCTCACAGGAACCTGTGCAATCCTGGGAACAGGAGAACCCCCCGCCCCAGCCACCCCACCCCAACCCTGGACCGCTAGACTGATACAGAGAACCACCTGGAGTTGACGGGGAGGTAACACTCAAGTCCACGGGGATCCCCACAGGCCTTCAATCCCTGAGAAGCCCAGTGACAACTGCATAGCCCCAATAGAAACCTCAGTCGCAATGCCAGGGAGCAACCAAACTGCTCTACTCTTCCTTGCCAGGCAACACTTGGTGCTAGCTTTCAGAATGGCAGTCCAGCCTCTGCCTGAATTATGTGGGCAGGCATGGCTGCAGACTGGGGAGGTTTATAAGGTATGTGGTTTTTACAATTTCCTTGTTGAATGATCAGAATCACTTGTTATTCTCTTTTGCAGGAGTTTTAAGTTCAATCTAACTCACTCAAGAAACTAAGAAAAATGAGTTATAATCTCACAATTTATGAAATCTGTAATTTCATAAGTTCATGGCAATAAAGAAAAAAGTAATCTCTACCGGTGGAAGTAATTGTTGAAGGATCGTAGGAAGACATTGGGGTAAAAGTTAGAAGACTTTCGTTCTTGCCCAGTTTTGTCATTTAATAACATTATGACCTGGGGTCTTAGTTTATTCATCTGCAAAATGAGGTAATTATCACACCAGGTCTTTTCATTAAAACACTGCATAACTCTCCACAGTCCATATGGATCTGTTGTTATCCTGGAGGCTTCAAACCCAAGCTGCATACTGTGACTTCACATTTTACTTACTCTAATATATTTTCTTGTGCTATTTCATTTTTTTAAAAAATGAGGAAGAGTATATGTGTAGTTTTTGGTAGCCACTGGGCTTTATATCAAGTAACTTGATAGTTTTATACTTAGAGGGTAAAATAAATCAAAGGGATGATCCACTTGGTAACTCTTGACATATTTTATGTTGTCATTTGGATGCATTTTTAGCTACCTATGCCAATATTAAGGTTGTACTCAACATCTTAGTGTATATTTTGACTTTTTAAATGAAATTGAGTTTTCTGTGCCTTCTAGTATTTTGTACGCAAAAAAATAATTGATGCGGAGTGGTGGTAGTTAAATGTTGCTTGTAGTGACAGAAATTGTATTTCTGCTGGTGAAAGAGAGAAATGCTCAAAGGTTGTGTAAGTGTGTGCATATATATATATATATATATACACACACACATTTGAACAAACTATAATTCCCACTAGCAGAAACAACACAAACATGAGTAACCCTCAGTAATACATTTGAATAGAATTGATTTGTTTTATGAATATCAAAAAGCTCTGTGTTAAGCAACCAATCGGATCCTAAACCAAGTCTTCCATAAAGTTGGTACTGTTTTGTTAACCTATTAAGTACTGCAGACATCTACCAAGAGTAAAAGTGAGGAAAGGCAGCCTGTTATCATCTTTATTATGCCCCTCACAAAAAAAATTGCTGTATTTTCTTAGAATCTAGTGAGTTAGAAGGACATTTGGAATCATCCATGGAAATAACTTATATTTTAGTCAAAGAAAAATATATTTTTCTCTACGTAGCAATACACATTTCTTTGATGCCAATGACTCAAGTGAGGAGCTGTCCAAGAAGTCAGAAATTAAAATGAGCCATGGTATTTTTCCTCTGTTTCTCTCTTTAAAACTTGCTTTATTTGTGGAGTACACAGATAAGTTTTCAAATCAAAATTGACTATATTATCAAGACAAGAATAGGGATTAGCCAAAGAACCACCTATGAAGAGGCTGGGCACAGTGGCTCATGCTTATAATCCAAGCACTTTGGGAGGCTGAGGTAGGCAAATCACTTGAGATAAGGAGTTCGAGATCAGCCTGGCCAACAAGGCAAAACCCTGTCTCTACTAAAAATACGAAAAAAGTAGCATGCCTGTAGTCCCGACTACTCAGGATGCTGAGGCAGGAGAATGACTGGAACCCGGGAGGTGAAGGTTGCAGTGAGCGGCGATCATGCCACTGCACTCATGCCTGAGTGACAGAGCAAGACTTTGTCAAGAAAAAAAGGAGAGAGAGCGAGGAGAGAGAAAGAAATAAAAAAAGAGAGAGAAAGAAATAGAGAAAGAGAGAGATGTATGAAGAGTTGTTACTGGTAGACACATATAAGTACATTTTCTTCTCATCCTAACTGATAACTTATTATAATAGTATTCCATAGTGTTGCACTTATAGAATAGTAGAGATCACATAGTCTGAAGTCTTTATTAGAATGTCTATGTCTTGACTTATTCGGGGTGCTCGGACTCTTTTTCCTCTGGCCATCTGATTGATTCTATACTGTCTGATATTGTAATACGATTGTCAACAGAAAACACATGGGGTTTTCAACCAAGTATGAGTGAGATTCTTGGGTTTGTTAAGAACCCTGCGGAAGAATGGAAGTAACAAAAGGAGTACTGCCTCAGCAACTGTACTCAGGCCAGAAGTCTTGAGGCTGGATTACAAACAACTGTTTGTGCCATCTCCTTATGGCATATTCTCTAACTCTCTCTAAGACAAGGGACTGGTCTAGGCAGGTGGTTTTACATACCATACTCTTCATGTTTCCTGGGTATATGAGTTTTGGAAAGTCGTAGGACTGAGATATAAAGGCATTGGGAATTCTGTCAGGGGAAGTCTGTCTCAACAAGAGCTTAGTGTAAGCTGTAACATGAAGACTGGGTCTTTCTAGCTGTTTTTTTTTTTTTTTTTTTTTTTTTTTTATGGATGATCCTCACAAAGAGACAACCTCCTCGAAGTCACATAGTTAATAACTTGGACTCATTCCCAGGTCTGTCTTACTTTAGAACCTGGACTTTCTACCCCGTCAGTGGCTGCCATCTGTGCTTTGAGATATTCCTACAGCTCCAGAGAACTCCTGAGAGGTCTGGATAGGGTGGAAGTTAGAAACTAATCTAAACTTTTATCTGATTCACATATTTGACTTTTAGATAGGGTGGCTCTTAAAAAATGATACCATTATTTTCAATACTTTGAAAACCTAACAATATTTGTTCTAATATTGCCAGTGCTGTATTTGAAAAAAAGAAGTAGATATGCGGATATATATATATCAGTGCAATTGAATTATCTTCTTCCCCCAACCGTATATGTTCTGGTTTAAATGGTTTAAAATATGTGCATTTTTATGTATATACACATGCAGAGAGAGAGACAGAGAGAAAGAGAAAGATGCATTCTATGTTTTTACCTACAACCTTAACCACCTGCTTTAATTGCCCAGAAGGTAATATTTGTAATATTTTGCGTGAGTATAAAGGTGCCATTGTTAAATCTGGTGGCGTTTTCTCTTCTCGTTATCATTTTATTAACAAGCAAGCTTTAGCGTTGTAGCTTTCTTTCCCTTGAGATCCATTTTAATTCTAGCTATGAACACAGAACGTGCAGAACTGTTTTGCATTTATATCATATGAAATTTGGGGGGGGTGGTTATAGTTTTGAAAATACTTGGTGATAAAACAGGAATCCCAGAATTCTTTGGGAACTGAAAGTTTGGTAAAGAGTCAAAGTCCATCCTTAATGACTGCCAACAGTGCCAATAAAAAGTGATGGACTTTGTTTTGCTTTAAATATGAGGAAAATTGGTTGGGAAGTAAAAGATTTAATGAATCTCTATAGTATTAATTACTGTGTAATAGAGCGTCCAAGAGCAGCTGAGGTAGTACTGCATTTTGCCCGTAGGTGGCAGCAGAGCACTCCGGGATTGGTGGAAGACTGTGGTTTGAGACGAGGGAATCGGGGATTTCAATGAAAGGGTCTGAGACCACAGCCATAATCTGTGAAAGCCAAGAGGACGGCTAAGGACTAAGGAATTGACACTAAGCCCGAACTGGCAGAAGAGACTCAAGCCCCAAATCGTGACATGCACACAGGTATGGAACTGAAGGGGGTCGGAATGCAGAATCTTTTAGCCATCACGAGCGATTAAGAGAGCAGCACAGGTCTCTGAGTAGGTACTTTAGAAAACGGGAATGTTTCAGAGCAACTTTCTTCCTGATTTTAAGACACTGAACCAGAAAGGAGATCTGGATTCAAGCTCTACCTTTGCCACTCATTATAGTGTAACATGAGGGAACAGTGGGCTTCAATTTCACATTTAGAACAAAGGCAGCTCAAAGGTTTTTCGAGCTCCTCTGTTTTACAATTCTCCCAGTCCTGGCTACTCCTGGATGTTAAATCCTCCTCTCTCTTTAACTGGATTCACCTGATTTTGTGGATTTTGTTCGCCAGCCTCCATTTCAGGTTTGAGGTTTTCATCTGGTTCCTTGCTTTATGGCCCTCATCTTCCTCCACCAGCCTCTGGATTGTCTTTGGTCTTTGATCTGGGTGTGCTTTGGTTTGTTATCTCTTTTCCTTTGCTCCCTGACGGAAACCTGTCTCAGGACTGATTTAATCTTGTCCTTCTTCCACTCCCACAATCATCTTCCCAACCCAATCAAATTACCAGGGTTTAGGTATTGTAACTCTGCAGGAGGACAATGCCGAAAACAATTGCTTGTTTGTTTTTTAGTTTTAGGAACACTGAATGGCTATAGAATACAAATTATGGGAAAACATGAAAAAACATAAGAACTCTGGAAAGTCTTTTTTGTTTAACATAAATAAATTATGCAAGTAAGTTAAAGAAAGCATGAAGAAGCATTTGGCATGCATTGAAAACATCTGGGTTTAACTGAAAAGAGAAAACAAAACATTTCATAAAGCAAATATTTAAATTTAAACAATGAATTTATTAATTTTCACATCCTGAGTTAGATTTTGTGATGCATTCTTTTTCCTAAGAATGGCAAAAAGCATTAAGAAATTAAATAAATAAATATATATGTATATATACATATAATGTGAATTTACTGGGAAGCCTTGATGATACAAACAAAATCAGTCATCACCAGAATTCTCTATGTGAAACCCATGACAAGTTCTTTGGAATCCTTCCCTTGACATCCTCTGGCTCTTGCTATGGCTTAGTGACTTCTACTGTGCTTGCAGCCTGTACTCTGGTGTATTACATTCTTTTTTTTTTTTTGCCATTTTAACAACATAAAATTTCCATTGTAGAATCATTTCTATCCATCAATTATGCCTTCTTTGACACATCTGCGTTTTGTAGATGGGCCACTATGGCATGTTCAAGTAGAAATTTGTAGCCAGAAGCATCACACATCCACCTATGTGGCAGATTGCGGCGGACTTCTGCAATGATTACAGTAATGTTATTTTCGTATTGGATGACAATTACGAAAACTGTTCTCTTGACATAATGTGGTTTGGGGTGTTTAGCAGTTAAAGAAATACTGGCTTTAACTTGCGTGTTTCCTTACTGGTTTCCCGAAGCTCTAGGAAGCTACATTGCCGTGTGGAAAGAGACTGTACTAGGAAGTTAGGTAAATCTAGGTTTGAGTTTATGCTCTGCCCTTTATAATCTGAGCAAAGCTAGGCAAGCTCTTCATCACTTCTCAGCCTGTGTTTCCTCTTCTATTAAATGAAGACAGTACCGTGTAGTAGGGTTTCTTAACCACTATTGACATTTTGGGGTGGATAATTCTTTATCATAAGGGCTGTTCTGTAGTTTATAAGGTTTTGGCAACATCCCTAGCCTCTCCCCACTGGATGCCAGTAGTTCCTCTCTAGTTATGACAAACAAACATGTTTCCAGACATTGCCAAATATACCCTCAGGGGTAACATTTCCCCTGGTTGACAACCCCTGCATTATAGGATGTGAGGATTAAATATAATGATATTTGTGAAGTGCTCAATGTATGGAAATACCTAATTACTTACGCTCTCTTGGATATCATATCCACCTCTGATTTGAATTTGTATTTTGAATGCTGAGAATTAAACTACACAGAGAAGTAAGACAGGATCCAAGAGCCTGATGATCATTAGAAGGGATTTAAAGGGTCATTGAGCTGGAGTTATACATGAAAGCAATTTGAATAATATGTTTGGTGGCATATATTATAGTGTGACACTGAACATCTGAATCTCTAATGTCTCCATCAACCTCAATTAGGCAGACATGAGGGTAATGAATTTTTTTATAAGGGGGTAAAATACTTAATTTAGAGACACAAAAAGCCATTTGGGCGTATAACATTAGCCAGAGGTGATCCTGGCAAATGTCTAAGAGTAATAACAACAAAAAAATACCCAGAGCCATCCAGGAGACTGTCTTCCTGAGAGAAATACATTTTGCAATCCAGAATGTGTTAGTCTTTCAGCAAGATCTTAAAAATGTCTCTCAAGAGAAGATTTCAGTTTTCAATTGTCTCTTCTCTGTTGTTGCTTTATTGTGTAATATGTGATATTTCATCATGATTTACAATGTAGTATGTGAATTATTAGTTGAGAGATCCAGAAACCTGTACCCATATTCTCCTATGCAACTATAAATATTGCCTTGAAAATCTTTGTGGCAATACACTATATACTCTGGGTATTGCTCGATGTAGTGTGGGCAGTTCTATAAATTAGCTTGAAAAGAAGAGGGTAGTAAATGTGAGTCATGGTACTGCATGCTGCTATAAACAAACTGGGGTGGGCCCAGTGACATTTTGAAGTCATTCAGAAGTGTTTTGTGAGGTCACCTGTCCTATTAGATGCATATTCTTATTAATGGTTTCTTTGCTTTTTTTTTTTTTTTTTTGAGAAGCGACAAAGAGGAGCTAGGAAAGGAGTAGAGGCAGGTGGGAGGAAGTGTCAGGACTTGCAATTAAATTTATTAAGTCAATTACCTAGGATACCAATAAAAGCTGTAATCATGAGGCCATCTAAAAGGCATTAGCTGTTTTACTGCTAATGGAGCCCTTGCCAACAGGAAATGGAACCAGATGCTCTTGTTGGGTGCCGGCAGCTGTTTGGTAGCACAGAATCAAATAAGTTGGACTGTGATAGGGCATATGGACTAATGACAAAAAACATTTTGTATTCGTATAGTATCTCCATTCAAAAAATACCAATACATAGTTTGCAAAAATGAGCGCATGAATCCTTACAGGACCTCCCCTGGGGAGATAGCCATAAAGGTAGGATGATGATTTTTATGGATGAAAAGAACTATAAGCAGGAACACATTGGGGTGTGCCTTCCCAGGCCATCTGTGATGGAATGAGCTGTAAAATCATAGCCGAGATATGCCCCAGGTTTTCTTTTTTCTTCCCAGCTCTCTAGGTGGGGATGCTCTAGAAGTTTTAGTGTCCACTTTAAATCTGTCAACCTAAGTAGCCAGTGAGCTGCTTGAGAGGGGGGCATCTATTCTACATTGTGAGATCTGGAATCACTTATTTTATGAACAATTATAGACTGGCCCTTGAAATGCTAAGATATAAAGCATGGCATCTAAATATTTAGATCCTTTATTCATTTACTGTATATTTATTAAAATATGCTAAGTGCTAAACATTGGGTTGGATAAATGAAGTCAACGAAAACACAATGTTTTTTCACACAAAGCCCTCACGACAGCCTACAATGAGGGACGTTAATAATATATTGAGGCAATTATGATGGATACGTATAGTCTGGTACATTCATGGATGGTTAGGGGAGACTTTGTGGCAGTCATGAGAAAGGCATGTAAAAGCTAGATGAGAAGGAAGAACAAGAGATATTGAGGTAAAGAGTGGAGAGAATAGACAATGCCATGTAGATGGCTGAGCATGTTAAAAGCCTGGTGGCAAAAAAAGCATTTTCTGTTCCAAGAATAATAAATGAAGAAGTTAGAAGTTAGGAAAGGAAGTGAGGGAAGGAAGGAGAATGGTGGAAGGTGAACTGAAGAATTACTCATAGGACTAAATTATTACAAGCACATGAAGAATTCAGATGGTGAGATCAGTTGGAGAGGACACCCAAAGGTTATTCTGCTGGATTCTGGAAATGAATAAAATTGGAGACAAGAAGACTAACAAGTGGTGACTGTAGTAATCTAAAAATGAGGTCATGAAAATCCGGTAGTGTGCAAGAAATAATGGAAGGTTTCAACAAATACATAGCAAATGGAATCTTCAGAACTGGGTGATTGTTGGATGAGGTATATTTCTGAGTCTCCCATACTCTGGGGGTAGCCATCAGGTCCTAATACAAGGTGACTTGAGTGTTCCAAGACTCTGCATCTTGAACTACAATATTTCCCTCTAGCTCACTGCAGCTGGCAAACTCAGAGCCCAGAGTCTGTCACACTTACAAGTACAGGAAAGGCATTTTTTTTTCCATTTCTTGGAGATAGAAAGCTCCGTTTTGATAATTAGCAGTTAAAATAGCTTTGCAGATTTTTCAAAAGCTTAACAGACTATAATACCAATTTACAGACCTAAAGAATTTCCACGTGGTTTTCCTACTCCAAGTACAGTGCAGTGAGAGCTCTGATGGGGCAATGGAGAAGATGAATAATGACTGATATTTTTTGCCTCTGTTTTGTATAAAGCAAGCACTTTTACAAATGGTATATGGAAGTGCCCATCTTGTTATTCTCCTCTCAAAAGTACTGAGTACTACATTAGGACTAAAATTAAATAAAATTTTCCAATTCATAGATTTAGTTGTTGTGATTGATTTAGTTGTCATTATTTTGTTAATGAATTGGTAATGAGGTGAAGTTGGATATTTTGAGTATCATCTCATACATCACATTGGTTTTTTGTTTTTTTTTAGACAGAGTCTCACCCAGGCTGGAGTGCAATGGTATGATCTCGGCTCATTGCAACCTCTGCCTCCTGGGTTCAAGTGATTCTCCTGCCTCAGCCTCCCGAGTAGCTGGGATTACAGGCACCCACCACCACACTTGGCTAATTATTGTATTTTTAGTAAACATGGGGTTTTGCCATGTTGGCCAGGCTGGTTTCAAACTCCTGACCTCAGGTGATCCACCCACTTTGGCCTCCCGAAGTGCTGGGAATACAGTGGTGAGCCACTGCACCCAGCCCATATTAGTATTTTCTCCAATCATTATGTTTGTTCTTTTATTTGTGGTGATTTCTACTTTTAAAATTGTATTTAAAAATTTTACAGTGGCATACCTTAAGGAGAACTTTACTAAATCATGCTCTTATAAAATTCCCTCCTAATAGAATATGACAAAGGTGGTAAGTATATTGCATTATATAAGACTTCACCTTAGCAAATTGGAGTGAGAGCTTCCCTGTCGCTTCGAAGTAAGCTGCCCTGTTGAAGAGAGCCTCTTAGAGGAACACTTGGGAAGGAATTCCTACAGGCAGGAACTTATGTCCTACAATCAACTGGAACTGAATTCAGCTAGCAACTGTGTGGTCTGGGAAGAGCACCATGAGCTCCAGAACAACAACCAATATGACAACTTGATTGCAGCCTTGTGAGACTCTGAACAGAGGAGCTGTTTTATGCCTGGACTCCTAAACAATGAAAACTGAGATAATAAATGGATGTTGCAGCACAGCAATAGATAACTAATACAGTTTTCGTCTGTCCAGATCTATTTTTGTGTGACTTTCCCACTGTTTAAATTTCATAGAAACGCTCTGCCCATATCAAGATCATTAAATAGTCTTCTAATAATGACATGTGTTCGAGTTCATATTGAATGCTGGACATTCACTAGGAAATAGGTTAAATAGGCTGTCTGTTTCCAATTCATTCATTCATTCATTCTTCTTTGAGTTAGTCGTTAAAAAAAAATGACCTCAACCTCAACTGTATGCAAAGCACATGAGGAATAAACCACAGTTCTTGTTTTTGAGAGGTTCTAGTCTGGTGCAGATAGAGTCTGAACATAGACAAATATTTTCTCTATAATAGGGGGAAAACTACAAAAGAGGCATGTGCAAAAGTTAATAAGAATACGTACAGAGAAATTTAAGTTTTTTAAAGGATTATATAAAAAGTCTTCAAAGAAGAGATAATCCTGGCCTGCATCTCAAGATATGCAGATGAGATTATCAGGTAGAAAAGAAGACAGGAAGATATTTCAGAGAGAGAAAAATGGTTTGAGGAGACACCGAAACATTTGAGGTAGGTTTTAGGCTCAATGAGGGTGGATCCATTTCTGGCTCTATCACTTTTGTCCTAGCACTTAGCACTTTTCTTTGCCTAAGTGAGCTTTTAATATGCTCTGGATACGTGAAAGAATGAATGCACACAATTTTGCAGGAAATAATGAGAAGTAGTTCAGGAACAGAAATTTTTTTGCTATGGCTGGAGAACGATGTGGGCTGGTAATGGGATGTGAGAGAGAACAGGAATGGGAGATAAAGGGCCTCATTTGTGGAGAACCCTCATACCTGACACCCATTCAGGTCTGAATGAAATGACTGGGCACTTTTATCTGATAACAGAGTAAAGTTTTGTGATTTTACACAAGAGCTTTTTAATGTGATAATGGTTAAAAAAATTAAGCTCTGATTTCTTTGGCTTTTTAAACTTTTGAATTCAATCTATTAATTGTTTTTGTTTTCTGATGATAATCCAAACATATGATTAAGATGGTAAAGTATTGAAAGCATTGGCAGGGATGTATCAATTTATCTATGTGTAGAAAAGAATATGAAATCACTGTCCGAGTAACAAGGTTGTTTGTTACCTTGATTCCTGCACCGTGAAGCAGATTTTATCCTTTCCAAGTCCTGTTGGTTTTCTCCATGCCAGCAAGCCTGATGACTGTCTCTATGTAAAACGCTGACAATTTCCATGACCTCTCTTACCTCAGAGTCTTAGTGTGATGTAACTTGGTGTATACTGCAAATTATGTCCATAAAATTTGGAGGCTGATTTCTGAAGTCATTAAAGTGCACCTTGTGATGTTGTTTCTGATATTTTTTCTCAAGAATATAACTACCATAATTCATCATCTTCTCAACTCCCATAATCTGGAGTTGAGAAGCCTTTTGAGTTTAACACATTTTGAAGAGAGAGTTAAAAGGAGTTGGTGATAATATGATTTTCCCTTTTTATCCTGCTCTAGGAATTTAGTTGATGAAACACTTCCTATGTAGGGAAAAATGCATTACTGAATAAAATTTCCAAGGATGCTTTCTGACCAGAACTGCTCATAATGAGATAAGATTGCCTGGCTTAGATTGAGAAGAAAATAATATATCAGACAGACACATAGATGAATACACACACACTGTAAATATAGCAACTTTAAAGAGATTTTGCTGAACTTGTATCATTTAAAGAATCCAGTGATCATTTTTGCAGTCCTTCAGCACCCCCAAGAAGCACTCCTGGGTCTTCAGCATTTGATGATAATAAAAATATGTTTGCATATCTATGCTCATTATTGGAAGCATTCTGCCATTGGGAAATATTGAAATTTCCATAAAAATGCAATGATTCTGGAGCTGATATGGACATATATATGAGATAACAAGTTACAATCACTGACTTCTTAGATGTAGCTGTGATGATAGTCTCCTATTTATTAATTCTAGCAGGAGGCCATATTAACTACTCATTAATAATTCCCCTTTCAATGAAATGACTTTTGAAATATAACAGATCGTAAATGTATTTGTTTTTCCACATCATGTTTGGTAAATACCCCAGTTTTGAGTGTCTTTAACTCAGCATTTTGGTGATGGATTTGCACTGGGCTTTGTCTTCTTGTTGTTCTCTGATCCTATTATGAGGGTGTTTTCTCTTACTTGAGGAATTTATAACTGTATAATTGTTAACCATATGATTAGGAAGCCCCTGGTTCAATAACTTGCAAGTTTGTTCAGATGAGATTTTCTGGAAGTCAAGAAGGTCTGTGTGCAATGACATGAAAGGCTTATTACTTGAATACAGATATGGCAACAGGGAATTATCTGGCTGTTTGCAAATAGGCTTAAGTTCTGTGTATGATTCATAAAAATCACCAACATAAGTTCCAAATCCACATACTCTTAAAAGCCCATAGGATAGAAGCACAAAATGTGAAAATAAGGGTGATTGGCTTGAGTTGCTTATGCTTTTGGTTCCTTGCAATAAATTTGTACATGTGTTGTTTGTGTGCATTAACTATGGAATAAGGGGCAGCAAGTTCCCAAGAGTTAAGAAAAAAATATAGAAGATTTAAAAAATGATATGTATTAAATTAAAATAAAAGTTAAATTTAATTAATGTTAAAATTAAATACCATCCATATATCATCCTAAAGAATGTTAAAATACCTCTAATATGTTATATTAGCCATGGTTTACCTCACTGCAGCTGCCACAGTTTTGAGTATGACAAATCTACTATTCTAATTTGACGAACTTCTGGAATATATTATAATAACATACAAAGCAAGAAATAACAATTTCTATTTAATCTGGATGAAGATAAATTCTGAGAAAAGGAGCTGACACAAAAGCTCATGCAGGAGAGTAATAATTATTATACAAAATAATTACCTGTGAATTCTCTACTGAATAAAGTAAATAAGGCACAAAGCACTGTTGAAAACATCTGTCTCAGACTGAATCTTGGTAGGTAAATAGCACAGTTAGAGCAAATTTTTAAAATGAAAAACAAAATGAAAAAGACAAATGAAGCTTAATGAATTTTCCTGAGTAAAAAGACTCTATAGGCTTCCGATACCTAGTCATGTTCTAAATGTCAAATAGATACTTGAATAATTGTTTGTCTAGAACATAAAAAGGAGTTGACATATTAAACTATATTGACTTACATTTGCATCATGAGTATGACTTGGAGAATACTATATATCTTTAGAATTTTTATTATTGTTTTATAAACCAGCATTTTATGATTTAAACATCAGATTGAGAGTTGACTAGTTACCCTAGTTGTGCCACATTATACCATGAGTTCTATGAATCACTAAAAAATTCTTACCTGACTTATTTAGTGTATCTGCAATTCTGTGGATTTGTTACATAGGGATGATGAATTAATGTATTTACTACAATCATATCCCAATTTACCCTAAGATTACTGATATGTATTTAGAAAAGTATTTATTATATTTACATCTTTGCTTTTTTAATGATGTGATCATTTTGCTATTGTGCTTCATTATGAGTTCTGAAATTATGCACTCAGTACTTATTGTATTATGTGGAGATTAAATCTATTACTTCATATTTTCAACTATTGACTCTTAATTGGTATTTCATCTATAAGTTTAGTAATAAAATTAACACTTTTATTAATAGGTAAGAACTCTAACTTCATTAAATATTAATGCTACAACTGCTAAAGAAACATAGAAGAGTAATATAGTTTTGAAGACTCAGGATTGTTTTTCTTTTATTTCAATTAAAAGAAAAAGTTTTAAAGAAACTCTGGTATGTATGTGAATCAAAAGTAATAGTCATGGATTTTAAACACATTTAAGGGTTTACTATAATATTAATTTCCTTTTTCCCCACCAAATATTATATAAATCTATGAATTTTAATTTGTTAATCATCCAGAAAAGAAATAAGTAAACATTATCACTACATGATTTTATCTTTATTATTTTTAACATGAATTAGTCAAAAGCAAAAGCTACAAAACAAAGGACTAAAGATAAAAGTTTTAATCATTATGATTATCATAAAACAATATGAATGAAACTGATCTCTTAACATCTAATATTTGTGTGCCAGAAAGCTATACAAGTGAGTTACATGATATGTGCATGTTTCAAGATATTACTACACCTAGAACAACTGCAATCTGCTGAAGGGATTTTTATGTTCATCTCTCCATGATCATGAGTGTTGGTTAGGAGAGTCTCTCTCTCTTTCTCTCTCTCTTTCTTTCTCTCTCTCCTTCCCTGCATTGCATCACAAAAACTCTGGAAATATATACATGCAGACTTGATGTGGTGGTCAAAATAATGTCTTTTAAAAACAAATTTGTTGGCCAGGTGTGGTGGCTCATGCCTGTAATCCCAGCACTTTTGGAGGCCGAGGCGGGTGGATCACAAGGTCAGGAGATTGAGACCATCCTGGCTAACATGGTGAAACCCTGTCTCTACTAAAAATACAAAAAAAAATTAGCCGGGCATGGTGGCAGGCACCTGTAGTCCCAGCTACTTGGGAGGCTGAGGCAGGAGAATGGCGTGAACCCGGGAGGCGGAGCTTGCAGAGAGCTGAGATGTGCCACTGCACTCCAGTCTGGGCAACAGAGCAAGACTCTGTCTCAAATAAATAAATAAATAAATAAATAATAAAAAAACAAATCTGTTATGTTTTATTGGGTTGGTTTTGCTTTAATAATCATGGAAGCCAAAATTAAGGCCTTTAATATTCCACATCTTGCCAAATATTATTAGGATTTAATATTTGAATGGAGCTATATTATGTATTTTTTCCATAGACGACTGAGTTGGTCATATATTACAGTGCAGTGGATAGTTCAGTGTCTACTTTTTTTCTGAGTTTTAACATCCAGTCCAATTGACAAGCGTTTTAGGAGTCTTCTTTTCTCTATCTGTAGAATAAAAACTATTTCAAAACACATAGGTTTTTTATTGGGGAAGTACTTGCCATGTGAATCTTAAAGTGCTAAAAGATTAAAAGAGAGTAAGGAGAATTAAAATCCAAGATTCTCTCCTGAAACAAGAATTTAAAAAAAATTGATGGGTCTTCTGAAGTGACAGAAGCTTATCTCTTGACTTCTCTTTCTAGGATATATGTCAGTAGGGAATCCTAATTTCACTTTCACTGCTCCGTAGAGGCCACTACCCCAATGCATAATGGTTAAGGACTAGGACCAGAATTCAGGAAATAAGCTAGTGAATTCTGATCCAAATCTGTTTTCAGAATTACATTTAGAGATCATATGTCTGGAGTTTTTATTCTGCATAATAATATAAATTGATTGTGCTATGGTGTCATATATAATATATCAGTATACTATTTAATGTGCCTACCATTTTCATAGCTGGTATGATAATTTATTGAATAAACATAGAAAATTCTGTGCAGTATATACAAATAATTATTTTCACCACTACAGTAATTAATATAATGTCTTATAGTCTTTGTTTTGCTACTACTAAGGACCTGTATTAAAAAGTAAAATTCTTAAACCCCTGTGGTTGATTATGATGTTTAATGAACCAAATTTACTTATGCATTCCTCTGACCATTTCTTGAGATCTTACTAAAAAATGAATGTGCTTTATAGCATCAAGGAAATGAATCAATGTGTCTCAGGGCACATTGTGGTAGATATTGTTAAAGTTATGGCTCCTCATTTATTCATGCTTTGCATATTCATGTCTTCATGTGGTGTCCTTCAACACTGAATCTTGACTTAGCCATATAATTTATTTTGGCCAATAGTACAATAGCCCATCTGCTTGATATTAACAAATAAGTGAAAAGAGTTTGCCTATTGAGATTACCTCTCTCTTGAAGCTTTTGACCCTCTAAATTTACACCTTGTAGAGATGCCTGCAATAGCCTACTAGATGAGAGAGACATGGGGCCAAATCACCCTCACTATTTCACTTGACAAGCAGTCAAACCCCAGAAACAAAAGCAACCTAGAAAGAGAAACATCAGCTGAACACAGACGCGTAAGTGAACCTAGCCAATATCAGCAGATTAGCATAGTTAAGCCCAAGTGAAATTAATGACATATAGACATAATTTTGAGCTAAATAAATAGTGTATATATTAAGCACTAAATTGTTGAGTGGTTTGTAGTATAATCATGAAATAATTATTCCCAGGTAATCTGTTGCTGGTTGTAATTCATATTAAAAATGCTGCAAGATGTCAGATGTCCATATCATCTCTATTTTGTTTTTACTATTTGTTACATGCACAATGCCTACCCATAGTAGATCTTCACTATATATTTAGTGGGAATGAAATAAATTGTAATTAGCCTCTAGTACTTGGTTTGATAGTAGAGTTGTGTTTCCAGCTACCAAATTGTCTTCTTTGGTGACTTGGGAAAATCTGTCACCTTTAGATTGATCCTCCATTACTTTCAAATTATTCAATCTCTCCTTTTCTAGCAATCTAATACTAAATCTAATCCTAAGGGTGGCTTTGTAGTAAGAGAAATTTCTAGTAAAGCCTGTTAAAATCTTCACAAAAGAAGATCAATGTGATGATATACAAGCAGATGCTATTTTTTCTTAAAAATTATTCTTAATGATGAGGATGCTCCTCATTAATAAGATTATAGAGAAAGAACTCATTTGCATAACCATAGTAAAAGGGCACTAAAGAGGGCAGCTCTTCATCTTCATGTGTGAGAAAAATTGAAAATGGCAATATGCTCAATAGGCTATGTGCATGTTCTAATCACAGGGCTCTGCATGTCACTTTTAAAATTAACATATAAATAGCTGCTATTTAAATCTCTGTCTTTGAATGAATTATCACACATCAACTAGATATTTCAATTAATGAGATAGCATTGCATAATATTATAGAAAATGGGTTTAAGACTCTTGAAAATTGGAGGAAATGGTGAGGAGTGTGGCAGATGTCTTCTTCAAAGAATTGTTTGACATACATGTAAATCCACCCTGATCTGAAGTGCCTTGGGAAATGGGAAATGAGCCAGAACAGTATGAGTGATAGAGTTGTGTATGCATTACCCATTATATAAAGATTTATTTTATTTATTTATTTACTTTGAGATGAAATTATGCTCTTGTTGCCCAGGCTGGCACGCAATGGCATGATCTTGGTGCACTGTAACCTCTGCCTCCCGGGTTCAAGAGATTGTCCTCTCTCAGCCTCCCAAGTATCTGGGATTACAGGTGCCTGCCTCCATGCCCGGCTAATTTTTGTATTTTTAGTAGAGATGGGGTTTTACCATGTAGACCACTCTGGTCTTAAACTCCTGACCTCAGGTGATCCGCCTTGGCCTCCCAAAGTACTGAGATTACAGGCGTGATCTGCTGTGCCCTGCCCTGCTTATTGTTTCTTAAAAGCTTAATAGGATTCATTTTACAATAGATTTTAGGCAATGCCGTTTCATTTGAAGACAGGACTGTATCTGACAGCAAGTGGCAGACGTTATGTATGGTCATTATTATTTACAAAAGATGATAAACTAAGTCATTGCAATTTCTTATTGAAAAACAACTGGTTAAATGTTCTGTCTAATAAATATCATAAAACAAGTAATATAATTTCATGGGATATACATTATATGTGATATATATATATAATAAAAACATACTCCTGGGAAGTTAGAATAATTTAACTTTTGACCAAAGAAAAAATTATTTTTCCTGGTCAACAAAAATAACGTAATATGCACTAAAATTTTTGTGCTAAAAAGTGAAGAGAAACAGGATGGCGTGTTCCTACCTCAATAGAATCAGAACATTTAGTTAAAGCAATATTTCTACAGGTACATTAATTGTATAGCTATTTTGAGTAGAAGCCTACTTACTCTTATGCAGCTCAATCACATATGTTAAACATGTAATTTTGTATTCAAGTTCTTTATGACTTTATAATAGAATGATATTTTATTTCATAGCAATACCTACATGTAGATGCTTTCAACAAATGTGGGTACTATCGATCCTAGATTTTAAAAAATAACTCCAGTTTCAAATAATGTTTCTCTGTATCTATCAATGAGTTATATCACTTTAGTATTTGCCAATATTGATTAATTTGCTTAATAAATGTTCCCTAATGTAAATCTTATCAGTAGCATATGAAACTTAAAAAAATAATAAGGCAATATACTGAAGACCTCTTTATAATCACATCAGCTTTTGTAGGTCCTGTTAGAACCACAAATCCTTCAATGGTTAACTGAATGCAATGAAGTGGATATAGTTTTAATTAATATTATTGGACTATATGATGTTGACATATCTGTAGTTCTAGTTACATTTTTAATCTTGAAGTATTCTTTTAAAAAAGAACAATATGAAATTTCTTATTTACTATCCAGCTTTGATTCCAATTTCAGTAACTATAAATGTTTTTCCATCATTTCTAAAAGCAACAGGCTCACTGAATTTTATTGTATAAAGCTAGTTTTCAATGTCAGTGCCTACTTTTCCACATGAGACTGAATGACACAAGTTTTCATTTAAAAGACTTTCAATATTTTATCATTAGTATATGTTGGTCCAATTTTTAATTTGTTGCTTGCTAATTAAATTTTATGAGACTGGATTGGATTATAGTTAAGAGTGCTTCTGTCAGAGGTATTTTGATTCTAAGTTGATATGTTTTTAAGTTATCTATAAATAATTGTGGCGATTTTAAAAATTTGCTCACATAAACATTTTTTATTTCATCTAAGACAATTTCCCTGCTGTTTTCATATATTATACTTTCTCCTGTCATCGTATCTGTTCTTGCAACAATTTTCAGCTCCACATCTGTCAAGTAATTATTTTTCCTTTTTTGTTTCAAAAACACTTCACTCTTCATCCTCCACAATAACTCTATATAAATATTCACATATATTAAATATTTGTTCTATTTAGTCACAGCATTAAATTTGTATTTGTTTCTTCTTCTTTTCCTGTCATTAATCTAAATATGGAGAAAGAAAAAAGAAAATATTGGAGTAGACTTCTATTATCCCATTAAAAAATGCTAAAGCATCATCACTTTAGTTGGTTGAATCAAAAGACATTATAGCAATATAAATTGTTATATATTAATACAATGTTCACAACTCACATATGGATCAAATAATATTGTTGCCTGTATGAGGTGTTAACACAAACTTAATATGGCCTGAGGACTCAGTACTTGTATATTTGAGTCCTTGTGGATGAACTACAGTCTAACTTAATAGGTAGACAAGATTGAGAACCTAACTGGGAATGTGTGCCTGTAACAGTGGCTGGGGCTTGGCCAATCCCAGCAGCCATACTTCAACCACTCATGCATTGTCGAGTGTTCAAACTGAACTGTGTTTAAATAAGGCAAACACTGAACTGTAACCAATTCAGTTATTTCTGTACTTCACTTCTGATTTCTGTGTGTCACTTCTTGTTTTTTGTCTATAAATCTTCTTCCATCAGGTGGCTGTGCTGGTCTCTCTGAATCTGCTGTGATTCTGGGGACTGCCAAATTCGCAAATCGTTCATTGCTCAATTAAACTCCTTTAAATTTGATTCAACTGAAGTTTTTCTTTAACAGAGGAAAGAGTAAAAAAGTGGTTGCACGATTTTCTAAAGATCAGTGAACCCCCACCCTGTGATAAGTAAAGTTCAGCCTATTTATCCAGTAGAAATGTTTCCCAAGGTTTATTTCCCAGATATTGTTAATTCACTGCACCAGACTTATTAAAGATTATCGTTGCAAGTTTCTCATTTCTCATAGTTGTTTTCTTAGTATGTGAAAAATACATTATCTTTGAAAACTGATACCTGAATGATTCCTAAATTAAATAATATTTAGATAACTGCACAATATTACTTTCAATAATAGGTAACAGTTTATGTGTAAAGTCAGAACACATTTATATTAATGTTAAACTGCCTACATGTCAGAAATCTCATATATTTAAAGAAGTGAAAACAAACCAGATTCTCAGTATTTTACAGCAGGGTTTATTATCCAGTAAATTGAGATAAAGGAGGGTGGAAATTGTGTTCAGAAAATTTACTCTATTTGACTCCCTTATTCAGATGCTCATCTAACAAGACAACATACTTAGGAACTAAGTAAATTTTACTTGACCTTACACAAGAAGGACTTCCTTCACTGGATCCTCACACGCACATAGATCTTTGATTCCCTTTTCCTGACTTCATAAATGCATGCAGCCAACTGCTATGAGCTCCCATGGGAAAGGTCACAATAAGCTCACTCCTTTTAGTTTCTGTGTATTTATATATTTTATTCTTCCTTCTTTTAGCTCTTTCTTTCCCATTCTTTTCGAACTTCTGCTTTCTCTACGAACATGTCAGAAACAGTTCCACATGTGTCTTCAGCCCCTAGCAAGGAAGCATAGCACAAATCATTTAAAAATTTGCAAGGATGATCTGAAGAGAAAATAATAAGTTCTTTTTTTAATGAAGCTGGTTATCTTAGCTCTTTTATTACATTGTCATAGTAGTTTAATAGTTGCAAAATACTATAGTATATTTTAAACAGGACATATTGGAAAAAGTTTAACATGAACCACAAGATCTTTGGTGTGTATTTATTCCTGTACATGTGTACACAAACAAGTGACAAATCCTAGGCAGAGAAATCTGAAGGTGATCTAGTAGATGTGTTTCTAAAATCATGGAGCTTATTTTTGAGTCTTGTACTGAAGTGTATGATGATTTACAATTCATTGGAGTCTGCAGCAGTGCTCTATAAATACTTCATGAAATATTCTATTGAAAGTATTAGCATTTTGAGATACAGCAGAAATTATTTATATGCCTTTCCTTTTGGAAAACAATTTTTGTCAGTATATATGAAGACATGGAAAACTCTTAGGTTTTGTTTATAGTTGAGAAATCATGTTTTAGAATTTACTGTAAGCTGAGGCTTTGCATGTTGGGATTCTGCCTTCATTGCAATAGAAGCAAATTCTTATACATATCCATGGAGATATATAAATATATATATTTTTTTCTTAAACATATCCACATACATACAGATTAGCATCATTAAGAAATGCTGCATATTTTGCAAATTTGAGTTTAAGGTATTTTAATACCAATATTTAATATTTTTAGAAGCATTAGCTTTTTCCTGTGGGTAACAAACACATTTTCTTTCTTCATCCAAACTTCAGGAAAGAAAGAAGAAAGCCAGCATACATGAGTTTGGGTAAGAATAAAAACTGTCATTGCAAATAAACATAAAGAACACACCTTGAATATTTAAGTTCTAATATAATTTAAAAATAAATATTTATATGTAATGTCTAGAAATATATGTTTTCCCATTTCTGCCCAGTCTTTATTCCCTAAACCCATTATATTTTTCAGTTATCAGCAATTTGGGGTAATTACATCTAGTCATGAATTTAGAGAGAACAACAGGAGGAAAGAGGTCTGTTCTGTTCAGTAAACATTTATCAAACTCTTGCTTCAGTCTAAGCAATAGGCTTAGTGCCATGTGTACAAAAATGAAATGCCATGTGTCCCCTGCCATGTACTACTTCTAATTTAGTAAGTAGGAGAAAAAATGCCTACATCATAATAAAAATGTTCAGAAGTAGTTGTGACAGATTAACAAAGTGGTATTATAGACAATAAGGAGAAATGACTACTTTCAAACAGAGAATTAGAAATTATGAAATTAAGTTGATAATACTAACATCCAGAAATTTTTAAAATGTGACTAAAAGGTCTAGGGCAAAGATAATTCTATCCATGGTAGCAGAGTAAACATAAATCATCTTTTTATCTAACAACTTATTGTATTATTTTAATGTGTATTCTGTTAGGCTTTTTTTTCTAACTCTAAGGAGCTGTGGGAATGACACAAAAGAAAATATGCTCTATATATTCTTGATATTTGTTAGGGATTTAAATTAATATTTAATTTATAATCACCTTCATAGTTTGATACATTATGTTTAAAAAGTTCTATAACAAAATGTTTCTTTATTGTGATTACTATTCACCACTTTAATTCCCTCTTGTATCCAGATAATACTCTGAAGTGTTGTATATGCACTTAACAAAAATGAAAAGTATGCCGTTAACTCTAAAATAAACATCTGAAGATACTAAAGAATAGTCCACTTTTCCTTCTCTTCTTTCAGACTATTTCATTTCCAGAAGAGAAGATCATTGGATAGACATCTATATATGCAGGTGCCCTTATCTCTGCATGACTGTTATCCTTCAAGGCAGATTTGATACTTGAGGGAATCATTGGTTTGTTTATTTGCTTGAAATTGATATGCATACTATTATATAGAGAGAATGTCTGTGCTAGCTTCATCCTGTCAGCTGTGGACAAGAAAAAATCACATTCTAATTATTTGTTAAAAAACAAGCAAACAGGAAACTAAAATTTAAAAAAATAATAATAAAACAACCAGCAAAACACCCTCCTATCTCAGATTTTATTGTTTTATTTTGGAAAGGCTAACCTTCTTGGATTAATAGCATATAGATTGAAAACAGTTTATGAATTTATTTAAATCCTATTTTCATGGCCTTTATACAAATTAAATCGTGATATCTTTATTTGAGAGAGTGGCAGATAATAATTTCTCAAAAACAAACTCTGTGGAACATGGCTTATCTCTTTTTTATGAAGGACAAGAATATTTGAAATTCCAAACTCTTTTGATGGTTGAATCAGTGATGTGGAAATCTCTGCACGTAAGAACCGTATCAGAACTATGACTGATAAACTGTGTTGATCCACTTTCATGGGAGACTTGAGCAAAGTGCCTATAATATTTCAGAGTCTTCTGTAGGAATTATAAGTAATATATGACCAAAGACACTGAAGAAACTCTCAGATATCATCAAGACTTGGTGCTTAGAATTTACTTATTTGTGTACTTATTCATGATTTGGTGTCTATGGAGGTGTTTGAAACACAATTTTGGTGGTTGGGATTTAGAGTAGTCCACTGAGAAGTAATCATGAATGTGGGATAAGGTTAAGAATGAGCAATCTCAGGCACATGGCCATGCCTGGGTAACTTACTTAGTAGTTCTGTTACCAAATTTCTATTTCATTCCTACAAAAATATCTTCTAAACCAGTAGGAATTTACATTTTTCATGTAAGATCGTAAAGCTGGTAAACATGCTTACAGTGGTTTTTAGAATTGGTGCTAACAGCTGTGATTTAGGGAAACAATCAGCATTTAAATGGGGAAAATTAAAACATAAAATAACTTGTTGTCACATAAATTATTTTTATGATGTACTACTATAGCTATGTTATGCATGGGCATGTTCTCATTTAAAATTGGGTTGCTTGAATATTGTTTATGCCTTGAAACTATGCGTGTGTTTTTGCTTTAAAAAGATCCCAAATGCTTTTTGCATATTCTCTAAGCACATCCTACGGAGCTTTTAATAAAACACTGACTTAAAGGTTAGAAGAGTCACTATAAATTTGTGACTGTGTCCCACTCTCTTCCACTCTTCTGCTTCCATGGCCTCTAGGCATTTGGTTTGTAAGAACAAGTAATGAGAAATGGTAAATGACTGTCTATATTAGACTGATTTAGAGGCACAGTAATACAATACTGACACATGCTTAATGTTACTGCTGTTGAACAACAATATAGCTTACAGTTTATTAACATTATTTTCCTGGTAACTGTATTTTTCTTACCATGGTAACTTTAGAACTTCTCTCATGTAACATAATTTATGAATATACAACCAATTAAAATTCTAGTTGCCTTGTTTTATGTTTTCTAGATAGGCAGCTATTGGATCAAAACCACAATATGGCTAAACCTGGCCGTACTATAATCAAAGAGGCCATTTGAACAGTCAATTAGATAAAAAAAGTCGCTTCATTAACAATGGTTTTTAGGTGCAGAGTATTGTAGGTATGTTTAAAATGATGTTGAGTTATTTAAAAATATCTCTAAGTATGAATTATGAAATAAAACTGTGTGAATTATTGATATCCTGAGATAATGGTTTAGGGATTAAGGTACAAAAGGCTTGTTGAAAACAAACCTTATTTATTTTCCAGTTGGCTAAGTCTCATGTATGGTTTAAGTTGTTCTCTGCTATTCTCTCTCTCTCTCTCTCTCTCTGCCTTTTTCTCTGTCTTGAATATGTAAATTTAATATATGGATGCTGAGTCTTAAAAATGATAAGACTTTCTCATTTAGCCTAAGCCTTTTTCACCATCAAAAATTCTTTAGACACAGTCACAAAATTGGCAATATGAGGCTTGTGAGATGCATGAAGCAAAAGGTTTTTTTTTTTTTTTTTCAGTCCTCACCCCCTTGTTAAAATTATCTTGGTATAAATATTGCATTGCCAAGAAAAGTTTACTTTTACCCTTCCAAGTTCACCATGCTTTCTTCTTCTGTGGCAACACCCATTACAATCTGTCCACATGTCTCTTGTACTTTACACATTATGAAGTGATGACATCACCCCATTTTAGGTATGCAACCACCCTTGTGCCTGGTAAAAGGACAGCATGTCTGTTGTAGACGCAGAGGCTCATGTCCGGAATGGCTAGTGAGTGATAGCACTGAAACTAGAACCCATATCTAGTAACCAATTTCAGTGCTCTTCACATTTTGGCTACACAGCCCATCAAACTCACACTGTGCATGTGCCAACCCTAGAATTTTAAAACAGGAGTGGTTCCAGGGTCACTTAACTAGTCTCACTGCCTCTTCTTATGATTATGCCCCATTTCTGAAAGTTGAAAAAGTGTGCTCTTTCAGGCAGAGATGGCCCCTGCCGATGCATTATATGTCTAGCAAAACGTTGTGTGAGGCCAGGCGCGGTGTCTTGGGCCTCTAATCCCAGCACTTTGGGAGGCGGAGGCGGGATCGCCCGAGGTCAGGAAGTTGAGACTAGCCTGGCTAGCATGGCGAAACCCCGTCACTACTAAAAATACAAAAATTAGCCAGCTGCTGTGGCAGGCACATGTAATCCCAGCTACTCGGGAGGCTGAGGCAGGAGAATGGCGTAAACCCGGGAGGCGGAGTTTGCAGTGAGCTGAGATCCGGTCACTGCACTCCAGTCTGGGCGACAGAGCGAGACTCCATCGACAAAAAAAAAAAAAAAAGAAAAGAAATCGTTGTGTGGGTGTGTGGGTACGTCTGTGTGTATGTGTGTATGTGGGGGTAGTGTACAAAAAAATGCAGCTGTGTCCTGGTGAGCAATGACTCAGCCTGTTAGTGGCACAGTCAGGACAGGAAAGAGAGCGTATGTCCTCTGACTCAGCCTCAAGGACAGGGGCTTCCTTTCCCATTGGTGGACACCCCCACCATTTCCATTCCACTCAGCACTTCTCTGCATCCTGTCACACTCAGCTTCGAAAGTTACTCAGATTTCGTTTTCAACACTTGGTCAAAATATAAATAAAATGTTTCTCAATGCCTGCATCACAAACTCTTGTCAGTAGTATTTTCAGGTATTTTGATCCCTCTTATATCTGCTTTTTCATTTTGGAAAGCTAAAATTATTTTTTGAAAATGTAAATAAACAGATACATGAGCAAAATGCAATATTTTCTGAAGTTAGAAAAATATAATTTTACCACGATGAGATTCCTACAGATAGAAATTGAGGATCAAAGATAAGGCATAAATCATGGGTATGGATACTCCTTGGGGTTCAGCCATTGAATTTTTCTTATACAAATTATACCCTTTCAATTTCCTATTTCCTTTTTCTTCATGCATCTTTGATGTTTTAAAAGATTTAGTGTAATTCTATGGATCTGGAAAACAACATAATTGATGGGTTATTTGTATAAACAAATTTTCATTAATGCAAAGTTAGAAATACCTTACAAGTGAGTTTGATTTCTAAAATTTGCTTTCTCAGATGTGACTGGTAATTGCTCATAAGGAGTAACTCACTAGTTTCTCTTTCAAGAGACTTATGACAGTTGAGCAGCAATCAGGAATGAATAAACCCAAGGCGGGTGAATAATATTACATACTCCAGCAGAAAATAATTGCAACATTTATTTCTAAGATCTGTGGTAAAGCTTATGAACAGATTCTCTTAAACTTTGTTACAACTTGTGCTGCAATATGGATTCTATAAAAATGAAATTTAACAACTCAGTTTTGCTAAATTAAATGTATACTTTAAATTTTTAAGTCCAACTGCTTTGATTATAAAGTCAATATAAAACTAAAACAAACAAATGCTCAAGAATACATCAAATATGTCCATGTATCATTCAGCAGCTATGCTTCAAGGATGCAACAGTATTTTTTCAAGTCTCTGGTTTTGGGAGACAAGACAACTTTCTAGCTTTGAAAATTATGCAGTTTTGGTATTTGGCATCAACTTCTTGTGCACTTCAAATTATTCTTAAAAATAATTTAAAAAATAAACAAGCAAAGGTAAAGCAGTACTTATGCAGATAAATTATATAATAGCTCTTGGTATTCTACAATCAGACATTAAAATAGAATAAATAAAGGCACCTACTTTCCAAGATTTTTGAAATACTTTATTTCATCATTGCCAACCCTATGTTTGGTAAAAAGTAGTTGAAGGTATTACCATTTTATTTTAGTGTTTTTCTACAATCCTGAGGTTTTTGACTTAACATAAAAAACTTCAATAATGGGCAGTATTCTTTTTTTCACTTTAGCAGTCTACAAGATAATATCAATGTTAGGTCAGTAAGAAGTAAATGGACTCATTGGAAGCCAACATGAATGCTATTAAATAGAAGATTAACTGTGTTTTTTAAAAAATCTATATATTCCATATGATATATATTATATACTATATATTTATATACAGGGAATTTATATGTAATTTTAACCACTGTTTTTGTCAAAGTAGGCTAATTGCCAAAACAATCTACCCCATAAGTTAAGGAACCTAAATAATACAAAAATTTTATTTTAGTTGCTTAAGTAATTATCAATCACAGATATTCCTAGTTAGGCAGCTCCCCTTCAAATTGTCATTTTGTGTCTTGGGCTCCATTCATTTTGGTTCTTTCCTTCTTTAAAATCAGAAAGTTCTTTATTAAATGGGCAACAAGCAACCTAAAGCATTAAGAGTAGGTAGACTGGGAACTGAAACTTTAACCAACAAATATGTTTCCTTGTAAGAAATACAGGGGCAGAGAAGAGCAGGCAGAAAGCCTCAGGGTTCCTACTTTGAGGGTTGTGCCATGTAACTGCTCCTACCATTTGATTCTAACCATTCTAATCTCTTTAATTTGTCTTGTTCTATTCCCAGCAGTCCTCTTATGCCCCACTGGTTGTTCTCAGGAAACTTTCATCCTTATCCCAAGACAAAGAACCTCCTGCTCTTTGTCCCACTTTCCATCTTGAAAATGCTGATATAACAAGTTACTTTCCTCTTTCTCCATAGGCAAAAAACATTCACTTTAAACAGATTACTCTTCTTTGAGAATAAGACTGGTTGAGTTACAACAATATAACTATATTCATTTTGTTAACATAGTTTATGCTTGATCCTTGTGAAAATCAATCCTGGCATCATTGTACTGAGAATGAGCTGATGCTTTGATTTGAAGATTCTCACTACATAGGTCTCCACATTAGAGGCAAATGCTTTTTAGTAATTTGCAGTAGATGACACATGTCACCAACTACAAATTTTATCTTATATCCCTTATATTTATACCTTGCTATAAAGGGGATGGGAGTCTCCATTTTGTCACACTAGAAAAACCTAAAAATTGACCACTCTGTACAACTGTTTGAAGATTGAAAGCTGATTATTAGTTCTTGTGTACTGGGACAGATTAAGTATGTAGAGGGCATATGCCAGAACTTTCACAAAGCCTTGATATTATTTCAGAAAACTGCCAAATGTATCTCCTTAAAAACTAAATGCATGTGATTATTTAGTAATATAGTCTACATGTTAACAAAAGTAAAGGATATGTTGTCTAACTTATGAAATGTTCACTTACATGCTAATTTAATTGAAAAAGCTCAAAATTTGACCTTATGAATTTTATTTAAGAGATAATTTAGAAGCCAGGCGCAGTGGCTTATGCCTGTAATCCCAGCACTTTGGGAGGCCAAGGCAGGCGGATCACCTGAGGTCAGGTGTTCGAGACCAGCCTGGCCAACATGATGAAACCCCATCTCTACTAAAAATACAAAAATTAACCAGGTGTGGTGGTGGGAACCTGTAATCCCAGCTACTTGGGAGTCTGAGGCAGAAGAATCACTTGAACGTGGGAGGCGGAGGTAGCAGTGAGCTGAGATGCGCCATTGCACTCCAGCCTGGGCAACAAGAATGAAACTCTGTCTAAAAAAAAAAAGATAATTTAGGATTACCTCTGGTACTTTTAATCAGACTCAGCTGCCTACGTCAAAACATCAACAGCATTCTTACCACTGTAAGAGAAACATGATGATGCTGATGGTGGTGGTAGTAGCAGTAGAAATGGGAGAAGAATATTTTAATTATTTAAAAATTAAAATGCAATTGTTTTAATATAACAGTACAGGATTTAAAAATGTCTGCAGATATAAAAACTTCAAGCAGCTCAGCCACTAAAACAATTACCAAAATATAAACATTTCAAAGGTTGACAAGCTTTGAAACATAAGATGATGTTCAAATTGATATGCAACATGTATTTCTCACACAATACATGGGCTAAGTATTTATAGTACCTTTTTTGCTCTTTGTCAAAACATTTGCTCAAAGACTAACACTTTCTGAAATGCAGATTAATCATCATTATTACTTTAAATGACTTGGAAAAAATAATTTTTTTATGTCTGCGTTGTATTCTTCTCTTCCCTACCAACAAATTGACGACAGAGTTTACCAAACCGAGGTTATCTTACTACATGTACCCAAGAGATTTTTGTTTATAATTCTGTTATTACTATTCAAGGAACTTAACAAAAATTGCTATAGGATCAATACTACATTACTCTCCTAATTTTAGCTTGCACTATAAGCCTTCTGCACATCTTACTCTCCTAATTTTACCTTGCACTATAAGCCTTCACAAACTTTATGAGACAATATATTCACTTTATAGTTAAAATATTGAATATATGAATTATCAGGAAGTGTTTTTGTTTGTTTGTTTTACCCTTACTTTACTCAAGGTCATACATCTAAAGTTTTTAGGATAGTCTATGAATTAGTATATCCTAAAATCTTATTCTATTTAATTAAAGACCTGGGTTTATAAATAAGGTTAAGTTTAGATCAGGCCAGGGTGTCTTGAATTTGTTGCCACCTTCGATATCAGCTCCAACTTTCCTACTTTAAGCATTCCACATCTTGAACATGCATTATCACAATTACTTCCCAAATGGCTTCCATGTCCTCCTCTTTCTACTAAAAATATCGCCTCTAAAAAATCTTTCTAAAATGCCAATGAAATCTGATTATGTCCCTTCTCTGCAACTGATTTCGCCACTCCTTTTGGTGCCTGTAAAAAATGGACTTCTTTATTATTCTTTGCTTTCTTTATAATTTCCACAATCTGGACCTTACCTACTTCTGCTTTTCTAGATATCTATCTTCTCACCTTTCCTACTACATCCCTGACAGCACATTTCTGGCAGTTTCTTAAGATGTACAAGTTGTCACATATTTTATATTTGTTGATCTCTGTGCCTAGGACACTTTTATTTTTCTGGTAGTATTTTGATTATGCACTGATGCTCAGTTTAACTGTCTCCTCCACTGATTTGCTGCACCTTCTTTGAGTCATCTTTGCAAACATGTGCCTCTCTATAGTAGCATTACTATATTATAATTATCTCTTAACATGTCTAGTGTCTCCACTAGTCTGTGTTTCCTTAAGGATAAAGAATGGTGTATTTATTTCTGTGCCATGACTGCATAGACATGCAACCTTGCATACAGTAGGTGCTTTTTTAAAGTTTGGTAAATAAATGAATGTTACTGGAACAGCATTTAGTTCTGATGGCTGACTCACTCACGGCCAACACATTTGTAGACATCACATTTACTTTGAGCCTGAGTAAGAAGAAATCTGAATTGAAACTGTATTTTCTAGCAGAATTCAAAAAGGACATATCATAGTCCAGAAAAGTTTTTAATGAATGAATATTCACAGTAAGAGCTCTGCTTTCAAAATGCAAGAAAGAGAAGAAATAACAATAAAAGCTCAGTATACTAAAATTTGATAATGTACAGTTTGTGTTATTCAGCTGATGTTTATGATTTTAGGCTTCTGTTCAAATTTAATTTCATGTTTTCTGGCAAAAATATTCATTAAAGACATCTGTGCTCTTCGAATGCAAGTACTATTTGTATTTTTAGCTTGGCATTAGTATCTGTATGAAATAGAGGATTTGTGTAATATGTTTGAATTAGTCTATTAAAATAAGTGTATATGATCTGTGGGTGTGACTTGTAGGTTGGGAGGATTTACCGGTACTGCAATATCAGATTTATGTGAAGACTCTTTTGTTACTGAGGAAATTAAATTCTACCTATGCTATATTTTTAATATAATAGTCTAAGTGTTAAATTATACATCGTTTAGTGTCTATAGTTTAATTAATGTCTTTAATATTCATTTCAGAGTTTTTAGCACTAACCATGCTAGAGGTTAAGGTAAATTGTTTTTAGGTTTGCTGGATGAAGTTTTTGCTCTGGCAGTTACCATATCCTCACAAGGAGTGGGAGCCGTATACTTACGATGATGGTTTTTATCAGGTGCATTTGTGTTGTTATTCACTTCACAGAAAGCTTTTGTTTGCAGTAGTACGAAAGGCTTCTTCAGTGTTTTTTATTCCCTTTGGTTTTTAACATCAGTGGAGTGCTTCTGTTCCTATTTGCTTGTGAGTCATTAAGATAGGAAGGGTTTTTAAAGTCACACTTTCGTATGACCACAGATAATGAAAAAGATTTAAGGTTTGAGGCTGATCAATATGTTAACTGATTTATTATAAAAGGCCGTATTATGCTGCTGATATTCCCATTCTGTGTGTATGTGTGTGTGTTTTCTCCCTTAAAAATGCGAGCATAGAAATCTCTTAACGTTGGAGTAACAAAAAGCATCTGTCTGTGAATATTTAAAACTATGTAGAAACACAAACTACTAATTGAGAATAATTTGTATAGATGTTGCAATGAAATCAATTGGTGACTTTATCTTTAAAAATAGGAATTCATGTGCCCTTACACTTACAGACTAGGTTGCTTATTATGTATTCACTGGATCTGTTCTGTTTCTGAAAATAAAATAAATAAGAAATGCACTTCCTCTAAGGAAGACAGGACCAGCCAGTTTGTATTTTAGCCTTATGTTTACTAACCTTAGGAGCATCTGCCCCTGACAGTAGGTGCTTGGCAGTTTCATGGGACTTAGGAGGAGTGTGCTGCAGAAGAAAGATGACTGCATTGTGTCAGGGCCAGTGGGTGCCACGCTCATCTTGGAAGACATCTAGCAGAGCTCATGTGGCAAATGATGCATGGAAATGGGGGAAAATATTTCCCCACTATAAGCCTTCTGTTCTTTTAATCCACATGCACAGAAAGAGAAAGAAATAAATGTGTATACACGTTTACTTTTATTCTTATTTCAGAGCAGGAGTTTGAGCTTCAGAAAAGTTGGTTGCATTATCCCTTAGGATGAGAAAAACTATTTGAAAGGGTGTTCAAACAAATTGGAGAAGAAGAAAGACAGGCAAGGAAGCCAGATAAAAGAGTCTCTGAGCACCAGGTAGAACTTATATTGCTGAGAAAATGAGACCTGATTTTCTTGTTTTGTTTGTGTTCTCCATCTCTAGGACTATGAATCCTTAAAAAAAAAAAAAAAAAAAAAAAAAAAAAAACCAAAACCCAAAAAAAATCCTCTTTTGCCCTTGAGAGCTAATGTTTCTGTTTAACATGAGCTGCCTTAGCTATTTCTTATTGTTCTGAATATACAATTTTAACACTTTTTTGTTTAAATGTGCTGTCTAAAAATCCTATTAATTACAATTATTCATTTAAGAGTTCATCTTACTGTTAAAAAGATAAATAAACTGATAGAAAAAATAGAAGAAGATGGGTGTTTGCATCCTAAGACTGAATAGACTATGCAAATGTTAAAATTCAATTATGTATTGACTATCATTTTCTTTTTAAGATTTGGCATTATGGCCCTTGTGTAAACACTTTTAAAACTTGTTAATTAAGCCAGCACAGTCAGCATGATCTTCTAGTACCTATTGTTAATGAGTTCATATTGTTGAAAAAGCACACATGTAGATTTAAAATATGTAACCACATGAAAATTTAGAATATAATTTTATAAAAATATTTGAAGCAGTGAAGAAAGTCCACAGAGCCCTGTACTAACAGGGCTATATTAATGAACACTAACTTCTATTTTCAAATATATGGCTATGTAAAACTGTTAGTAGTTCTGATAGGGAAACAGAGATTGAATAAATTAAAGAATAAAGTTTTTTCGGCCGGGCATGGTGGCTCATGCCTGTAATCCCAGTACTTTGGGAGGCCGATGCAGGCGGATCACAAGGTCAGGAGACCGAGACCATCCTGGCTAACACGGTGAAACCCCATCTCTACTAAAAATACACAAAAGTAGCCGGGCATGGGGGTGGGCACCTGTAGTCCAGTTACTCTGGAGGCTGAGGCAGGAGAACAGCGTGAACCCGGGAGGCGGAGCTTGCAGTGAGCCGAGATGGTGCCATTGCACTCCAGCCTGGGTGACAGTGCGAGACTCCCGTCTCAAAAAAAACTAAAACTAAAAATAAAATAAATAAAAGAATACAATTTTCATAAAAGTAACAATTGTCTGTTAAGTTTCTAGCAAAGGGTTAATATTATTACATTAACTACATGGAAACGATTTGACAACCACAGCAGCAGCAAGAAGCATTCATTGTTGCTTCCTATTTGTCAAGCTGTCTATTAAATACAAGTTACCACATTTAAATCTCTCACTAACATGTGAAATAAAAACCAGGTTTACCCCGTTTAATTTTTAGAAAAATCGAAGAGAGAAAGGTTCAGTCACTTGTCACAACATGTGGTGGCAGAGTCCCAAATGGAGGCCGACTGAATTAAAATCTTTGTTCTAATCCATACTCTAAAGTGTGTTAATGAGGTTAAGTAAAGTATAAATCTTAGATCCCTTGTAATAGTAACTTCAAAATACACAGCAATAAATGATTAAGTACAGATCTTTATGTGACAGGTTATGCAGTGGAATTATATGGAAGAAGGAGGTCAGTGAACACTAGACTGACCAGGAAAAGCTTTTCTGGTAGGTATTTTGAGCTGACCATTGAAGAAGGGACAGCATTTCATTATTGTTTATAAAGGTAATGGGGATGGTGGAGAAATAATTCTCATTTAGGAAAATACATGAAACAGCAGGAAACATAATGTACTCATAAGACAGAATTTGCATAAAGAGTATCCTTTTGCAGATTTCAATTCAATTCAAAATTGCTTTTTGAGTCCTCTCACCCTCTTCGTAGCACAACCCAAGAAGATATTTTGGCAAAAAATCACAGTATTGTGAGGTAAATTGCTGGTGGAAACAAAATAAAGAAAGTAGCTATTTGGAGTTTATTCTTGAAAATGACTCATTCAACTCTGTATGATTTTGTTATTCTCCAATGATTGGCTGCATGATCTGAATAGCTCTGCACATTCAAAGAATAAAAAAATCTTTATATCTGGGAAATAATGACAAAATGCAATGGACACTAGGACAAAGATGTGAACATTTTCAATGAGAATTTTTCCATATTGCAAAATGTATTTTTCTGGAGTGACCACTCCAAATATGGTACAATATACTGTCCACTTCAGTTGCTTCTTCAGAGGTAAAGAAAGTAGTATTAGGCAGTATAATGAAACAGGAGAACCAATTCAATGTAGAAGAGTGAGATTAAAACCCCAGGTTCATCTTTAGACATTAACTTTTTATTGAACTACATATGTCCCTAAATAGATGTATGCCTCCTTTTTGACAAATATGAAACCAATTTTTTTCAAGTTGTTTTTAAGTCAGTGAAGTCAAATAGAAAAAAGATTACCTAGATAATTTCAGATTAAATAACATGTCCTATATCAGTGCAGTCTATGGATGCTAAGAAATAATATGGATGTGGACATAAAGTTGGCAATCTTTAATTTTTTTCAAGGAAGGATATATAATCAAAGCAAAATACTACCACTATATCTTTTCATTTTTTTAGCACACAGAATATTTAAATGTAAAGTAGGAAGTACACAATCTTACAATAAAGGGTTGCCATGAAATTGAATAAATTAAATCAAATATACTTGCTACATTTTTCTTATTTTTATTATACTCTGACAGACAATCAAAATGTTATCAGTGACTAACTCCAGTTTGTGGATGGGAATGGAATCACCTCATTCAGATTAATAATTTAAAATCATGTTACAACCTAAGTGATCAGGAAATATCTATTATGCTACTCTCAGTAGGATACAATATGGAAATAGCTTTGTTTGTTTCCTCTATATACTTGAAACCCATTTTCCAAAATCCCTCTTCCCTATTATTTCTCAACATCTTAAGGATGTTCCCGAAGTTTTCTATTTATTTTTGGCTATTAGAACGGTTTTATTTCAGTTATTATAAAGTGCTAATTAATTTGAATCAAAATATTAACCTCTCATTCAATTCAAACTTACCATGCTTAGCAACTCAGGCCACCATTCGAATTTTCCTAACAGCAATGGGAGAGGGACCATGGTCTGTTCTTCTTGTTCTTGTTATTCTTACTTCCCTGTTTGCTCTGCTGTTTCTGGCACCTCCAGAAAGGGATTGGGGCACAGACTAGAGTAAGGGTGAATTAAATTCCTCTTTGTTTGGGGCTGATGTAATTTGGCACTGTATGTTATATGACCACATTTTGTCTATCTCTTGCATTAAACTCTTGCTTATTTTTTTGAAATGCTTTCTTTGAGGGCTGCTGCACTGAACTATTACCTGTTGTAAGTAATGCTCTATTTAAATAACTTCTCATATGGTCTCCTAAATTCCTAACCACTAGCACTATAGCTTCAGCATTTCTACTAGAACAGGAGTCCCCAACCCTGAGGTCCCAGACTGGTACCTGCTCATTGCCCTGTAGGGAACCAGGCTGCACAATAGGAGGGAGGTGGCGGGCGGAGCTCTGCCTCTGGTCAGATCAGCAATGGCATTAAATTCTCTTAAGAGCATGAGCCCTATTGTGAACCACGCATATGAGGATACAGGTTGTGCACTCCTTATGATAATCTACCTAATGCCCGATGATATGAAGTGCTGCAGTTTCATCCACAAATCATTCCCCTTCTCCCACTAATTATCTTCCACTAAACCACTCCCTGGTGCCAAAATGGTTTGGGACTGCTGAACTAGAATAGCTGCAGCTGGAAGGCAGAAATCCTGGGACAAATCTCTTTAAGGTAAATCTAAATGTCAGAAAGCATAAAGCCACTGGGATTCCTGAAATGTTATTCCAACAAACTGGAGGCACAGACCACACTCATCATTCTCCCCTTTCCTTGTCCTAATCCATTAGCAGCTACAATCAACTGCTCTACTTGAGAATTCAGGAGACAGTCAAGTCCAAATCATTATGTCCTACTATAACTCCAGAGCACTATGTCAAATTTTGTAAATATTCTTTATTTTTATTTTTTTATTATACTTTAAGTTCTAGGGTACATGTGCATAGTGTGCAGGTTTGTTACATATGTATACTTGTGCCATGTTGGTGTGCTGTACCCATCAACTCGTCAGCACCCATCAATTCATCATTTATATCAGGTATAACTCCCAACGTAAATATTCTTTCATCGTGCTCAGTGATAATATTACAGCAGGGCCATATCTGTTTTACAGATTAGCAACTATCCAGCTAGAAACAAAGTTTTAGTCTCCTGTCTGGAAACCAATCCTATTCCACCATCACTGTTATAGTCTCTCCAAGGAATTCACTTGCTGCTTATTTTACTTGGCGGAAGTGGATGACGGAATACGCCTCAGTTCTCTCTACTCTTGCAAATTGCCTTAAATGATTATTTTCTCTCCTCAGTGAATCTATGGCCTGTTATGTAGCCTGCATATGGGTGTCAGGACTATTAGTAGGCCTTGAAGGGGTACACTTTTATGTGTGGAAAATCATCCCCCATTGTGTATGTCTTCATCTAAGGGAAAAATCCCTTAGACGTAGAAAACATCATGTCCAAAATTCATTAAATTTATTTTAACACTTTCCAAATAATTTAGCTGAAGTATTGGGAAAAACACTGATCTAGACAAACCAGAGTTGTAGACTCCAGATATTATTTTTTAAAAGTTAAGTTTAATTGTAAAGTTTATATTTATGGAAATTGTAGTAAATGGCTCAGCTCTTCTTGATTTGAGAATGGGTGTACATAAGAACATTATTCTTCTGTCTTCTATTTGGAAACTTTTATTTACAAAGCCATTGCTGGGGATAAATGGTTCCATGCAGTGTCATCTTTAAGCAGAGTTTTAAAATGTGATGTGTGCTTCCCTATAGATATTTTGAAAGTACTGTTATTCAATTCTAACTAAGATGATAAGTGTATTTTAAAGATACATGGATATACAGTTTGATGTCCCTCAAAGCAAATGAGGCATTCTTTTATTTTTTCTTCTTTAAATATTTTTCCACTTCCTGCAGATGCTCCTATATGCTTTATTTTACTGTCCCAAAACTTCCGCCTCTCAAATCTACTTTTTATATCTTCAGCTCATTTAAGTTCTATCCCTTTATCTTAAAAACCTTTTTATGTTTAGCCCATTCAAAACAAATTTTAAAAATGGTTTATAATTATTTATCTAATGAATGTGAGTTCTTGAGGGATGTAGATCTTGAACTAGGATTGAACTTGGTGCACAGTACTAATTTATTGAATGCGTAAAAGATCTCCAACAAATAATTAGAGCAAATGTTAATAAGTGAGAATAATTTGCATATAAGTTAATCGAGAAAGTAAATTATAAATTAAGAGAAAGATGCTAAGTTCTTTTAGTTTCTGATAAACTGGTATTTAAAGACTTAGTTGTGTGATAATCATTACTGAATAAAGTGGAATGATATAGATCAGTTAAATTATTGCAAGATCAGATGTAAATATAAACAAATAAAATCAATTTAACAAGTTTGCCTTTAAAATATGGATATAATTTCATGTTTATCATATAACCCTTTTATAATATATATAAATTATAAGTTAGTAGTAGTATTTTTTGTCAAAGAATTAAGCAAAATATATCAATGGAATTGAATTATCCATATTATATGAATAGTATAATTCCTTTGCTTCTACTTATTTTGATTATTTTATTTAGGGCTGGCATACCATAAATAATAAAATACTAATTTAAAATCTGATTTTCAGTTGGAATTTGGGGGGCTTATGTAACTACAGAGTTCATAATATTCAATCTAGCTAGCTTCAGTCAATCCGGATTCAGGATCTCAAATAACAATATCCAAACATGATCTCTTTTCATTTTGTAGCTCTACTTTTCTTTTATTCTCCTTCTGTTTGAGATAGTTGACTTCATATAGTATCTGATATTGTTATCAAAAGTTTTGTTTTAGCATTCCACTGCCTAACCACTTACAGAAAGTAAGTGACATATTGAATAATATTAGCAAAATTCTTGAGATTGACTCTTATTGGGATGTCTTGGGTTACATTTCCATGCCTGGGATAATTGTTTCAGCCCAAAGAGTGAAAGATACTGACTGGTCAGGCCAGAATTCTGTGTCTACTACAAGGTGGGGAATGTGTTGAGAGGTTTGGGGATGTCAGCACTGTCCCTGCCAAATCTACATGAAATAAGTATGGGGGAAGGATGGTTTCTTTCCCCCCGGAAAAGACAATTGCCAAATAATAAAATGGATAATCATAAACAATAGATGAGCAACTCAAATATTAATCTGTCTGTCTCTCCAGTATAGATTAAGTACTAAAACCCAGATAAAGTTATTTGGCCAAGAGCTTTAGATGGTTCACTAGAATTAGTTATAGCTAATAATGCCATTTTTGTGATATCACTGGGATCAGGAGGCCCGGGTTTTTGGAATATTCTGATTGTTTCTTTAAATATGCATAGTGTCTGATCTTTGAAAGAACTTTGAGTTGTACAAATTACATTGCAATAATGACCAAATATATGAGGAGAAACCAGAAATGTACACAAATCAGAATGTTCTACATAATGTACCTGAGCCCACTCTCCTGCTTTGGAAATCCTAGAACTCTCTTTTTTTTTTTTTTTTTTTTTTTTTTTTTTTTTTTTTTTTTTTTGTTGAGACAGAGTCTCGCTCTATCACCCAGGCTGGAGTGCAGTGGCCGGATCTCAGCTCACTGCAAGCTCCGCCTCCCGGGTTCCCGCCATTCTCCTGCCTCAGCCTCCCGAGTAGCTGGGACTACAGGCGCCCGCCACCTCGCCCGGCTAGATTTTTGTATTTTTTTTTTTAGTAGAGACGGGGTTTCACCGTGTTAGCCAGGATGGTCTCGATCTCCTGACCTCGTGATCCGCCCGTCTCGGCCTCCCAAAGTGCTGGGATTACAGGCTTGAGCCACCGCGCCCGGCCATGAAATCCTAGAACTCTCTAAAGCTAAGGTTTAGAGGATACAAGTTGACTTAATCCCAGGGAACTATACCTTTGACTCTCTACAATATCTCACATAGTTGATAATGTTTGTACTTGGACAATACTGATAAGAAATCAAATTAACTTATTACCATCTTATTTTATTTTATATTTATACTTTTCAGAGATTTAAAGACTTTTTAATAGTTTTCTATTAAGTATCTTTCTATTTTTTTCTCATTGCTATTACAGAAAATGATACTTTGGAAATTAGTTTTGTTTATGAATATTTTGGAAGAAATCTATGATACAAAACATATGAATAACTGTCATAAACATGTAGTAGCTGTTATATCAAAGTCAGCAATTTTCCTGTCTGTGTTCTATTGCCTTAATTATTTCGTGAACAAAAGATGATGATGTCATAGACTTTATTGGTCATCACAGAGGTCAGCCGGTATTTCTGATTGCTTTATGACAAATGAAATTGCATACAGAAAACTGAAGCTGTCATATAGAAATTTAATTCACATTGCAATTAGGTATTTCAATGTCTCTCTGCTGGGTGAAGAGAAGTACAGTGTTTACAGGCTCTGCATCCTTCTATCTATTTTCTTATATAAGACATTGTGTAAGAAAATGCATTTTCTTAGCACAAAAAACATGATATTCTATTCTATTTAATTCACAAGCCCTTTTGTTCAGAGGAATATTGTGATTGATGACGCACTGATGTTCTTTTTTTCCTAAAGCCATCACTGTTTCTATTGCTCTGAGTTTGTGAAATGGAGGCGATTCTGTTGTCTTTCTCCCTTTTCATACTTTTGGATTTCATTGTACAGAGATTGTCAAGAAACTTCAGACAATTTCTGATTCAGCAAACTCTCTAGAATTCCCAAAAGTGAACTGCTATCTGTCATCCTATACACAGGCTAGATTTACTTCTCATCAGAGTAAACACCTTATCAGCATACTCTTTTTGAAAAGGTTGTGTTTACACATAAGGTATCACTCTAAGTGATATGTTCCTGGGCTTTATACTCCCTTATGCTAAATGTATCAGGTGTTAGAAAAGGAAAGTCTGTTTTACAGGGTTGAGTATACGTTCTAAACAGTAACTATCCCTTGCTTTTTATTATTTCCCTTCTTACCTTGAAGCTTGCAGGATGAATGCTGTTCATGCCTGCCTGGTTAGGGAATTCTGAATGTGTCTGAAGAGTTCCAGGAACCCTCATGCTGAGCATTGCGTGACACGCATACCAGGAAATCACAGAAAGTGTGTGCATTTCCTACTGTCAAGACTGATGATGTGGAATGCTGATCAGGACAAGGGGAGTCTAGCCCTGCTCCCTTTCCCTAACAGCAGCAAAGGAAAAATAAATTTTACCTGCTAGAAGCAGCTTATATCTTCATGGCGGAGGTTGTGTATTGTATAGGGATTATACTGAAACTACCAGTTATGATACTTTAGTGCATGGGAAGTGTAAGGTGGAATGTATGTTCTAGTAGCGTATGATCTGAATATATGCACGATGCTTTATTGTTTGTTTGTTTGAGACAGAGTCTCGCTCTGTCACCCAGGCTGGAGTGCAGTGGTGCGATCTCACTAACTGCAACCTCCGCCTCCTGGATTCAAGCGAATCTTGTGCCTCAGCCTCCTGCGTAGCTGGGATTACAGGCGTGCGCCACCATGCCTGGCTAATTTAAAAATTTTTTAGCAGAGATGGGGTTTTGCCATATTGGCAAGGCTGGCCTCAAACTCCTGATCTCAAGTGATCTACCCACCTTGGCCCCACCAAGTGCTGGTATTACAGGCATGAGCCACTACTCCTGGCTACACAATACTTTTAAATATGTGCATGCGTCAAAGAGATAAAAACAGAGAATGAACTTAAGTTAGCCTCTAAAATTTAACAGTGTATCATCCAGTAACCTCTAAAGTTTCCTGTTGCCACAAATTAATGTTACCTGTAATTGGATAAATTCTATTTATTTTTGAGGAATAGTGGAGTCAAGCTTCTTTCACTTAAAATTGGGGAGAGAGAGAGAATGTGGGGTAGGGGGAGGAGAGAGAGAAATAACAATGATTAGTATCTTGCTACTTTCTAAATAGCTCCCTGATGACTATTTTGAGAACCAGTCCAGAAATAAGCTTCTGTTGCACAGGACGTGATGTTCTCATGACAGAGGCTCACCAGTGGTATTGCAGGATAGTAGCCACCTTCAGATAATGATGTAGTTGTTCAGGAATATCATCCTGAATACAATTCTGCAGCAAGTTCTCTCCCTTGGAGTAAAGAGAGACTCTCCAGTGGCAAAACTTATGCTGTTCCAAGATGCTAGAGTAGCAATAAATAAAACATACATATAAAAAGTTCAGATTGACCTTATGTGTCTTACAGTATGAAAAAGAATTGGACTGGCATATTTATATTGATTGTTATACCTCAGCCCTACTAGAACTAGTCTCAGAAATAATATTTAGTAATGAACCTAGAATTTATTTCCCTGTTTACTTTTTTGTTTTATTTATTTATTTATTTAGAAATTTAAGGAGAAAGAGCCATTCTGACTTCTTTTCCAGGAATTGAGGGACCACACGATTAGAATGTTATAAGTCTGTTAGAATTTTATGGTTTATTCAAACAGGTGTGTGTGTGTGTTTCCTTTCCTTTTTTTTTTTTTTTTGAGATGGAATCTCGCTTAGTCTCCCAGGCTGGAGTGGAATGGTGCGATCTCGGTTCACTGCAGCCTCCACTTCCCAGGTTCAAGTGATTCTCTTGCCTCAGCCTTCTAAGTAGCTAGGACTACAGGAGTGTGCCACCATCCCCAGCTAATTTTTTGTGTATTTAGTAGAGGCGGGGTTTCACCATGTTGTTCAGGCTGATCTCGAACTCCTGACCTCAAGCAATCCACCCTCCTTGGTCTCCCAAAGTGCTGAGATTATAGGCGTGAGCCACCGGTGTGTGTGTGTTTTCTATTGTTCAATGAGCAGTACATGAAAGCTAACATAACATCAAGCCTCTGAGCATCCAAAGATGAGCTTATGCCTTGGTCTCTGGGTTCATCTGCCCTTGGTTGAATTTTTTAGGGACCATGACCAAGTGTAGGGAAGCAGCAGTGATGGAAATCTCTGAAAAACTTTCCTTCTAGTCTGCATGGTGAGAGTTTATTTTTCCAGTGAATATGGTTAAATTTGCTCTTTTCTTGAGTTCCTTAAGAAGATCTGTGCTTATGGAAGGGAGAGGGGCTGTCAGAGAGGAATATAAAGAAGAAGTAGCTAGAAATAAAATTATGTGTTAATAATCTTACTATTATATATCCTGTTGAACATTAGGCCTTCATTAACTTGTCCCTGTGAGCCAAATACTAGTCAAGTTCTCTCTAATTCTGACCAAGGAGCTCCCTCAGGTGAAATATGTCCTCATCCTATACCTGCCTGCATATAGTATTATAGATTGCTTTCCAGTTCCATACTTGCTGCTTTATGACATGGAATGTAATATTTGACATCGTGATAGGTATTCTTATTTGAATAAGAAGCCAGAAGAGGGCAATATTAACCTTATATTTTTAAATCAGGAAAAGTTTTGTTTTTATTTAAACATGTGCTTCTATTTAGATACTTTATTTTGCTGCATGGTTAGAACATTTTGTGTTATATAGATCTCAATTGGTGTTTAGCATTTTTTAAAGTGTGCAAATCTTAGTTAAAAATAACTTTATTAGCTGTTAAATAATAAAAGTGTAGTACTAACCTTCTTGTATTTATCCTTGTATATGTAATATCTTCATATCCTATGAAGATATTTTTTGTTTTTAATGTGAATGCTTGCTTTTTATTAAGTAGCATATTGATCAATGGGAAAACTACATTGATTTAAAGTTTAAAAGAGCTAAGGTAAGTATAGCAAGCTATAATAAGCCATAATATATTTAAGATGCATCTCATCAATGAAAAGGTTAGCATTAATATAATATGTTTCTCACCCATGAAAATTTGGAGATATGTAAATTTGGAGAAAAGAATGTCAATTGTCACTTACAGATTTGTCTTATGTATGATTAGTTCAATTATATGAAAATCTAATTTGGTGCTGATAACCTTCCATGCATTTACCCTTTCCTAAGTTTACTGTATTGATTTTATTTCTCTTATGATAGGGTTTTAAAATATAATTACTTACATTCTATTTAAAAAGAAGAAAGCCATGAAGGAGAAATTTTTTTTTATTGTTTGGCCAGTACTTCTTGACTCTGTCTTCTTCCATGTTTGCTAGCAAAGCATTCATTTTGTCATGGGGCTCTAATTACATGCTATTTATTTTAAACATATCTCACCTAAGCTCTTCCATGCATAATGGGAGTAATAAGACTACTTATTTTAAAGGCTACTTGCTTTTGGAAGTGTAAGCATAATGCAGTGTGAGTTTCTCCACCACATCTGCACTTCCATGAGCTTCCCTTGTAGCTCAGCTCACAGGCACCTTCAACAGAAGGAAGTCCTGAGTTCCTGCCTCATCAAATTATCAAGGACATATGCCAAAATTCCCCAAAAGCGTTGTGCTAACAGACTTGGTTAGGCAGTGGTCAGGGAGAGAAGGAAAGCTATTTACACATTTCAATTGATAATATTTTAGCAGAATTGTTTTACCCAGGTTAATTTGGGATAACGTTTTGGTCAATAAACAGCGTTCTTATAGGCTTCACTTATAAAATATTCCCTTTTCCCCATATGGCTTATGCTATATCTAACTTTTTGAAAGTTTTTTTTTTTTTTTTTTCACTTAAGAGGAACATTCAGTATAAGAATTTCATCTGTACAGATAAGGACATTATGTTCCCACTTCCTTTTTTTTTTTTTTTAATTTCACAAAGGTATATTTTTGCTTGCAGTTAATGTGTTTGTTAAAGCCAAAAAAAAAAAAAAAAAAAAAACGGAAAGGGGCTAATTAGAAAGACAGTCTGAAGAAGTGCGATAGCCCTTGTGTTGATTCTCAGGAAAGAGGTTTAAGAAAGGTGACCTGGCCTAGGCCTGTGACACAGTATCAGGCCCAAGGCAATGAACAGCATCCTCAGGCCCATCCTAGTACAGTACTCAAGTGGGCAACAGGAGCAAAAGCACCCCTTGCTGCAGTGAAAAACACATTGATGTATCAGGATACATTGCAGGAAATGTAAGATATTAACTGATGATCCATAGAACTAAAGTGTGAAAGTTTATTGCTTTCATTGGTATCTTTACTTATATTACTTTATTTTTCACCTACTTCAGATATGTATAATAATGTATTACAATTTTTGCCTCTCTAATATGTTTAGTTGTTCATAATAAAATTATTCCTTTTAGTTAAGCACTAAATATGTGGTTAGTTATTCATCATAAGTTATTATGAACAACGAAACACATAGAACTAAACATTCTGAATTATCTAGGGACTGAGTAAGTCCCTAAACGATCGTCTCCAAACTTCTTCCTGTAACTTACTTCTCTTAACATCCAAAGTTAGCTCACATGTGAAATGGAATCTGTTTTTCACTCTTGACACATACCACCCACCGGGATATCAAATCAAATAATCTTTATACCTAAAGTAGCACTCAGAATCTCCTTCCTTTCTTAATGTAATGGGTACCCATGGCCCCGGTTGCATTTCTAAATCTCCATTTACTACTGAGGCTCTCCCAGCACCACATAATTAAACAAATTGTCACAATTATGTATGTTTTTATTTCAAGCCTAAGGTTAAATGACAATAATTTATTTTCTTTGAGGCTATTTACCTCTTAAATCCAAGAAAATAAGTTTAGATAGAATGCATTGAACAATTTTCTGAAAGTTTCCCTCAGCATGAAACATGCACAGAAATGTGATTATTGAAAGAGTTGTACCACAAACACGCGATGTTCTCTCAGATTACCTGGATAATATTATTTTGAAATTGATTATCCCATACAACATCCTCTAAACTGTTCTTTATGATTTTCTAAATCGTGATTTTTCTTATTATTGTGTTCCATTTCCAAAGTTATGATTCATTAAATATTAAATGTATAAATGTTTGTTGCTTTGACTCTGTTAGGCAATCTATATCTTATAATCTATTTTTACGTATAAAGTGACCATCCTGGCTAACACGGTGAAACCCCGTCTCAAAAAAAATCTAGCCGGGCGAGGTGGCGGGCGCCTGTAGTCCCAGCTACTTGGGAGGCTGAGGCAGGAGAATGGCGTAAACCCGGGAGGCGGAGCTTGCAGTGAGCTGAGATCCGGCCACTGCACTCCAGTCTGGGCGACAGAGCGAGACTTCGTCTCAAAAAAAAAAAAAAAAAAGTGTGTGTTCTATATTTGTGAAGCAGTTTCACTGTGCACTAGTTACCAACTTATCTTATGTCCTGAGACATGACACCCATGTGCACAAGTTTCACAAAGTGAGTTTATTACAGATAGCAGCGAAGAACAACAGAAGCCTAGGATTCACTGTGAGCTGGTCTCCTAGGGCTCAGGAAAACTGCCCAGCATGGAGATGGAGTCTTGACTGCATGTGCCCCACTTGCATCCTAGCTAAGGATGCAAATCAGCTCACCCTGACTTATACAGCCCAGGGTTATGTGAATCATTGGGCAAAAGCATTGAAGGACATCCTTTTCTAAGAAAAGTCTGGAACAGAACTTGAGCTGTTCTGGCCACCTACTCCCTTATCTCACCATATTGCATTCCCAGTACCTCCTGCAGTTACATTCTTGGGAGCTACAAGCAAGAAAGGGAAGAGAATTGAATTATTTCAAGGCTACTTGGAGAATTGTCCAGCAATATTGTTTTGCCTTTAAAATATAAATATATACTTTTTTCTTCCATGTTTATAAAAATTAATGCATGCACATTCTAAATAAGCAATATAGAAAGGTTTGATTGAAAAACATGTATAATCTTATCAGCCAGAGATCTCCTTAATGTTTTGTTTTATGTATTTCTAGATATAATTCGATACATTCATATTCATATCACACACACACACACACACATAACATCATACTTTACCAAGGTACATTTGAATTGTATATGCTGTATCATAAATTGTTATTTTCATTTAATAAATTATGGGCATTGTTCAATATCAATACTTATTACTTTGTCTAGTATTTTATTATTTAATTGTACACCAATTAAAACCTAATTTTACCATAATGACTTGAAAGGTATCATAAATTTTACATTTTATATTCACATAAAATATTTTTCCTTTATATTTTCAAAGCTTATTATATCTAGTCTATTATGTATTTAAAGCCCCAAATGTTTTCTCCTCATTTTACAAAATAAGTTACGTGTTTAAAACTTTTAATTTTATGAATACTTCTGCATTCTGGAGTTCTTGGGAGAGAATGTTTACTATATAATAGTATATCTGAAATGCACTCAAGAGATGCATATGCTTTTAGTTATTATAAGTTTCAGTATAAATCTATGTGAAATATGTGTTTCTGAAAGGAAAATAAGATTAAATTGAAATTTTTGGATTAAGTTGTCTTCAAATCAGATCTTCATAGACAATTGTTTCTTTCTGCATTCCTCTGTTACTTGTCTTATCTTTGATTTCTCCAGAATATATATTGGTGGTATTCCTTTTAATTATTATTATTTTTTTTTTGAGACAGTTTTGCTCTTTTTGCCCAAGCTGCAGTGCAATGGCTCACTGCAACCTCCACCTCCCCCGTTCAAGTGATTCTCCTGCCTTAGCCTCCTGAGTAGCTGGAATTACAGGTGCCTGCCACCATGCCAGGCTAATTTTTGTATTTTTAGTAGAAACGGAGTTTCACTATGTTGGCCAGGCTAGTCTGGAACTCCTGACCTCAGGTGATCTGCCTTCCTTGGCCTCCCAAAGTGCTAGGATTACAGATGTGAGCCACCATGAATGGCCTATTTCTTTTAATTCTTAGCCCATAACAAGCTATATGCTTTACAATTTCTACATTCAAACTTTTATTCCAGAAAATGTATTATTGCATTATATTTTCCTTTTTATCATTTTCCCATTTGTTTTCTAAGGAACATTAAATACATGTGAACAATAAAGTACATTTTGAGACTCTCTTATTTTTATTTTTATTCTTTTGTTCAGGTATGTTTAATCAATTTTTATTTTTTATTTTTTGTTTCAAAAGTGTCCCTGCAATTTGTAACAATTTCCTCTATTTAACTTTTCTTAAGCTCTTCCTCACTCACCTTGTTTTACAATGCTATTTAATGACTTTTGCAATTTTTAAAATCTCTACTCTGAGATTTTTTTCTCATTTAGACAAAGATTGTATTGCCTAAGATGTTTTAAGACCAAAAAGAACTCTGTATTTTCCTCTTTCTTCTTGTAATAAGTATCTTTCTTCTAAATTTTCTTTCTTTATCTTTATATTCAAATCCAGTTTTTATTTATTTTTATAAAATTATTTCTGAATTTTACTCAACTTCAAAGAAAGGCTGACTTTCAAGTCTATTTATAATAAATTAATGTGTATTTGGCTTAAACAAATAGATAAGTGGACAATATATAATAAATGATTTTTTAGACAACAGAGAACACAGGACTGGTATATTTAGAGTAGAGAAACAGACCTGATAAACTACCTATTCACCCAAACTTTCTGCCTTTGGACACACTCCAAAATACATCACACGATGAGTAAAGAAAAAACAGATTGAAGTTTGATTAAATTGAAATTTGAGAGGCAAGTTACATAAGAAAATGAATGTCAAAGAATGAGAGAAGAAGAGAGAGCGGAGAAAGAGAGCCAGTAATATTCGCAGATTTATCCTTGAATCTTTGGTCAGTTACTAAATTGCACATGCACAGAGTAAGACTGCAAGGTTTTGTAGAGATGAGGTCCTTGGAGCCTATGAGCCGAATAAAAATTCCAGTGATAACACAGTCCTATGGGGACCTTAGAATCTGGCCACTGAGAGTGCAAAGATGCATTTGAATACCCCTAGAGGTACTCAATAAAGCCTAAAAACAAATTTTAAGAGGATAAATCTGTTTACCGTATAGTATTTTTTAATGAACAAAATTTGCCCCCCAGAGAAAGATGGCAAAATTCAGAAACTCAACAATGTGGTATTCACAGGACCAACATGCAACAAAAATACCAAATAGGTAAAGAAACACAAACATATGAAACAAATATTAATATATTCTGAGATAAGCCAAATGCTCGATGATTAAACAAGGAGTTTAAAACCACTATTATCCATGAGTTTAAAAATACAAAACAAGATGAAAAGCTATAAAACAGGTGAACAGATATCTCATTAAACATAATAGGAGTTTATGAGTCTATACTGATATAATTAATTAACTAATAAGTAATTACAAAGAAAATCTCTTTCATAGAGTAGAAAAACAATGTATAAATGATAAAAATAGAGTAAGAACTTTTCAGGGTAGCATCCCCCATAATAATAATTGGTACAGACAAATATAATCAGTGGAAAATAAAATTAATGAGTGAAAATTGCAAGAGTACGGGCTATTTATATGTTCTCAAACTGCCTCTCTATTAGATTCTTATTTGTCAAAGGATTATACTAACTTTGCAGTGGAGAAATCTTTCAGGTATCACATAAATTGTGATTCACCCATAACATAATATTAAGTGAAGTTATTAAAAATGACTGTCTCTTTCTCTTTCTTTGTGTTTTTCTTTCTCTCTCTATATACATATATATATATAGGTGTACATAAATACATACAGATCACTTTATATATACACATAGATGTGTGCATCTGTGTGTGTATGGAATTTATGTTTAAAAGGGAGCATGACAATTTTGTAAATTTGCAGTCTATGTAGTAGAAAAGAAAGTAACATTTTTTTGCAGAGAAATTCAAGCTGGCTGGCTGCACATATTTGAGTAAATAAAAAGGAACCAAGTGTTAATAGCTAAGACAATAAAGAAAATGTCTCTAAGGCATACCAGAGATCTTCACAGCAGCCCCTCCCATCACAGGCCTGGAGGCCTAGGAAGGAAAAATGGTTTCATGGGACAGGCTCAGGATCTGACTACTCTGTGCAACTTTGGGACATGATGCCCTGTGTCCCAACCCCTCCAGCTTCAGCCATGGCTATAAAGGGCCAAGGTATAGCTTGGGCCATTGCTTCAAAGGGTGCAAGCCCCAAGACTTGGTGGCTTCTACAACATGTTCAGCCTGCACATGCACAGAAGACAAGAGTTGAGGTTTAGTAAAAGGTAAACCTCTGCCTAGATTTCAGAGGAAGTATGGAAATGAATGGATGTCAAGACAGAAGTCTGCTGCAGAGGCAGAGCCCTCATAAAGAATTACTACTAGGACAGTATAAGAGAAAAATAGAGTGTAGGAGCCCCCACACTGAGTCCCCACTGGGCACTACCTAGTGGAGCTGTGAGAAGAAGGCCGCCATCCTCCAGACACCAGAATGATAGATCCACTGATAGTTTGCACCATGCTCCTGGAGAAGCTGCAGGCCCTAAATGCCATCCTGTGAAAGCAACTGCAAGGGCTGTATGCTACAGAGCCACAGGGATGGAGCTTCCCAAGGCCTTGGGAGCCCACCCCTTGCATCAGCATGCCCTGCATTTGAAACATGGAGTCAAGAAGATTATTTTGGAGCTGTAGGATTTACTGACTGCTCTGCTGGGTTTTGGACTTGTATGGAGTCTGAAACCCCTTGGTTTTAGCCAATTTATCCTTTTTGCAATGGTAGCATTTACCCGATGCCTATATCCACATTGTATCTTGGAAGTAACTCACTTGTTTATGATTGTACAGGCTTATATGTGAAAGGGACTTGCCTTGTCTCAGATGACACTTTGGACTTGGATTTTGGGTTAATGCTGGAATGACTTAAGACTTTGGGAGGACTGTTGGGAAGGCATGGCTGTTTTGAACTTTGAGAAAGGACATAAGATTTGGGAGTGGTCAGAGTGGAATGAAATGATTTGACTCTGTGTCTCCACCAAAATCCAATCTTGAATTGTAATCCCAATATATCAGGGGAGGGCTCTAGTGGGAGGTGACTGAATTGTGAGAGTGGACTTCCCCCACACTGTTCTCGTAATAGTGAGTGACTTCTCATGAGATCTGGTGTTTGAATGTGTGTGACACCTCCCGCTTTGCTCTCTCTCTCTCTCTCCCCTGCCACCATGTAAAGAAGTTGCTTGCTTCCTCTTTGCCTTTCGCCATGACTATGTTTCCTGAGGCCTTGAAATCATGTTCCCAGTTAAGATTATGGAATGGACTAATATGATATATATCATGTATATAATATATATATAATATGTATATAAATTATGTAGAAGAGGGAAGAGAGAGAATATATAAATATTCTCTCTCTATATATAATATATATACAAAGCTAAAGTTTTATATATATACACAATATATGTGTATATATACACACATTATATATATACAAATCTACAGTTTGCAATTGCATAGTAATATGTGTAATATTATAATTACATACATATATCATGGTTTTTATGTTGGTAAAAAGAAAGAAAAATATAAATATTGCCATAGTACTGAAAGAGATTACTTAGTACATGATTAGGCAAACTAAGACTTACAAGTCAAATCTGAAATTTCTCCTACTATTTTTATAAATAAAGCTTTTGTAATTAAACTTGTATTAGTCACAGTCATTTAACTGTTGTCTATGGCTATGGTACACTACAACAGCAGACTTGAGTAGTTGCAAGAGACCTTATGCTACATAAACCTTAAAATATTTACTATCTACCTTTTTGCAGAAAACAGTGTGTGGGCCACTGACTTAGGAAGACTACGTTTTCAGGGGAAATAACCCATGGGTGAGCGCTGTGGCACAGTAAGTACATAGTTTTGGTGGAGAGGAAACAATAAGCAAAGGGAGTGAGAAAATATTTTTAATGCAACTTGAAAAGTTTATGGTTGCCTGACATAGACTTTACCCTGAGATTCCCCTCAGTGAAATCATAGTGAGAAAATGCAAAGAATCTAAACATCATTAGGGTATTTTTAAATTCTTATTTAAAATGTACATGCTATTACTGGATTTACAAATGAATCTTCTCCTTGACATCCTTTGTGTGAGAACATTCTGACTCGTAAAACAATCATTTTCTGTTAACTTATTTAAAAGGTAAATGTGTTCCTTTTGGAAAGAAAACACACATACACATTTATGCATATGCCTGCATGTGTGCACTAGTGTGCGCACACACACACACTCACACTCAAAAATATAGATGTACTAAATAATTGTTTAGGAGTTGACAGAATAAACAAGCAAATAAAAATTACTCAAAACAGTCTTCAGGTTCAGACCTGAAACTTCATGGAACATAAATATTATATAAAAGAAGACAATTTTGTAAGTCCTGCATGTCAAATATATATATCTGAGGCTCTTTAAGAGAACACACACACACTCAACACACACACACACACACACACACAAAGAGAGAGAGAGGGAGAGAGAACTTTGAATAATACTATCCCACAAAGCATATTAAAATACTAAGAAACATTTGAAAATTTGGTTAAAAGGCTGAGGTGAGTCTGTGTACTTGTAGGGTTGTATAAAACACAGCCATTAAGGATATGGTTACTTCATGTGTCTTTATACTAATAAGAACTTTGCATTCATGTTAAGAGCCTAATAAAAGTTTTTGGAAAGAAATTTTTAAAAATATGAGTGTGTGCCACATATGTAGGTGTATGTACAAAATTCACTGGGAAAAATACCTGTACAGACAGAATAGAGATGGGGCCAAGTCTGTTCTAGGCAAAATGGTAGGTGAACACACACATAGAAGATTAAGGATATTGAGAACCAGTTGTCATCATATAGCCACTTATTTTCTTGCACCAAAGTGTATTCCTCTTATACTCCTGTACTTGGCTACACTTAGTTTTGTTTTAATTTTGCTTGAAGCGCTTTTTTTGGTTTTGTTTTGTTTTGTTTTGAGACAGAGTCTCACTCTCACCCAGGCTGGAGTGCAGTGGTGCCATCTCGGCTCACTGCAAGCTCCGCCTCCTGGGTTGAAGCACATTTTTAATGTACATACATTTAATGATATAGAAGTGCTTTTGCACTTCACTTTATTACCTTACCTTATTAAATAGGTGTGTTCTGTTCTTTGTAGGCTAAACTGTTGGTCCAGTTCTTACGAACACAGGAAATAAGTATTTGCTTTTTATTTTCGTGGGGTAGAAAGATGTTATGACAAGGAATGAAAAGCCAAACATGGTCAATAAATGCCATCATCCTCTTGGTGATAAAGAGCAAATTACCAAAGTTACTCATTTAACAGATGTTTTTCATTCAAGTCTGGGCACTCCTGTAATTGGTGCCCTAGGTTGTGATCTCCCAGGGTGGAAATAAAGACAGATCACTAGACATAGCTTCAGAGAAAGAGAAAGTTTCATTTAGCTTGTGCACATGGAAAGTCAGCACTGTGAAAGAAAAATGGTGGGCTGCTCCCCAAGGGTAGATGAGTTTTATAGAGCCCTTCTATAGGGAAAGGTTTCACCAGGGCATTTATAGAAGGAATTTCTCTAGTGCTTGTGCAGTAGTTTTACACGCCTCTTCATGCATCACATGTAACATTTTAAATCTCCACTCTTGGGAAGGGGTGGTTATAGGTTGAAGTCTAACTGCACATATGGGGCCCCGGGAAGTCGCTATCCCCCTAAAACAATAACTTGTGCTTAACAGTTTCCTTTATCTTTTGTTGCGGAATGGCTGGAAGTTAGGAAAGCTACAGCTTGAATAAAGAGGTTTTGCTATTTTCTCTAAATAACATCAAAATTAGAAACTATGCAGCCTCCTTGTCTCATTCTGAAGCAGCAATGGCGATGGCAAACTATGACAAAATTGATGCAGAGAAAATAAAATCTTAGAGTTGGATAAAATGAGTAAGGATTATGTATCCCTTTAGAATTTAGATAATTACATTATGAAAAATTAAAGAATTCATGGTTTAAAAATAAGAAAACAACTATGTCTTTCTTTTTATGAACTCTCTTTAAATAAGCATTGATTTAACACGTAAAAAAAAAAGACATACCAATGTATCAGAGACTTTTTAAGTCCTTTATCTGACACAAACAGTTTGCCTTCTCACCAGGAAGAAAAACTTGCAAAATTTCCATATACAGTAAGTGTGGTATATTGTACTCAATACTTTTTAAAAATTGTATTCAATCATCACCTATTTAATAGCATTTTCAGAGCTTCTCCTTAAAGATTATCTTGAGATAGTCCATTATATAGTACAAGTACAGTAACCCTTTAAATTCATGTTATTACATGAACCTATTTCTAAGAATGCTCTGATCTGTAGACAAAAGAGAGTATTTCCTAGGAAACTGAACCAAACAATGTGGTCTGCTGTTGTACAATGTAGTTTGTTTGTTTTTTTTAATTTTATAGATGTATCTCACTCACTGAGAGATTGGTACAAAACCAAATATAGACACGTTCTGTGGTACAATGCAAATATCCTTGAAATTTAAAGATAAGCCCAAAGATCTTAAAGACTGTTTAATATAGTCAAAATACACTTGATAAGGTTGGATTTGTGTCCCTGCCCAAATCTCACGTCAACGTGGAGGAGATGCCTAGTTTGAGGTGACTGGAACATGGGGGCAGTTCCTTCATGCTGTTCTTGTGACAGTGAGTTCTCACAAGTTCTGATGGCTTAAAAGTGTGTGGTGCTTTCCCCTTCTCTCTCTCTTCCTCTTTCCCCACCATGGTAAGGCTTGCTTGCTTCCCCTCCACCTTACGCCATGATTTTAAGTTTCTTGAGGCCTCCCAGTCATGCTTCCTGTTAACTCCTGCAGAACTGTGAGTCAATTAAACCTCTTTTCTTCATGAATTACCCAGTCTCAGGTAGTTCTGAATTTCAGCAAGACGTCTGAAAGCTTCTATTGGTTTGATTAATTAATAGTGAGATTCCCATTAAAGAGGTAATTTATACAGAATGTGGACCTTCAACTGGTGGAGATATCACAACATTTAATTAACTAAATTTGCAGTTGGAATCAAAAAGTTTAACTTTTTTTAAATATTCATGACATTAGGTGTTCTTGTTTCTTTGTTTACTTAAAGATGAAACTTTTACTTTCACTTTTTATAGCTATGATTGTTTTTTCATTGTTTCCTAATTGCAACCGAGGATCATTATTCTTGAGCTCAGAATTCCATGGTCTTCTTTCAAAGTTTAGCATGAGTAAACAGTTCTTATTTATGTTTCTTTTTCCTCTTTTTTTGAAAACTAATGAGTTGCATATGTTTTTGACATTTTATGTCTATTTTCTCTCTTAATTTACTTTGTATTATTTTAAAAATGCAAATTTCTGGATTTTGAAAATAGCAGATTCCTAGATTTTTCCAAAGCTTCAAAATATTTTCCTATTTGTAATATAAAATGTGTTTAATTTTTACTTTTTTTCTTAGTTTTGTAGGCATAGAGTCACATCTCTTTTTCTACACAAAGATCCTTTCAGATATGTTAAAGAACAGGTCAAAGAAAGATATATATTTGTAATTATAGAGTAAACAAGTAAGCAGGACAAGAAACAAAATTGCTGATATCTAAAACCATTTGTCACAGTGTATACAGTTGATATTAATGTGAATATCTATCACTACTCTCAAGGTAGGCAAAAAGCTGGAGCTTATGTGGGGAAAGGCTTGCTTAACAGGCTAAAGCTGTGTGCTTTCTGATTGACTGGAAATAGTCGTCAGTGGCTCAATTGTCATTTAATAAATGTTTAAAATTCTAAAAATAAACAGAAAACGTAGGGTAGAAGCAGTGATTGTAATGCTTGCAGAACATTACTTCCTTAAATGTTAGGCCATTTTTGCTAATTAATTCCTTACTTGGCTAGCCTTCCTGCTGTGATCAACTTACTATGAAAAGCAGGCTCTTGCATGACACAGCTGGAGACCAAACATAACAGGATTTCAGAACCCAAAACAATCCGGACACACTTATCTATGAGTGCTAAGGCTTCTACTGTTTACCATTTTATGTGCATGTGGTTTCTGATTAATTATATTACTTGAAATGCTTCTTGAAAACACATTATAATAGTGACAATATATGTGGAAAGTATGAGAGTTTTTTTTTTTTTTTTTCTTCAGAATTTAATGGATAGGGTTGGGTTCCATTGTATAGGTAGATTTGGGGAAACATGTCTGTTTATTTTTTGAAGGTAAGATAATTAATCTGTCACCATAATCAATTTAATACATTACTTTCCGAGATACTGAAAATTGTACTAAGGACACAGGCATTTTCTTTATGGGTTAAGGTTTATTTATAAGACAAGGTTGTTAGATTAGATTACTTTCAAGTCAGTTTTTGATTATAAAATTGCATGATTCTAAAAGGTAATATTTGACATTATTCTTATCCATAAATAACAAATATTGAAGTCATGTCTTTTAAAAATTTTTCTCTCTGTGTGTATAGAAACGTTCTGGATGCAAGTACAATGTCAACTATAGAATATTCATATAGGGAAAACCTGTAGCAAGTTTTTGAAGTGGTGTGATATTTTGCACAATACTAAACTATTTGGAAGTTCAAACATAAAAGTATATTCAGATCCAATATATGAAGAACTTGTCACCATTCATTTTCTTAAAATAAAGAAAGACTGGAAAATAGAAAATCAATGAACAAAAGATAATTAAAGTCTAAGAACAAACCACCACCTGAAAATCTGGAAAAAGACCCAGAGGGACACAGGAACCAAGATGTGCTTATTTAGAGCAAAAGCTGATGGAGACACAAATTGAAAAAATAAAAAGAGAAAAAAGTTCGTTATTGTGATGAATTGCTGGGTGCACCCACACTTTCCTGAGCCCCTTTTCAGGTGTCCTTCAAGTTCTCCTTGTGACCCACCAGGAGGATGAGAAAAATAGACAACTATGCTATTCAATTTGGATATTTCAACATTACTTTGTCAGTAATGATTAGAGAAAACAGACAAAAATAATTAGTAATAGCATAGTTGCTGACCCTTAATTTAACTGGCATTGCTAAAATACTGATTCTAACAACAGAAACCATATTCTTGTTAAATTCACAAGGAAAATTTATGGTGAAATACTATATTCTTTACCATAAAACACAGTTTGAAAAAATGACTAGACAGCACACAAAGTATATTCTCAGACCAAAGTCAAATTAAGCTAGAAATTAGTAACAGAAAATTGGAAAACCCTTAAATACTTAGACATTAAACAAAATATTTCTAAATGACTATGTTTAAAGAAGAGATCTGAAGTTACACTTTTTTTACTCTCTTTTTGTGGAGAACGGGGACTTATTATGTTGCCCAGGCAGGTCTCAAACTCCTGGGTTCAAGTTAACCTTCTGCCTCTGCCTTCCTAAGTGCTGATATTACAGGCATGAGCCACCATGCCTGGTCAGAAATATGAAAAGTAATTTTAAATATTTTTAATTAAATCAGTATGAAAATAGAATTCATCAAAATTTTTGTTATTTAGCTAAAACTGTGGGTAGAGGGATATTTATGTCATTAAATGTATATGTTTTAAAGTAAGGAAGATCTAAAATTAGTAACCTTAGCTTCTACCTTAGGAAAATAGAGATAAAAGAGAAATCATTCTAGTAGAAATAATAAAACTAGAGCAGATGTTGACAGAGTAAAACAGGAAAATAACAGAGAAAATCAACAAAACCAAAAGCTAGTTATTCAAAAAGATCAATAAGATTATCAACCTATATCAAGGCTAACCAAATAAAAAGAGAGATTACACAGGTTGCCAATATCAGAAATGAAAAGGTAATCATCACTAATGTCATCAATAGACATTGAAAGGATAATAAGTAAATAATACAAACAACTCTATACTCACAAATTCCGTAATGTAGATGAAATGGTCCAGATCTTTGAAAGACTCCAACTACCAACTGACTCAAAGAAAAACAGGGTAACCTGAATAGCCTTATGTCTATAAAGTAAATTGAATCAGTAATTAATCTTCCAAACAAGAAAGCACCAGGCCAAAATGGCAAATTCTATCAAAGTGTTAAGGATGAAGTAATACTAATTCTCCTCAATGCATTTCAGGTAATGCAAATAGAAGATTCCCTAATTACTTTTATGAGGCCTAAATTACCCTAATATGAAAACCTTATAAAGTTATCATAGAAAAAGGAAACTATAGATCAATATGTCTTATGACCACAATTGCAAAAATACTCGGCAAATATTTAAAAATCAATTTGGTAATATATAAAAAGGAAAATACATGCTGACCAATTGGGCTTCACAAAAGAAATGCAAAGCTGATTTAACATTCGAAGATCAGGGAATGCATTTCATCATATTAGTAAGCTGAATAAGAATATATATACGTGTGTGTGTGTATGTGTGTGTATATATATACATAATCTTAATAGATTCAGAAAAGTAGCAACATTTAAATGTATTTATGATAAAAACTCACCAAAAATCCCTACAAAATGGAAGGGAACGTTCTTAATCTAATCAATCATAAATATGAAAATTCTCCAGCTAACACATCATACTTAATGGTGACTAAACATAGTCACTTTCTAAGATTGTGAAGAAAGCAAGCATGTCCTTTCTAATAAGAAAAACTAATAAAAAATGTAAAGACTAGAAAGAAAGAAATAAAACTGCTTTTATTCACAAATGACATACTATTCTTTGTACTAAACTTCAAAGAACTCACCCACACACAAAGAAATCCTAAAACTTTTAATCAAGTAGAACAACATCACAGGATATAAGGTTATTAGACAAAAATAAATTGCTTTTATATATGTAAGGAGTACAAATTTGGAATTTGATATTACTTACAAATATTACTTACTATATAACAGAAATCTAGATAATTAAATATAAATTTTACTCTCTATATATACAGGATTTGTATAGGAATAACTATAAAAGAGTGATGAATAAATGAAAGAAGGTCTAAGTAAATGAAGAGATAATTTATATTCATGGATTGGAAGACTCAGTATTGTGAAGATTTCTTTGATTTCTAACCCGATTGATGGATTTAATACAATCTCAAACAAAAGCCCAGCAATGTATTTTATGTTTAGTTACTTACAGATTCTATAGTTTAAATGTAAAGGCAAAGGAAATATCCAACAAAATATTGAAGAAGCGTAAAGAAAAAAGCAAAAAAAGACAACAACAAAGTTGAAGGAATTGCACTATGTTATTTCAAGACTTGGTAAATGCTTCAGTAATCAAGAGAATTTGATATTGTTGTAAGAACAGATATATAGGTCAGTGAAATATAGAGAGCCAAAGCCAACAGAAATATAATCTATTAATTTTTTAACATAAGTGCAAATACACTTCAATGAAAAATGGATAGTCTTTGGTTCAACAAATGGGGTTGTAGCAATTGGGCATTTACATGCAAACAAATGAACTTAGATGACAACTTTGCACCTTACGCAAATATTAACTCAAAAGTGCATTATATACCTAAATGTAAAATGTAAAACTAAAACATCTAGAAGAAAATAAGCATAGGCATAAAATCTACATGATGTTGGTTTTGTGGATTACATTTTTAGATACGATTAAGAGTACTATCCTTGAATAAAAATGATAAGCTGGGTTTTATTAGAATTAGTACCCTTTCCTCTGACACTGTTAAGTGAATAGAAACAAAAGACCCAGATCAGGAGGAAATAGTTCTAAATTATATATTTGATAGAAGACATATTCAAAATGAACAAAGTACACTTTATCACAAAACAAACAACCTAATTTAAAAATGAGTCAAGTATATAAGCACGTACCTAACCAAGGAAGATTTTTTTAAATGGCAAACAAACATATGAAAAGACGCTCAACCTTGTTTGTTATTAGAGAAATGCAAATTAGAACAATGAGCTACCACTACATAGGTAGTACAATGGTTAGAATTAAATAAACAAAAACCTGAAAAACTAATAGATGGTGAGAATATGGTGCAACAGAAACTTTCGTTTGTTGCTAGGAGGAATGCAAAAGGTCTAACTGCTTCAAAAATCAGTTTCTTACAAAGCTAAATGTAATCTTGCCATACAATCCAGCAATCACAATCCTAAAAAATTTTCCAAACTCACTGGATAAACTATGTTCACACACAATCTTGCAGGAGAATGCATTTAAAGAAGATCTATTAACAATTGCCAAAATCTTCAGACAAGGAGGATGTCCTTCAAAAGATTAATGCATGATTAAATTGTTAATTAAATCCACAGAATGGAATACCATTCAGCGATAAAAAGGACTGAGTTAACAAGTTTGTATGCAAAAACAAACAGAAAATCCCAATGCTGGGACATTTTAAACCACAAAATAAATAAATATTGGATTATGCCCCAAATTATATAATCCATATCCATAAGTCTGTACTGACACAAATAATTGCAAAATAAGTCAATAGAGAAAAAAGACAAATTTTCCACACAAAATTGAATCAATTTATGTAGATATTCCCCCCTTAAGTAGGTAGACTCTCACATCTCACCCTTTAAGTGTAAACTGCTCATACTGACTTCTTTCCAAAAAGTACATTATTAAACAGGGGAAAGAGATTTAGTGAATGAGTAATTTTATAGTGGAGAATATTCTCAGCTAGGTGATCAAGGTAAGCATGAGTAGTGGTAAATCATATTGATTGTATGTACCTAGACATAATGTAGTAAGAATGGCATCTTACTTCTGTGGTCTTCCTCCTAAAAAACATAACTCCAGTGGGGTCATGAAGAAAGCATCAGGCAAGTTTTGGTTAAGAGACATTCTACAAGATATCTAAGCAGTACTCCTCAAAATTGTCAAGGACATCAAAACAAGGAGTCTAAGAAACTGTCAGTCTAGAGAAATGTCAGGAGATATCATGACTAAATATAATGTAGCATCCTGGATGGAATCCTGGAACAGCAAAAGAACTAGATAAAAACTAAAGAAATATGAATAAAGTTTTGACTTTAGTTAATAATAATCAATTAATATTGTTTCCTTAAATGTGATAGATACACCATATTAATTCACATTAGTAATAGGGTAGACTTGGATGTGCTGCATATAGTGATTCTCAATATTCTTAAGCTTCCTGTAAATCTAAACTATTCTAATTTTCTTAATTTATTTAAACAGAATCTATTTTCTCATTTAAAAAGTATATTAAAGTCTAGCCATTAAAATATCTTTTGGATATTTTATTGCAAATAATTAAATTAATTGCTGAAAAAAAAAACTGGTACATCTACAGCAAGGAATAAAAAGGAACAAATTACCATACACACACAAATTGAATGAATCACTGGGAAATCATGCTGATTGAAATGTAGAACAAATCACTTGTTACCAGAGATCAGGGAAGGTTGTGTGTGACTGTAAAAAAGCAACACAAGAAACTAGTCTGGAAATTGTTCTGAATCTTGACTCTATTAATATCCATACTCCGATTGTAAAATTGTAGTATATATTTGTAAGCTGTTACGGTTGTGGGGAACTAGATGATAGGAACTAGATGATGGGATGTTTTTGTAGTAGTTTTTACGACTGCATGCATATCCACAATTACTCTATCTACAAATCAAAATTGTATTAAAAAAACCGTATAAAATATACAATAGAGTTCCTAAATGTTGAGAACAAACGAAAGCTACAGAACCTAAGTGAATTGCAAGTCAGTGGCATAACCACTATAAGAAAAGAATTATTCCTAGTAAATGTATGCTGTATGCACTACATTTGTGGGATATAGGTATATGTGAAGGTATGAAAACAATATCCTCTGCTTCCTTTTTTTTTTTTCAACGAAATAAGAAACAAGGAGATCAGTCAAGGATGAAGGTCAGGGTGAATGCGTTGGAACTGAATTGAGAAGAAGTAAGAATGAGTGGACCATAGAAATGAGATGTGATTTCTGTGTAACTTTGGAATCACACATGAAGTGAGCAGAGATGTATTTAAAGAGATGAAGATATAAGATGACGTTAGCAGTTGTGTGTTTTCTCAAGCAAGGATCACTTGTAGATCGGTGTTATAGGTGGACAATTGGCTTAAAGCAGGATGGGGTTTGCCAGGCTAGTATCACAAACGAAAAAAATATATATGCCTGGCAGTTGAGGTTGTATGCAAGAGAATAGTGATAACGATGGACTGCGAAACTTACAGTGGGTAGTGAGGGTAACATGAAATTAGGAGCATCGGCAATGAAAAGGTCATTCTACTCAATGAATAATAGGATGAAGCTGGGTCCTGAGATGAATCCCCATCTACAGACTATAGAACCTGAGAAATTAGCAACTTTGCTATCATCCTTCTGTATGTACAGTACAGTCTTCTTAAAGCCTCCCTGAGGTCTGGTACTGAGCCTTTGGCATACCTTAATGTCCTGAAGTATTTACAAGTGGTAGCTTACATTTACAAGCTACTAAGATTATTAAATTTTGTTCATTCACCGATCAAAACTTCTTAGTGTTTTTAAAAATTTTTTAAAAGTCTGTATATAAAAATAGCCCAAAAGACCATTATATGGATTCCTTCTAAGAGAAGACAATATTGTATGTATAATCAGATATTTCCTAGAGAGTCTACCTACAAAATGTGAATAGCATATGTTCATCATTTTTGATTCAGTAATAATAAGTACCTAGAGGTAAATGGATGAAAATGACTTCTGCATGGGCTAGCTAAGATGCGACTCTAGCCAAATGTAATATACAACTTAGAAGCATAATAGAAAGCATATTATTATCTTTTTTTATCTTTTTTTTTTTTTTTTTTTTTTGCAGCTATACCAGCTGTGCCACTTGCTTTACAAGAGGATTAGGAAGATTGAAAGACCTAATTGACTCTTACTAGAGACTGGAACAGAAATGAGCAGTTTACAATAAAATATATCTATAAGCAGTGCTCTGAATAGCCCACTTCTTTATGTATATTTTAAAAATATTTGATGTTTTTAATATGCCAACATCACTCTTGTTTTCAAAATTAGTCATTTTGCTTTTTATAGTTTCTATAAAACAACCTCTCTGTATCTGTAAAATATGATGTGGTGACAAGAAAAAATACAGCATTTAGTCACTGGCATGTAAGAGTTTTATCTACTATAGGATAAAGGTGCATGCTTTAGTGAATATGCATATGTTTATTTTATCAAACATTTAGAATATGTATAATAAGCATTGTATTAAGTGCTAGAAATTAAAAAAGAAGTATACATTTATCCATCATTTGTTCAGCAATAAAACAATTAAATTCATGATATACGTGGTGGTGTTGTAGGTGCTAATAAATCAGAAGTGAACAAGATTGGCACATTTCTATTTATAAAGAGATTATGTTCTGGAGCATAAATAAATTTATAAACAAATGGAAATTATTTTTAAGCATTATAAGGGAAAATAGGAAAGAAAACAAAATATATTAAGAAGTTTAATATATTTTAACAAAAGAAAGTGGTTCTTTTGTTTCAGGTAGAGGTGGGTGGAGGTGAGGTGAGAATCATGTCATTATTAGTTGATTGCTGTGTATGTCTCAGATTTTGGCACTTTTGCAGTTTAAGATGGCTATGTGAATGATTAACAGTGAAGAATTAATAAATCTGTAATGAAAATGATGTGTCAAAACAAATAATAATGATTGATCCAATTTTGCACATCAGGAGTCCAAAGAGAAAGAAGGAGAAAAAGAGAATGAGTAAGATATCTGTCTATTCTATGTTCTTTCCTTCTTTTATATTTCTTTGAAGTTGATTGATTCTTTTATATTAAGGTCCATTTTAGTTGAGATGTTTACAAATTTATTTAATCCCAGATATTTTTAAAATAAAAATTGATAGATATTCTTGCTTCCTCAAAAAAAAAAAATAATAACCGAGGGCATGAAACATTCACACTTCTATTATCTCAAATCCTTAAACTATTATTGTCATGTATTTTGGTTCTCACTCATTTTAACTCCAAAAGATTTATTTCTCTTATTTTCTATAGTCACTTGTTTAAATATACCTGAATGTATTTTTGTTTTTTCATTTTTTATATCACAAATCTTCCAGCTGTGATTTTTTTTTTTCTCTTAGAAGAAAAACATTTAGGAGATTCTCTATTGATGTTCTCTTCTGTTGATTTTAGACTCTCTCTCTATGCATATGTCTCTCCCTTCTTTAAGACTTCCTATCTATCTGTGTACCCATCTATTATTTTTATCAATTATAATATTTCCAGTTTAATAAATAAGAACCAATAGTTATATTACATACATGTTATGGAGTAAAGAATTAACTCACCAGGCGCTGTTTGTCCAAACTTTGCACATTCCCAACATGGACAGGGAACCAGTAACCCCTTGGAATATCCTGCCTGTGAAGAGTGTCTTTATTTACCTGAGACCTTGAGCCACACCATATGACTTATGCTAACCATGTGATTTATGGTATGGTCCTTGGGCCATGTAGTATCAGCTTGACCTCTAGAAAGGATGGAAACTAAAGGTCAGCTACTCATCTAATCAACCATGCCTATGTGACAAACCCCCAGTAAACATCTCTGGGCTGGGTGTGTTGGCTCATGCCTGTAATCCCAGGTCTTTGGGAGGCTGAGGCAGACAGATCACGAGGTCAGGAGATAGAGACCATCCTGGCTAGCATGGTGAAAACCCGTCTCTACTAAAAATACAAAAAATTAGCCGGGTGTGGTGGCACGCTCCTGTAGTCCCAGCTATTTGGGAGGCTGAGGCAGGAGAATCGCTTGAACCCAGGAGGTGGAGGTTGCAGTGAGCCAAGATCACACCACTGCACTCCAGCCTGGGTGATAGAGCAAGACTACATCTTAAAAAAAAAAGAAAAAAGAAAAAAAGAAAAGAATAAAAAGTCCCTGGACACTGAGTCTCAGGTAATCTTCCCTGATTGGCAAATACTCCTTTCATGTCATCATCATTTTGATGGAGAATGAAACATTTTCTACATTTTTTCATTGGATGAAGACAATTGGAAACTTGTGTCTGGTCTTTCCTGCCCTATATGACTTTCCCATTGCTGACTTTAGTCTGTATCTTTTCACTGTAATAACGTGTATTTGTGATTACAACAATTTTTCTGAGTTCAGAGAATTCTTCTAACAAATCAATGAACTGGGCGTGACCTTGGGGATGCCTAAGCACATAGGACATATGGTAATTTTTCTTCTAGGCTGAACCAGCATAAATAAATGTACTCTAGGTTCAGACTCATAAAAATCATAAATATTAGTCAATATTAAGCTTTGCTAATATTTTCAAAATACAGATAGTAAAGCTGCTGACACAGAGCATGTCTAAAAAATCACACATAGTTATCCAGGTCTTTTTTTTTTTTCTCTTCTTGGGCACCAGCAATCGGGTCCAGAACAATAGGTGAGATTACAAAGTGAGAAACCACTAATAACTTCAAAGAAGGGGATGAAATTTCTTCATTTTATACTCCAGATCATGTGACATTTTCTAGGGAGCTATGCTTCAGAAGCCAAAACTTTTATTTATTATTCATAATCTTTAGCCAAGTACATCCACCTAAGACTATTTCAGAAATAAGGACTGTTGCTCCTGGAAAACATCACTAATCTCTTTATGAGAAGAAAGTTAGATTGGGTTACCTTCTTTCTTTGTTTTTCCTCTGGTTAAAGAGATTAAATAGACATAAGGCAACTGATTAATAACCTTGTTTCCCAAAATACATTCTGTATGAACTGTGATAATATTTAAGTTAGACAATAATTTATATCTAAACATGACAGTAGATCAGAACTTACTCTCTTTTCTGAGTTCCCTGGGATCTCTAATGATCTTTTAAAACAAAGTTCACTGTTAATATTTTACTCATAGTGTTAATAATAATTATTATTATTTTTCCATTTCTGTGAATACTCTTTTCACCAACCCTCCAATCTGTTTTGTTGGATAAACTAACACGTTCTTTTCAACCAGCTTCTTTCACAGTCATATACTTTATTATATTAATTAGCTATTGCTGTGTAACAACTTACTACAAAACCTAGTGGCTCAAAACCACAGTAAATATTTAGTATCTCTCATATTGTTTGTGGAGAGTAATTTTCAGTAGCTTTGCTGAGAAGTCATGTCTAATCCCTTCTGGTAAGGTTGCAATTAAAATGTCCATAGTGATGTCAGTTTGAATATTTGGGGATAGAAGATCCACTTCCAAGGTGGCTCATTCATGGGCGGGCAAGTTGGTGCTAGCAAGTTGGCAAAATGTCTCAATTTCACTTCCCACAGGGCTTTTCATAGGGCTGTTTGAATATCTTCACAACATAGCAGCCTGCCTTCTTCAGAACAAGCAATTTGAGATAGAAACTGCCAAGCAAAAGGTATACCTAATTTATGACCTAGTCTCAGAAGTCACATAAAATTACCTTGGCCATGTATTATTTTTAGTCTCAAAATCTAACAACCAACAGTGAAGGGATGGGAAATTTGGCTTTACATTTTGAAGGTAATAGTGTCATATAATTACTGGACAGATTTTAAGACTACCACATTTAAGGTTGAGAATAACCTTCAACATAGCACAAATTCATTACCGCAACTTGAATTTTTCCCAGGCCTGTTTCATCAAAAGGCTATTACCATTATGCTCAGGGAGAATATTTGAAACATTTAGCAATGAAATCACAAAAGGACTGAACAATCAGCATAGATGGCAGCTCAGCCAGGATGATGTTCTGCACTTTCGCTATGTCCATCCTCGCTGTGCTGTTTGTAGGTTTCTGTAAAATTTGGACGGTGTCTTAATTGGTACTGGGAAAGGCTTACTAATTATCTCTTACAAGTTTGCCTTCCCTTTTTTTTTTTTGAAACTTCAATTAGATTGTCTCACTTTACCCTCTGTATCTTTTACCTTCTATATGCACATGTGTTTATCTATCTGGGGTAACTTTTGGATAACTGTTTTTTCAGTCTGTCTGCTTCTTCATTTTCTCTTCAAGAGTAAATATGAATAATACTTTGTTAAAAAGCATACAGAAAGCTTAAGTTTCCACTACTGTATTTTTATTTCTAGTAGTTTTGTTTGATTCTCATTTTTCAAATAGTTTTTCCTTTCATATTTAAGCTCTTTCATTTTTATGAAATACGTTAGTTTTTACTCTTTATCTGATAATTTCTATGTTTGAATGATTAGATTAAAAAACTTTTCTGCCAATGCTTGCTCCTGGTGCTGTAATTTGTTGTGCATTTACTAAGTTATATGAACAGATTTTACTGGCAAGAAAAATACTAGTATGTTTTGTGAAAAGACCATATATGCAAAATGAACTCCAAATGCAGAAGGATCCAAGACACCAAAAAAATGAGATAGACAAATCTATTTTGGTGGTAGAGGGTAATTCACTGGGGAACTTACAGGCAGAAGCATAGTATTGCATGGCAGCAAAACAGGTAGATCTCTGTACCATTACTCCCCAGACCCAGAGCTTGCATACCAGAGAAAGAGGGTACATGCTCTATACAGACAATTAACAGCAAGCCTCCAAAACAGGCAAGAATGCTGGATGTGTTACAGCCCCTAATTTGTGCAATAGCATCAAGGTTGATTTGATATAAGGACAAGATTTGTGGTAAGTACATGTTCTTACACTGAGGATAGTAAACAAAGTCGAAATTAGAAGGCATTCCCAGGACTGAAATTAATCAAAAGGCTTTGGCCCCCACATTCTACTCCTCTAATTTGGTTCTGAAAATCTCACATATTCACCTCTTCTGCAGTGTTCCCTGAGCCTCTAGTGGGGAGGCCAATGTGGGTGACAAGCTGCTACAATTTGCTTTCTACTTAAAAGCAGAGGTGACAGCAACAATACGGACAACAGCAGGCAATGATACTTATGCCAAGTATAAAACACAGAATCAATGATGCCTTTTGCCACCATGTTCCCCAGGATCCAAATCAAGAGGTATAGAGGAGAAGAGCAATATGAATAGAGGACTATGGGCAGAAATACAAGGGATTGGCAGGTACTTGGTGAGGCAACTCTTCATCATCACGCAAAATGACTGTGGTAGGTTCATCTTAGGACATAGGCAGTCAGAGGAGTATGGGCTGGGCATGCGTGCCAAACATGTTGCCTTAGGGGCAAAGGTAACTGTGGCATTATCTGTAGGGTTACAAGAGTGGAGAGGACCTTGTCAAATGGACAACTAGAGAGTCCTTTAAAAGGGGCATATTCCAGTGTGTTGGCACATGGGATATCTTGGTCCAGACTCCCACAGAATCAACAGAGACCACTTCAGTTAGCCAGAGAATTCCTTGCTTTCTGGTAATTAATACCCTATTTAATCTGGGAGAAGTTGCCAGTCCAACCCCATTTAGATGTTCCCTCCCATGGCTTAAGGTCTTGGGGAGTCCTAAATAACATTTGCCATTGGCCTTTTATTAGTTCCAGTAGAAAGGCATCTGGGTGAACTTTTTTTTACAACTATAGTTAATAGACCCTTGTATACAATGGTCCCATGTCATTCGTATGGTGCCACCCCCATAATCATTTCAATCGAATTAAGGTTCCTAATGACTTGAGACAAAAACTTTGCCCACCCATGCAAGATACTAGATTATAAAGTGTTTGCAATTGAGCCTTCAAATGTCATTTTTTTTCTTTCAATCAACTCTGCCATTTGGGGATTATGTCTCAAGTGGTATCTGCAGTCTATATATTTTTCATGTGCCCAGTCTTGGGTATCATGTCTATTGAAATGTGTGCCTTGATTGCTGAGGATATCCATACATGACACTGAATTGCTACAAGCCCTTAATGGTAGCTGTTTGGTTTGCCCTTTTGCAAGAGAAGGCCTGCAACATTTTCATGGCAGTATCAATGCATGCTAATGCATACTTTTACACTAACCTTACTTACAGGGGTTTGATATAGTCTCCTTGCCAGTCTCTCATGAAGGCAGCTCTTAAATATGTGTTCTGGTGTGTGTTTGTGATGTGGCAGGGGCACATGTGGAACCAAACTAAGCAGTTGGCTATTGCTGCCACTAAATCTGTAAAGTGGACGGGCAATCCTACTCTTCTTGCTATTTGCCAGATCAACCATGCATTGATGCCCACTATGTTTATGTACCAAGTCAGCTAGCTCAGATGATTTGGAGGTGGTAGTGTTCTAACTTTCTTTTTTTTTTTTGAGATGGAGTCTTGCTCTGTCGCCAGGCTGGAGTGCAGTGGCATGATATCAGCTCACTGCAACCTCCGTCTCCCGGATTCAAGCAATTCTCCTGCCCCAGCTTTCTGAGTAGCTGGGATTTCAGGCGTGCACCACCATGTCAAGCTAATTTTTATATTTTTAGTAGAGACAGGGTTTCACCATGTTGTCCAGGATGGTCTTAATCTCTTGACTTCATGATCCACCTGCGTTGGCCTCCCAAAGTGCTGAGATTACCGATGTGAATCACTGCACCCAGCTGGTAGTGTTCTAATTTTTGCTCAGGTATCTCCTTCATATTACTGGGAAGTGAATCTGATCAGCATATTAAAACATGATACACAATCAGCAGTAGGTTCTTGTAGCCTCTCCTAAATGTCTTTCCAAATGGCAGCTCTCCATTAGGAATTTCTAAGTACATGTCAATCATCTTGAGTCCATTGGGCAAGCTAAGCTGTTAGACCCTTAAATACTGCCCAACTGGCTGTACAGAAAACTGTAGGCCATCATGTATGGGTACAAACAGACCATACAGTTCAGAGTTCTGCCCATTAACTACTCTGTTGCATTGCCATTTCAAGCAATATAGTATCTGTGGTTGTCCAGCTACTTCCATCCATATACAAGGATTATCCCAGCTCAACCCATCTGAGAATTATGTGTTTACAAGAACAGAGGCTGTGCCTTTATGTTTCATTAGAGGTATCATCTGTGGGGTTTCCACAGTAGAAACAGCACTGGTCTCATGGAGTACTGACCCTAAGATAGCATGCAGTTCATCTCAAAAGGGACTCGTGGAGAGGGTGCTATGTTGTTGCATGTATACATGACACCCTTGTAAAATGGAGGCCTGGGGAATACCCAGTATAGGCCTGATAAAGAAACCCTTTATCCAGCCTTTAATAGGGAGGCCTGCTCTCACTATTACCAGCAAAACATCAGTTATGGTTTCAATTTGCTGCAAAACTTGAATAGCCCCAGGACCCCGTGTTCAGTTGGAAAATGGTAGGTTTCAGCACCCGTCCATAGTAGTGAAGGGTGAACTGCTTTCCTACGCTGGACTTGCCAGAGGTCCCAACTGGTTTCCTCAGAGATTACTGAGAGGTAAAGCCGGCTGGGCTTCTGCGTCAGGTGGGGACTTGGAGAACTTTTCTGTCTAGTTAAAGGATTGTAAACACACCAATCAGCACTCTGTAAAAACGGACCAATCAGCACTCTACAAAATGGACCAATCAGCACTCTGTAAAATGGAGTAATCAGCAGGACGTGGGCGGGGCCAAATAAGGGAATAAAAGCTGGCCACCCCCAGCCAGCAGGGGCAACCCGGGTGGCCTTCCAGTGGAAGGTTTGTTTTTTCGCTGTTTACAATAAATCTTGCTGCTGCTCACTCTTGGGGTCCACGCTGCATTTATGAGCTGTAACACTCACTATGAAGGTCTGCAGCTTCACTCTTGAAGCCAGCGAGAACATGAACCCACCAGGAGGAACAAACAACTCCAGAGGCGCCACCTTCAAGAGCTGTAACACTCACTGGGAAGGTCTGTGGCTTCACTCCTGAAGTCAGCAAGACCACGAACCCACCAGAAGGAATAAACTCTGGACGCATCTGAACATCTGAAGGAACTAACTCCGGACACACCCTCTTTAAGAATTGTAACACTCACCATGAGAGTCTGCGGCTTCATTCTTGAAGTCAGCAAGACCAAGAACCCACCGGAAAGAGCCAATTCCGGACACATTATGATCACATCCAGAGACATTGGTATCCTAGGAAGGGGGAAACCTAAATCTGTCTAAGCTGCTAGTATTTTAGCCTTCTCAAAGGCTTCCTCTTGTTCTTATACAAGCACCAACTAGATTCCTTCTTTACCAGTAGGTATAAAGGATACAAACATTGAGCTAAATATGGAATTAAAGCCAGCCAATATTCCCAAAGACCTAGGAAACTTTGTAACTGCTTAACTGTTTTGTTTTGTTTTATATTATTTTATTTTATTTTAATTAATTTTAATTTTATTTTATTTAGAGTCTTGCTCTGTCACCCAGGGTGGAGTGCAGTGGCCCTATCTCAGCTCACTGCAACATTGGACTCCTGGGTTCAAATGATTCTCCTTCCTCTGCCTCCCAAGTAGCTGGGACTACAGATGCCTGCCATCACGTCCAGCTAATTTTTGTATTTTCATTAGAGCAGGGGTTTCACCATGTTGACCAGGATGGTTTTGAACTCCTGACCTCAAATGATCCACCCACCTCAGTCTCCCAAAATGTCGAGATTACAGGTGACTGGCCTGTTTGTTTTAAACATGAAAAATTGTATTTTCTCAATGACTCTGCCTAGGGTAAGGTATTGATAGTGGCAGGATACAAATTCCTACGCAGACAGGATGGTCCATAGTGAAACCCAACCTTCAAATCAAAGACACCTTAAAGCCTGAAAACTGAGCTGCTAGTTCCGGGCGAGTCCATGACTGGAGTGAGAACTTCCTGGATGCCTTTTAGTCAATGAAATAGTGCTTTTTCCAGGCCCACCCACAGACCAATCAGCAAACACTCCCACATTTTGAGCCCATGAAAACCCTGGACTCAGCCACACGTGTGGACTACCTACTTTCATGCACCCTCTCACACAGAAGGCTATCCACTTTGGGTCCACTCTCATATTGAGAGTGTTTCAATAAAACCCTTCTCCCCCTTGCTTACTCTCCAGTGTCCATGTGCCTCATTCCTCTTGGATGCAGGACAAGAACCTGGAACCCAACAAATGGGGTGTGTGAAAGGAGTTGTAACACTGTAATATTTCTGCCTTCTGCTCATGCTGGGCGGCTGCCCCACATGATGAAAAGCAGCAGCAACAGGGTCAGGCCAGCCCAGCCCAGGAGCCACAGGCTACAGCAGGGTGGCAGGACCAGATGAGCTGTGACACACCCTTGTTTGCCAAAGCATATGGACGGCGGGAACAAAAGAGCTGTAGCACAAATGAACTGTAACATGAATGAGCTATAATATAGATGAGCTGTAATGCTTACTGGGGTCTCAAACTTCGGGAATCCCCGGGCAAGAGTCTTAGCACCCTCTGGGGCTCCATGACTGCTGGTGTCTCCAAGTTTGGGGCGCTGCTGCCTCCTCCTTTACCAGACTCCCGCACCCAATGTGAAAACCGTGGCAAGCTGGGCTCAGTCATGAGCCAAGCATGGAGTCCCTGTGTCCCAGTGGTGATATGGTTTGGCTGCGTCCTCACCCAAATCTCATCTTGAATTATAGTTCTCATAATCCCCACATGTTGTGAGAAGGACCCAGTGGGAAGTAAATGAATCATGGGGGTGGTTACTTCCATGCTGTTCTCATGATAGTGAGTTGTCACAAGATCTGATGGTTTTACAAGGGACTTTTCCCCACCTTTGCTGAGTACTTCTCCATGCTGCCACCACGTGAAGAAGGATGTGTTTGCTTCCCCTTCCACCATGGTTGTAAGCTTCCTTCCTGAGGCCTCCCCAGCCATACTGAACTGTGAGTCAATTAAACTTCTTTCCTTTATGAATTACCCAGTCTTGTGTATGTCTTTATTAGCTGCATGATAATGGACTAATACATGTGGGATCTGGGCTGGCAGCACAAGCTGAATTCAGCCCACTGGCCCAAATGGGCAGAGCAAGCCCAGTGGAGAGCCCAGAGCTGAGGGAAGCCCAGGCAGAGGCACCCAGCTGGTGAACTGGCACCAAAAGAGTCCTGAGTCAGTATGTCTTACCCAACCAAGTAACCCCTAGTGCATTTACAGCCAGTCTTTGTCCTTATATTTTTTGTGGGTTTGATGGCTCATTTTCTAGATTGTAACAGGGTGCTCAACATGTTGAGGTGTTGCCGTATCAATGACAAGCCTTCAGATGTTAGCAAAATATCATCAATGTTATGAAACTGTTTATTGGCAGCTGGCACTGGACATAAAGTTGAATCTTTAGCAATCATTTTATGACAAATAGTGGGACTCTGTAGATATTCCTGGGACAACACTTGGAATGCTCATTGTTGGCCATTCCAAATAACAGCAAATTGCCCTTGTCAGTCAAAGTGTAAAGGAATACTGAAGGAGGCATTAGGCAAATCTAACACTGCTTAATAAATGTCTATATTCTCTATTATTTGTTCTATCACTTGAGTTATATTAGGCACAGAGGCATTTATCTCAGGAACCACATTGTTTAGTTCCCGGTAGTTCATTGTCATGCCCCAGGTACCACCTGATTTTTCTTCCCTCCATGAAGGGCTATTGAAATGGCTCTGGTCTGGCCAAATAAAATTTACTTTGGTTGGTTCCTGTATGATGGTTGTAATTTCTTCTATCCCACCAGAAAGATGGAATTGTTTCACACTACAGTATGTTGTGCAGGAGGGAGTTGTACAGATTCCATTTTGCTTCCCTTCTTAACATACATTTAACAGCCCAAACTTATAGGTAGAATTTCCTCACAAATGTTTGTGTTGTGCATCCTCAAAGGATATCCATACCCAAGATGTTTTCTGGAATAGGTTAAATACAGTATAGTAGGCAGGATGGGGACTCGGTTGGGGGAGGGGGTCACTCTGTTCAATACTAAGGAGGAGAAGAGTTTGTGTCACTTGGATTTTTCAACTATGGACCATCTATATCTGCTTATTTACCAGGGCATCTTTCTGAATTTCCATGAATTAAAGTACATTCTGCTCCCATATCCATTAAAGTTAAGGTTCTCTGCTTAGTTTTGGATGCTAATAGATTATGAGCTCCATTTAGGGCCTCTGGTCACTCCCTATTATTCATAGAGGGAGGCGACCTTGGCCACACTTCTAGTCTCTAGGCTGGGAAGGCATCAACTCCTGAGGCATAGCAATTGGAATTCTCTTACATAGTTTATTTTTTCTCATTTTCCCTCATCTGGCAGGGTTCTGGGAAGGGATCTGAATCCCTGATCGGGAGTCAGGTCTTTCCAAAACCCCACTAATAAAGCATGGGGTTGCCAATCTATTATTTATTTGTTTACCCCAGCTGAGATCAGATAACACCACATTTGTTTCCTGGCAGTCCTATCTGGGACACTTAGGCTTTGCTTTCTTATTCTGGCAGACATGGCTCCCTTTTTTTTTTTTCCTTTTCCTTTAGTAACCCACTGACTTTAACTCTTCCCTTTTTAGTTTCTCCAAGATCAGCTATAGTTTTCCCTACGTCCTACACATCTCATCTCAGGAGAGAGCTTGGATGAAATGGGAGAGGGCCATGTCACTCCCAGCAGGCACCCTGCAACAATTTATTTTTCATGCTCATGGTAAGCACAGTCTTATCTCATCCTTCAAATTGTTGCACATAGATGGCCTGACACATGTCCAACTCCCTAAATCACTCTGCGCTCCCTCCAGAGATTGTTAGGCCACCATCTGACCAAATAATTCTTCTTTCTTGGGCCACGCTTTTCTCATGGCGAGGAAAATCGAGTCCATAAGACTATGATTTTCCTAGAGAGTTCTAGCATGATGCAAATGCTATCTCATAACAGGATGAGTGGTCATATTACTGACTTTATTCAGCTTGACTCCCTGCTGGGGAAATGTCATTCCCATCACTGTCACACATCCACACCAACAGTGTGGCTAAGCTTCGTCTCAGCAGCTATTGAACAGTTTTTGCTATGTCCAATAAAAATTCTGCTGAGGCTCTCTTGGACAGTTAAAGTTTCCTGAAAAGGTCATCTATTATTGCCCAGCTGTATGTGCTGGGCTTTTGTTTTCCACTACATGAATGGCCTTGTTCTCAAAAGGGGAGGATAATTATCCCAGTCCTGCAAGATAACTTCTGTCTTGATCTGACTCACTAGCTGATTCCCAAAGATTTCACATCTTAGCATCCCAGGTCAGTTTAGCAAGGATAGCTCAAACGTTCAGCCAGTGCAGTTTCTTTTCTCCCAGACTTACAAAGTGGAGTGACAGGCTAGGGTTTCTAATTGTGTTTCCTGAATTTTGAGCGTATCCATAAGACTAGAAACAAATACAGACACAGAGGTACTCATATCCTTTTCTAACTCCAATTCTTCTGGTAGTTTTCATATCATTGCCTGAGCAACCAACTGTGCCTCTGTGGTCACTCCCACAGCACATGACAGTGGTCAACCCACTGTTACCACAACCTGGTGACCTTCCTTACCTCAGTGATTCACACAACTTTCTACTATACTCGTGTGGTGATCCACAGGCATGTAGTGGATAGAAAAGACCACCCCACATGGATAAGAAGGGCCACTTCAGGACTCTCCCTGCTAATGTGTGCTTCCCTTTGCCCATATTTCGGTTCTTGGAGTCCTTCGACTGGCTCACCACCTCTCCCATGAAAAGGTAGTATATGCAAAATGACACCCAAACGCAGAAGAAGCTGAAAAATCACAAAATGAGACAGATAAATTTAACTTTTCAATATAGGATTATTTACTGGGGAACTTATATAAATATGTGTAGTCTTAGGTGGCAGTAAGATAGATTTCTGCACCATTGTTCTCTAGACCCAGGACTTACATACCATAGGGAAGAGTATATTTTTTATAGAGACAATTCAAGGAAACTCTCCAGAACAGGCAAGAATGCTATGCATGTCACTGTAATTTGTGTGATAACATCACAATTACTATAATCAAAGGGCAAGATTTATGGTAACTACGTGTTCTTACACTAGGGGCACATGGGCAGCAATCCCAGGACTGAGATTTGTCAGAAATCAACATGGTAGATTAACATCCCAGATGGAGTCACTTTTGCCTCCACATAGTGACAAATGAAATATATACATTTTTTTTCTGATCAGAAGTATGAAGATTTAAGTGCAAGAACTATTGGTAGGCCTTATTCAAAATAAGACATGAAGAGATATTTCAAAAATGAAAAATGCATGTGAATATTTTCTGCTTCTAGTTTTTCAAATAACAAAGTAGAACTATCAGAATCATTGCTTGTGGAAGGTTTAATGCATGTATTATAAAGAAAAGCACATGAGCTTTGAAATAGGGCAGAATTGGGTGTAATTTCCAGGTACCCTTATTTCATCTTAATTTACTAAGAGATAAAATAGAGATATTAATAATTACCTCATGCAATTATGATGGAGATTAAAGAGATAGTGTATGTGATGTGTCTAGAACATGTTTTGCCTGTAATAGACACTCAGTGATGAACTTGAACTGTTGCTGTGCTGTTATTATTGATATGAAATTATAAGGAGGACAATCTCTAAGCCAAAATGTGAGTCATTGTATGTACCACGTAACAGTATTTTGGAATCTAATAATTTTTTTGGTGGATATTGTTTTTAGAATTTTTAAATTTGAAGCAACTAAATATGATAAAGGACAGATATATTAGTCTCCTTATTATCCACAGTGAATTTCCAATCAATTTAATGAAGTGGTTTAAGGAACAGATAATGATGCCTGACAACCTGGATAAAATCTCATTTCTACATCTCACTACTTGAAAGACTTGGATAAGTTTCTTAACTTCTCTCTGCATCAATTTTCTCATTTATAAAATGAGGATAAAATAGGGTCTACCTCATAGATTTGGTATGAGAATAACATTATTAAAGTGCTTAGTAGATTGACAGAAACATACTGAGTTCTATGTCAGTATTTTCTTCAATAAACTTTTTGACACAAACATTTTATTACATAGGCTTACATTAAGTGGACTTCAGGAAAAAATATTCTAAGTTTAAGAGAAATCTTTACCTTGAAGAAACACGTACTTGGTTTTTGAGCCATTTTCATCATTGATTATTATTTTTTAAGTGAGCTCCTTGTTTGATTACATAGTTTTGATTTAGGATTTTTAAGATGGAGAACATCCCTCCTATGAATAGAAGAAACACAAGATGGAAATAAAGATTTTAATACTTCCAAATTCCGGGAGCTACACACCGTCTCAGGAGGCCCCAAACACATGGAAGTCAGGGAACACGTACAGAGAGGAAGGGACACTTTCTTGGGTCCAAGGTGTTTTGCAAACAGGTTTCCTATAGGGAGTTTTAATTGTTTAATTGGTGGTTTAAAGCAAGCAGTCATGATTTCCAGTGTGTCACGCTGTTACTGAGAGTTAGTTGCTGTGGCATATCTTCGTAGTCTATATAGAGTGTGAAAGTCACTGGAACCAGTGAAGTCAGCTATATGCAGTTGTCCTGCAGTGAGTCGGTCACCAGGAGGAAGTTGTATAAGGTAGATATCTGGATTGACCACACTGAGGAAGTGGAAGGAGTGTAGAACTGAAAACTATGTGAACCATGACTGATCCCGTTTCTGGCACAAGAAAGCCAAACATATTTAAATTGAAGCCAAGACAACATAAACTTATAAAAATTCACTACAAGTACCTTTTCCTATCTGAGTTATATCAACCAGGAGAGTATCTCTTACTAAGCATAGCAGGTATAAAAGGGGTATGTGTGTGTGTATGAAATAGGGGCATTGGAAATAGTGGAGAGCAGTGAAAAGCAGAAACTTAAACTCCTGTCTGGTCAAAATGACTGAGCTGACTGCTGTTTCACTTACTTCTCTTTGATTATTTTTTCCTGAACAATATAAAGTTCTCCGTGAATTGGAGGATGCCTAGCTAACCATGTTCCTCCTCAAGGCAATACTATCTGTAAACAGAGAGCATAATAAAATGAACAGAAAAATATTGTGCTCTTCCAGTCTATTCTTATGAAAATCAATGGACAGAATGTCACATAATGTTATCATATAGTATATAGCCAGTGAAATTTATTTCATTCACCAAAATTCTCTGAAAGTTCAAACAGATAGTTCCATATACCTGTAGTTCATCTTTTTAAAAATTTCTTACTGGCATCCTATGGTATAAATGTAAATGTATCATAGTGTAACCATTCACCCATTGAAAGGCATCTTTTCTCACCCTTTTTTTTTTTTTTTTGCTATTACAAATAAAGCTGCTATAAATATTCTTATGTAGTTTGTGTGAATGTGTGTGTTTGTGTGCATGTAAAGTACATGTTCATTTCTTTGGGATAAATGCACAAGGTTGCAACCACTGAGTCACATGGTAGTTTCATGTTTAGTTTAGGGTTTTTTTTTTTTTTTTGAGGGAGTCTTGCTCTGTTGCCCAGGCTGGAGTGCAGAGGCACGATCTCGGCTCACTGCAACCTCTGCCTCCCTCCATACTTCTGACCAACCAAGCATACATTTGGGTAGTCACAAAATCCCTTCCACAGGCTTGATAATTTCCTACAATGGCTTGCAAAACTCAGGAAAACATTTATTCATGTTTAGTGGTTTATTATAAAGAACATAATAAAAAATACTAATGAGCAGCCAGATGAAGAAATACATAAGATGAGGTATCAAAAGTTCCTGAGCATAGAAGCTTCTGTCCCCATGGAGTTAGGATTTACTACTAAATTTACCAGGCAAATGGATGCATTCACCAATCTGGAAGCTTTATAAACCTTGTCATTTAGAGTTTTAATGAAGATTATTTTATGTTGGCATTAGTGATTGAATCATTGACTATTGGTGATTAGTTCAATATCCAGTCCCTCTCCCCTCCCCAGATGTTAGATGAATGGGGCTGAAAATTCCAACTCTCTATCATGTGGTTGCTTCCTCTGGCAACCAGGCCTCATCCTGAAGCCATCTAGAGGCCCATCAAGAGTCACTTCATTGGCATAAGCTCAAGAATACCTGAAAGGGACTTACTGTGAATAACAAAGTATGTTTTTCTTATACTTATTACTCAGAACTTCCAAGGATTTTAGGAACTCTGTGCCAGAAACTAAGGATAAAGAACAAATACATGTCTACTATTACAGACAAGTATATCATAGTATTACAGACGTTATCACTATATCTACATCTCTCTCTCCATCAATTATCTATCTACCATCTATCTGTCTATCTATTTGGTCATTTTGATAGGTGTGTAGTGATATCTCACTGTGGTTTTAATTTCTATTCACCTTTTGACTAATGATGTTGAACAATATTTATGTGCTTATTTGCAATCTGTATATCTTCTTCAGTGAAATATCTGCTCATGTCTTTTGGTGATTTTCCAATTGGGTTGTTTGTTTGCTTGTTTGTTTTATGCTGTTGAGTTTTGAAACTTCTTTATCTATTTCAGATACTATTTCTTTGCCAATACAACTGCAAAACTATTTTCCGACTGTGTAGTTTTCTTTCTATTCATCGTAACAAGGTATTTCAGAGAGCATTTTTTTTATTTTTATTTTTTAAGAAGTCCAATTTATCATTTTTTCCTTTTAAGAATCATGTTTCTGGTTGCTTAATCATAGATCCTAAATATTTTCTTCTATGTGTAATTTATTTAAAAAGTTATTACTTTACTTTTTACATTTAAGTACATGATCTATTCTGAGTTGAATTTCATAGTGTGAGACTTAAGTCAAGGTTAACTTTTATTTATTTTTTTATTTATTATGGATGTCTAATTGCTCCAGCACCATTTTTGAAAAAGCTATCTTTTTTTGCACTGCATTGCTTTGTCAACTTTGCCGACTATCAGTGCCACATTATTTGTGTGGGTCTCTTTCTTGGTTATCTATTTCTTGTACTGTTTTATTTATTTATTCCTCTTATTTATTCCAATGCCATATCGACTTGACTAATATGGCTATGTGTTAAATCTTGAAACCAATATTCCTATATGTTAATCTTGATATCTAGAATTATTTTTCCACATTATTTTTCATTTGTAAAAACACTGTTTTAGCTATTTTAGCTCCATTGTCTTTTCATACAAATTTTAGAATAATATTTTCTATATTTGCAAATATTTTTGTTGAGTTGGGAATCTTGCTTAGTCTATATATCAATAGGGGGAGAACTGAAAATTTTCTTGACTTATTTTACAGTTTTCAGCATACAAACCATGAATCTTCCTTTTTAGATTTAAACTTAAATATTCCATCTTTTGTGCAATTATAAATGATATCGTATTTTAAATTTTATTCCTTACTTGTTCATTGTTAGTAGAAAGAAATAGAATTGATTTTTTGTGTTATCTCTTATCTTTCAAACTTGCTGAGCTCACTCATTACTTTTAGGACGTTTTGTTTGATTCTTTGTTTTTTTTATGTAGACTACCATGCCATATGCAAGTAGGGATGGTTACATTTCCTTCTGATGTATATGATATTTATTACCTTTATTACCTTTTCTCTTCGTATTTCACTGGTTAGAAATTCTAATACTATGTTGAATAAGATTTTGAGAACAGACTGCTTTATTTCCAACCTTAAGGGAAGCATTCAGCCTTTCTTAACAAAATGTGTTAGCTATAGGATTTTTTTTTTTTTGGTAGATTTCCTTTATTACACCCCTCTGTTTCTATTTTGAAAAATTTTGTCAAGAATCAGTGTTGAATTTTGTCAAATGGCTTTTCTGAACCTTTTTATATGATCATATGGGTTTTTTTATCGTTTATATGATGAATTGCATTAATTGATTTTGAATACTGAACTAGCATTGCATCTCATGGTGCTTTTGATTTGCCTTTCCCTAATGAATAATAGTGTTCAGCACCTTTATATGTGTTTACTGGATATATATAAATATATATTTTATATATTTATATTTACAAATATATCTATGTGTATATATATACATAGATATATTTGTAAAGAATTCTATGGAGATCCCTTGTCCATTTTCTAATTGTCTTATTTGAATTAAAATTTAGTGTAAGTATTCTTTATATATTCTAGAAATAAATCTCTTACGTGAATTGCTAATTCTGTGAATTGTATTTTTAAATTCTTGATGGTACTGTTTGTAGCACAAAAGTTTTTAATTTCAGATAAGCCCAATTTATCTATTTTAATTTTTGCTACTTGTGCTTTGGAATTGATATCTAGGAGGAGTTTGCTTGATATGTCACAGAGATATTCTATTTATTTTAAATTTTTATAGATTTTGCTTTGGTATTTAGGTTTACATTTATTTAGAGTCAATGTTTATTTAGAGAGTGAGGAAAGTGGCACTTTATTATTTTGCATATGGATGTCCAATTGTTCCGGCACTATTTATAAAAAATCACGTGAACATAAATGTAAGGGTTTATTTATAAACCTTGAATGTTTGCCCTATTGAACTTTGTACCTATCCAATTGCCAATATCACACTGTATTATTTGTAGCAGACTTAGGTTAAGTTTTGAAAACAGCAAGTATGAATCTAGAAATTTAGATTTTTATAATTTTTTGCTTTTTTTTAATAGGTAAAAGATATACATTTATCATGTATAAGATGATGTTTTAAAATACACATAAATATGAAATGGCTTAATCAAGACATTTAACATATGTATTACCTATCATTAGTTACTTACCATTTTTGTATGTGGTGGGAACATTTAAAACCTACTCTAGGCAGAGCACGGTGGCTCATGTCTAATTCCAGCACTTTGGGAGTTTGAGGCAGGAGGATTGCTGGAGCCCAGGAGTTTGAGACCATCCTTGGCAGCATAACAAGACCCTATCTGTACAAAAAACAATTTTTTAAATTAGCTGGGTGTGCTGGCATGTGCTTGCAGTCCCAGCTACTCAGTAGGCTGAAGTGAGAGAATCACTTGAGCCCAGGATGTCAAGGCTACAGTGAGCTGTGATGGTGCCACTGCTCCAGCCTGGGTGACTGAGCAAGGCCCTGTCTCTAAATAAATGAGTAAATAAATAATAATAAAATAAGATCTAATCTGTAAGCAGTTTTCAAATGTACAGTATATTGTTCTTAACTGTAGTCACTATTATGTATAATACATCTCCTGAACTTATTCTTCCTGTTTAACAAAAATTTTGTGTTCTTTAACCAACATCTACTTATTTTCCCCACAAGCTAGACTCCAGTAATTCAATCTTACTCTCTAGTCCTGTGAGATTGACTTTTTTATGTTCTTTCTTTAAATGAGATCATGTAGTATTTGTCTTTCTGTGCATGATTATTTTGCTTAGCATAATTTTCTCCAGGTTTATCCATGTTGTTACAAATGAAAAGATTTCTTCCTTTTTATCAGACTGAATAGTTTTCCACTGTTTATATATATAACATTTTCAATTTCTCATTATCCATTTCTGGAGACTGAAGTTGATTCCATGTTTGGCTGTTATGAATAATGCTGCAATGAACATCTGCATGTTTCACAAATGCAGATGTCTCTTTGATATATGGAATTCATTTCCTTTGAATATGTACTAAGTAGTAGGATTGCTGGATCATATGGTTATTCTATTTTTAATTTTCTGAAGAACCTATATACTGTTTTTCATAATGGCTATACTAATTTATTTTCCCTCCAACAGTGTACAAATGTTACCCTTTCTAAACATTTTTTCCACACTTGTTATCATTTTTCTTTTTGAAAATAGAAATTCTAATATGTACGAGAAAATATCTCATTGTGGTTTTGGTGTGCATTTCCCTTTTGTCACATACTTGTCGACAATTTGCTTGTCTTCTTTTGAGAAATGTCTATACAGTTTTTTGACCATTTTTAAATTGGGTTACTTGTTTTCTACTATTGACTTGTTTGAAATCTTTATGTCTTTTGAATACTAACCCATTATCAGATGTATGATTTGCAAATACATTATCATTCCATATGCTGTCTCTTCATTCTGTTGACTGTTTCCTCTGCTATGCAGAAACTTAAGTTGGATGTAATCCTATTTGTTTATTTTTTATTGTATTGCCTGTGCTTTTGGGTTACTCTCCAAAAATAAAAGCTTATGGCCCAGTACAATGTCATGGAGCTCTTCCTCTATGTTTTCTTTCAGTAATTTCAGTTTCAGGTCTTATGTTTAAGGTTTTAATTCATTTGGAGTTGATTTTTGCATATAGTCTGATATTAGTGTCTAGTTTCATTCTTCTACATGTGGATATCCAATTTTTCCAGCACTCTCCATTAAAGAGATTTTCCTTTCCCCCTTGGTTCTTGGCATCTCTGTCAAATATTATGGACCATAAATGAATGGATTTATTTCTGGACCTGTATTCTATTTTATTGGTCTTAATGTCCATTTTTTTGCTAGTACTAGGTTTTGATTACTGTAGTTTCATACTAGATCTTCAAATCACTTAGTCTGGTACCCCTAGCCTTGATCCTTTGACACAAGATTGCTTTATCTATTCTGGTCCTTTTGTGGTTCCACATGGATTTTAGATTTTTATTTTTTTTTCAGTTTCAGTGAAAAATGTCATTGGAATTTGGTAAGAACTGCACTGAACCTTGAATTGTCTTGGGTGATATGGGCATTTTAACAACACAAATTCTTCTTACCTATGAACATGGAATACCTTTCCATTTATTTGTGTCTTCAGTTTCCTTCATCAATGTTTTATTGTTTTCAGTGTATATACGTTTCACTCCCTTAAGTGAGTATATTATTATTATTATTTTTTTTTTTTGAGATGGCGTCTCGCTCTGTCACCCAGGCTGGAGTGCAGTGGCTGGATCTCAGCTCACTGCAAGCTCCGTCTTCCGGGTTTACGCCATTCTCCTGCCTCAGCCTCCCGAGTAGCTGGGACTACAGGCGCCCGCCACCTCGCCCAGCTAGTTTTTGTTTTTTTAGTAGAGACGGGGTTTCACTGTGTTAGCCAGGATGGTCTCCATCTCCTGACCTCGTGATCCGCCCGTCTCGGCCTCCCAAAGTGCTGGGATTACAGGCTTGAGCCACCGCGCTCCGCCAAGTGAGTACATTTCTAAGTATTTTATATTTTTGTACATTTTGAGAACGGATTATTTTCTTGAATTTTTGGACAGTTCATTGTTAGTTTATAGAAAGCTTACTGATTTTTCTCTTGATTATGTATTCTACAAATTTACTGAGTCTATTAGTTTTAATGAGTTTTGGTAGGCTTTAGGATTTTCTATATATAAGATTTTGACCTCTGCCAAATCGATACAATTTAACTTCTTTTGTTTTTCTAATTTAGATGCCTTTTTCTGTCTTCCTCTTGCTTAATTACTCTGGCTAGCAATTCCAGTACTATGATGAATAGAAGTGGTGAGTAGGCATCTTTATCATGTTGATCTTAAAAAAAAAAAACAAACTTTATTTTTCACTGATGAATATGGTTAGCTATGGGATTGTTGTATACAGACTTTATAATAATTAAGTCCATTCCTTCTAGTTCTAATTGGTTGAGAGTTTTTTTCATAAAATAATGAATTTTCTGCATATATTGAGATTTTCATGATGTTTATCTTTGATTCTGTTAATATGGAGTATCATTTTTTATTGATTTGTGTATGTTAAGAAAATCCTCTATCACAGGGATAAATTCCACTTGATCATTATGTATGATTTTTTTACTGGGCTGCTGAATTAAGTTTGCTAATTTTGTTGTTGAGGATTTTTGCTTTTTTGTTCATTGGGAATATCTGCCTGTATTTTTCTTGTAGCATCTTTTTATGGTTTTGATATTAGAGTAATGCTGGCCTCATAACATGAATTTGGAAATGTTTTTTCCTCTAACTTTTTTGGAAGAGTGAGAATAATTGTCTTCAATGCATTTTAAATGTTCGGTAGAATTCAGCAGTGAAGCTGCCTTGTACTAGGATTTTCTTTGCTTGGAGATGTTTGATTAGTTCTTCAATGTCTTTACTTGTTATTGGTCTGTTCATATTTTTTATGTATTCTTGACTTAGTCTTGTTAGACTGTATGTGTTTAAAATTTTAACTATTTATTACCGATTATCTAGTTCATTGGCATATAATTATTCATAGTAGTCTCTTATTCTTTTATTTCTGTTATATTAGTTGCAATGTGTCCTCTTTCCTTTCTGTTTTATTTGAGTCTTTTCTCTTATTTTCTTAATATAGCTAAAGTTAGGTGGATTTTATTTATCTTTTCAGGAAAAAAAAACACCAACTTTTCATTTTCTTAATCCTCTCCCTTGTTTTTCTGGTCCCTATTTTATTTATCAGTGTTCTGATTTTTATTATTCCCTTTCGTCTATTAGCGTTTGGCTTACTATATTCTTTGTTCTAGTTTCCATTTTCTTGAGGGATAATATTAGGATTTTATTTGGGGCCTTTCTTTTTTATGTGGACATTTATTGTTGTAAAGTTCCATTGTAAGACTGCTTTTGCAGCATTCTGTAAATTTTGCTATGCTATGTTTCCATTTTCATTTGTCTTGAGGTATTTTTACATTTCCCTTTAATTTCCTTTTTGGCCTGTTAGTTGTTTAGAAGCATATTAATTTCCACATTTGTGAATTTTTCAAATTTTCTTCTATTATTGATTTCTAGTTTGATATCAGCGATCAAAAAATGCTTAATATGCTATTAATCTTCTTCAATTTGTTAAAAGATATTTTGTGGCCTAACATATGATCTGCCACAGAGATCGTTCCATGTGTGCTTGAGAAGAATGTTTATTTTGCTACTATTGGATGATATATTCTGTATATTTATATAAGCTCATTTTGCCTGGAGTACAGTTCAATTGAAATATTTTCTTATTAATTAATTTTTTCTTTGGATTATCTGTCCACTATTGGAAGTTAAGTTTTGAAGCCCCACACTAATATTTTCTCACAGTCTATCTTTTTCTTCAGTTCTATTAATACATGCTTTACATATTTATCTCCTCCAGTATTGAGTACATATATATTTACATTTGTTATATAGTTTTCAAGAATTCATTTCATTATCATTATATAATGGCCTCTTTTTTGCCTTTGTACAGTTGTTGGCCTAAAGTTCATTTTGTCTAGCTGTAGCTAGCCATGTTCTCTTCAGTTTTAATTTGCATCGAATATCATTTTGCATTCTTTCACTTCAGTCTTTGTGTGTCCTTAAAGGTGAAGTGAGTCTCTTGTAGGCAGCAAGTGAGTCTCTTCTTTTGTTTTGTTTTGCTTTGCTTTGCTTTACTTGCTTTACTTTATTTTTTTCCATTTATTCAGCCACTCTGTTTTTTTTTTAATTAGAAATTTTAATCCATTAACATTCAAGGTAATATTTAATAGGTAGGGACTCACAACTGCTACTTTGTTGTTTCCTGCTTGTTTTGTAGGACCTTTGTTTCTTTCTTTCCCTCTCCATGCTTTTCTTTGTGATTGGATTATTTTCTCTAGTGGAATTCACTGATTTGTTACTCTTTATCTTTTGTGTATTCACTGCAGGTTTTGGTTTTGTGGTGACCATGTGGCTTGGATAAAATGTCTTATAATAGGTTATTTTAAGCTGATAACAACTTAACTTTGATTGCATAATAAACATGATGCATTTATACTCCACATTCCCTTCTTAGTCCTTTTGGACTGGTATAAGAAAATATCTTAGGCTGGGTATTTTAAAACAACAGAAATTTATTTCTCGTAGTTATGGTAGCTGGGAAGTCCAAGGTGAAGGTGTAGCAGAAATTTGTTTCCAGTAGGGTTTTACTCTCTACTTTATAGATGGCTCCTTGTTGCATGTCCTCACATGGTGGATGGGTAATCAGTATATCCCTCCCCTCAAATATTTATCTTTTCTTTGTATTGGGAAAATTACAATTTATTATTTTTAATAGATTTGTCTTTTAACTTTTATACTAAAGAGATAAAATAATTTTCATACCACCATTACAGTATTAGAGTGTTCTAAATTTGATAGTGTATTTTCTTTTACCAGTAAGTTTTATACTTTCAAATGTTTTTCTATTACCAATTAACAACCTTTTCTTTTAGCTTGAATAATCTCTGTTAATATTTGTTGGAAGACAAGTCTGGTGGTAATGAGCTCCTTCAGCTTTTGCTTTATCTATCTTTAATTTCTGAGGGACAGTTTTTCTGGTTACAAAATTATTGATTGGAAGTTTGTTTTTTGGCATGTTGAATATATCATCCCACTCTCTGTTGGCCTGTAAGCTTTCTGCTGAGAAATCTTATGATAGCTTTCTGAAATTCCCTTCCTTATGATTTACTTCCATTTTGTTGCTGCTTTCAGAATCCTCACTTTATTTTATTTTTGAAAGTTTGATTATGGCAATGTAGTCTTGCTTGGGTTGAATTTGGTTAGAGACCTTTAACCTTCATGTATGTGGACACATATATTTTCTCAGATTTGAAAAGGATTCTGCTGTTAAATTCTTTAAATAAACTTGCTATTCCATTTTCTCTTCTCCTTTTTGATTTTCTGTAACTCAAATATTTGCTCTTTTGATACTGGTTCTGTAAATCCTGTGAGCTTCCTTTATTCCTTTTTATTCTTATTTTTTTCTGTTCTTACTAGGTATTTTCAAATAACCTGTCCTCAAGTTGATTGATTGATCAATTCTGCTGTTAATATTCTCTACTGTATTTTTCATTTCATTTGTTGTATTTTTCAACTGAAGAATTAAAAAAAAATTCCAATCTGTCTGGTAAATTTTTCACTTCAAGCATTGATTGATATACTGAATTCATTGAAATTCTCTGTATTTTCTTCAATTTCACTGAGTTTTCTTAAAACAATCATTTTTAATTCTTTGACAGGAAATTTGTATGTCTCCATTTCTTTGCTGTCAGCTATGAGGAGATTATTTTGTACTTTTGGTGGCATTATGTGTCCTCCTTTTAAATGTTTCTTGTTGCATTGATATTTATGCATTTGGCAGAGTAGTCACGTCTTGCAGACTTTATGGGCTAGGTTCATTATGAAAAGACTTTAAGGAGTGCAAGGTTGCTTGCTTGTTGAGTCATAGTGATTCTAGAACCAGTAATAGTTCCAGGTTTGTATTATCTGTGTATCTTTTTAAGCTGAGGTCCATGTTGATGAAGACTGTAGGCATCTTCAGTGTTCAGTGCTGTGGATATCTACAATGGTGGCAAGGGTCACTGGTCCTTCTTTGGCAAAGATCTTCCCAATATCTCTATCTCCAACCAGAAAAATTGTAGGTGAAGAAATTTTTCTTGGGACTGGGTATGGCTTATATGCTTGCTTGCGGTGGTTGTGGCACTTTTATTTCATGGGTGGTGTTTATGGAGTGACAATGGAGTTAAGGCCTGAAGCATGGGCACATACGGAGGGACTATAGCTGTGATATTTGGGGAACTGGTGCCCATGATGAAGGCACCCCCTACTGCCATTTTGGTAACAGTATGCAAGGTACAGATTCTTGTGAATTATCTGAGAAACCAAGCATGAGAGCACAGGAAGTCACAGGGTAGAGTGACTCTGGGATTAGGGCAGGTTCCAGCCCTCCATAGCAGTAGAGCTGGTGCCCCAGAGCATGGGCATATGGTGCCTAGATCTCCATAGCAGCAGAGCTGGTACCCATAGCAAGGGCTTGGCTCCATGGCCCAGAGTGAAAACTAGCTTACTCTTATTATTGGCTCTGATATCTGAAATGTGGATCTGTCTGGTGTTGCCACTGAGCGTAGGTCTGTACTTTGGAGACTCAGAGAGCAGACATGTTTACAGGGTTGGGGTACATGAAGAGTTGGACTAGCTGGTGGCTCCTTTCCGAAACAGATGTTTCTTTCGAGAATAGGGGTGTACGGCCATGTTTTTTTCTCTGGGATTTCCTGGCAGGATTAGCTGTTGGTTACCTCAGTGACAAGAGATGCCAGTGTCCTCTGTGTAGCTGGGTCCTGGGGAGCATGGTGGCTCCCATCACATGGCTGATACCAATAACTTCCATCTTTCTTCTTCCCACTCAGTCATCATCTGGTGTCTTACATATGTCACTATCACTAGAGATCCTTTCTATGTGGATATTCTCCATCTTTTCTTTCTTTCTTTCTTTTTTTTTTCCACTGCATTGTTGCAGATTTTTTAATAGGCCCTTGAGCCCTCTCTGGGCTATTTTGATTTGTAAATAACTGTCTGCTTTTTATTTCTACTTTTTTTTGTTTGTGGAGGGATGAAAGCTGATATCTCCTACTCTGTCAGCTTGGTGATATCACATCTTTATCGTAATGTTTTGAATATTATGGATTGTTCACATTTATATATTTTTCATCATCTTACAATTTTGTTCACAAAAGTAGCCGGGAATTTTATAGAGATACTGTTGACTTTGTCAATCAGTTTTGGAGATGTCGCTCTCTTAACCATATTAAATCTTCCAATCTCTATGTATAGAATGCCTTTTTGTTTATTTAGATTTTAAATTATCTCAACAATATTTTGTTGCTTTCAGATTACAAGTCTTTCACTTATTTGTTAAATTTATTTCTAAGTGTTTTTCTCTATTTGATGCTATTAAAAATGAAACTGATTTTTAAATTTGATCTTCAGATTTGTATTGCTAAGATATAGAAATTTATGAATTTTAAATATTGATCTTTCATTCAGAAAATTTATTGATTTCTTTATTTTTTAGTATTATTATAGTGGATTCCTGAAGATTTTCTCTATACAGAATTATTTCATCTGCAAGAGAGATATTTGCACTTCTTTCTTTTTAATGTAGGTACATTTTAGTACTTGCTTTATTGTCCTCAGTAGATTTTCTAGGACGTTGTTTTTAAAAAGCGGCAAGAGTAAATACTGTTTTCCCATTATGGATCTTAGGTAGAGAGCATCATCTTACTTATAACATTTTTGCTTTCAGAACAGGGCACTGGGTATAGTGGTGACAACTGGTTTTCTCATCTTGTCTCTTCCTGCTTACCAGTTTCACATCTGAACAATTGAGGACCATGAAAATGGGGCCCAGTGTTTCCTACCAGCTGCACATAGGATCTATATTCCACTCAGTGAGAGGATACTCAAAGGAAGAAATAGAGGCCTATTATTCTTAGCTCTCTTACCTGGAATAAAACTTCTGCAAAACAGAGCTGGTGTATGTGACAGGGGCTGGTAGTAGAGGACAAATGCTAATGACCAGTCTTTCCTGTGAAGAAACTATAGCCCAAACCTGGTAGCAGGTGAAAGAAGGAGACATGCCTTCTTCATTCTACTTATGCGGCTTAAAATGTTTATTATGTAGAGCTGGAGAGGTAGAAAAGAATGAGTCTTTACATACATGTCAAGGACTTTTGCTATATATATAATATATATTTATATGTGTATGTATATGTTATATATGTATATATCTCTGTGTGTGTGTGTTTATATATATATATATATAGAGAGAGAGAGAGAGAGAGAGAGTCTCCCTCTGTTGCCCAGGCCAGAGTGCAGTGGCATGATCTCCACTCACTGCAACCTCTGCCTCCTGGATTCAAGCAATTTTCCTGCCTCAGCCTCCCGAGTAGCTGGGACTACAGGCATCCAACACCACGTCTGGCTAATTTTTGTATTTTTAGTACAGATGGGGTTTCATCATATTGGCCAGGCTAGTCTCGAACACCTGATCCACCTGCCTTGGCCACCGGAAGTGCTGGGATTATAGATGTGAGCCATTGCACCCAGCCGTAGGTTTGTTTTTTGGAGACAGGGTCTCTGTTGCTCTGGCTGAAGTGTAATGGCATGATCAGCTCACTGTAGCCTCAAAATCCTGAGCTCAAGCAGTCCTCCCACCTCGGTCTCCTAAGTAGATGGAACTACTATCAAGTGTGTACCACCATTTCTGTACTTTTTTTTCTTTTTCTTGGATGGGGGCTTGTTATGTTGCTTAGGCTGCTCTTGAACTTCTGGCTTCAAACAATCCTGCTTCAACTTCCCAAAGCATTGGGATTAGAAGCATGAGCCACTGTGCCCAGCTCTTGCTGATCTTTATATAATTTAATAGTTTTTCTAAAAAAAAATTGATTCTTTATTTATTGCATGCACTCAAACAATTTTATAGATTTTAATGTAAACGAATAATGTTCACCAATTGTGATTGTTTTTCTGAGTACGGGGTCTATGAAACTCCTCCTGTCACTATTCTAGAGGTGCTAGGTTCTAGCTATAATGTTTTAAAATGTGTTTCTTTTTATAACTTATTTTCATAATTGACCAAGGGATTGCATTATGTTTATATAGTTTTTCTAATGTTGACATCATTTTACATGTTTTGGTGACATCTAGAAATCTTACTTATCCTCCTGTTTAAAACTGTTTTAAATATTTCCTATATTTACATTTTGAATAATATCAGTCAGTGTTATAATTTTGATTTCAAATGTCAAATATAATTTAGAAAACTCAAAAAGAATAAAACTCAATTGTATTTACCCATATTTTTTTTTGCCTACTATGTTCTTCTATCCTTCTAATGTTACAAGATCTCTCCTTATATAATTTTTTGTTTAGAGACTTTCTCTTTTAGCAATTTTTTTTAAGTCTAAGAATATAGTTAAGTTATATGGCAAAAGGAACTTTGCCATAATCCATAAGGAAAGGGAATTTTCCTTAATCTGAGAATATGTTGATTTCCCTTTTGCTCCTGAAGAATGTTGTTGGTAGATATAGGATTGTGGATGTACGTGATTGTTATGTTTTGTTTTTGTTTTTCTTTTCCTTTCAGGACTTAAAAGACTATGACACTTTCTTTTGGCCTCCATCATTTCTGATAAGAAACTCACTGTGCTTCAAATTATTTGCTCTCACAGGTAAGATGTCATTTCTCTCTATAGATTTCAAGATTTATTTTTTTTCTTTAGTTTACAGAAGTTTGAATGTGGTATAACTTGCCGTGAACTTATTTAAGATTATCCTGTTTTGAGTTAATTTAGCTTCTTAAATTGAAGTTTTATGTCTTTTGCAAAATTTGGGAAGTTTTCATCCATTTTTCAGTACATTTTTGTCCTGCCTCTTTTCTACTCTCCTTTTAAGATTCCAATGATGTGAATGTTAGACTTTTTTTTTTTATTTTATTGTAGTCCTGAAAGTGTCTGAGACTCTTTTTATTTTATTTTTTCAGTATTTACTGGGTTTTGGATTCTGTTCTCTCTACCCTGCTGCTGAGCCCTTCTGTTGAGGTTTTTGGTTATAAAGTTCAAAAATTTCCTTTGTTTCTTACTCATATCTTCTGTGTCTTTGCTGATGTTTTTCATTTGTTCAAATGTGTTAGTAATTGCATGTTGAAGTATTTTTATAATGGCAGTGGTAAAATATTTGTTAAATAATTCTAACATCTCTCATATCTGTGTTGACATATATTGATTAACTTTTTTTTCTCATTCAGTTTGAGGTTTTCCTGATTCTTGTTAGGAGGAGTAATTGATTAAAAATTAACACCTAGACATTATGGGTATTATGTTATAAGACTGGATTCTACTTCTATTTTAGTTGGCTCTCTCTAAACCCACTGCAGTCTCACTTAGATGTGATGGAGGGAATTGCTTAATTATTTTCAGGTGAGGATAGAAGTCCAGATTTCTCACTGGGCCTCCATTTACACCTGATGAAGGTGAGAGCTCTTTAGAGTTCAGCTAGGTTGGAAGTTCTGGTTCTACAATAAGCCTTTCTGATGCATTCCTGGCTAGGATGCGTAGTGCCGGCTTCATTATTTGTTTCCAAGTGGCTTTAATGAACAAAACAAAAAAGCAGAATTATCTCATAGCCAGAGGAACATTTTGAAAATTTTGACTTTCCATGTGGCCAATTTTGGTACTATTCTCGTTACCACCAGGTGGTGGTGGAAGTCCAGGCTCCACCGGTGGTTTCCACTGAGACTGTGAGGAGGGTGTTATTATGCCCCAGTGTAGATGAAAACGTAGGCTTCTTTCTTGGACATCAACCAGGTGCTGTGATTGGAAACCTCATTATAGCCTTGTGGGCATGGAAACCTGCTCAGTGTTTTTTGGCATGGGTGGGGTTGGGCCACAGTAATTTTCTTTGATGTTTGGCAGGAGTAGAGTGGTAATCATCCAAATGATTTCTGATATGGTTTGACTGTGCCCTCCAAAATCTCATCTTGAACTGTAATCTCCATAATCCTCATAATCCCTATATGTCAAGGGAGAGACCAGGTGGAGGTAATTGAATAATTTGAGTGGTTTCCTCCATGCTGTTCTCATGATAGTGAGTGAGTTCTCATGAGATCTGATGGTTTTATTAGTGTTTGGTGGTTCCTCCTGCGTTCATTCTCCCTCTTCCCACCTTGTGAAGAAGGTGCTTTGCTTCCCCTTCAACTTCCACCAAAACTGTAAGTTTCTTGTGGCCTTCCTAGCCATGCTGACTGTGAGTCCATTAAACCTCTTTCCTTTATAAATTACCCAGTCTCAGTCAGTTCTATACAGCATATGAAAATTGACTCATACAATTTCTGTCTTTCTAGGCTGTATTCTACTTGGGAAGATAGACCAGTTACTTGGCTAATGAGATTAGTCTTTGTTGAGGAATTGTTTTGTCTGCTGTTGTGTTTCTGGATTCTGACCTTCTTTGGTTCCAACTCTAGGATATGTGAGGCTAAATGAAAACCCAGTAAAAGCACTACTGTGTCTCCAGAGTTTCTTGCTGGTCTGCCTTCTTCTTTTCACCTTTCAGGGGCTCATATGTTTGTTTTATATATTATGTCCAGAGATTTTAGTTGGTCTTAGCAAGAATATTGTGGAGAAGGACATTTAAAAGTACATACTTCTATTTCAAGAAGTACCTTTCTGGAAGCATAAGTCTATGTTTTTTAGTTTGTTTGTTTGCTTTTTGTTTTGTTGCTGTTGCTGTTGCTGTTCTTTTAATTTGAAACACTGTTTAAATTTTCTTGTGATCTTGCCCACACTCATTCAGGTCATGATATGCTAACTTATGTAGCTTTCTTTTACCAGTCTATGAGAGTATGCCCTTATATCTCTGGAGTAATATGATAGAAACTGTATTAGTCTGTTTTCATGCTGCCGATAAAGGCATACCCAAAACTGGGAACAAAAAAGGTTTAATTGGATTTACAGTTTCACGTGGCTGGGGAAGCCTCACAATCATGGTGGAAGGCAAGAAGGAGTAAGTCACGTCTTACATGGATGGCAGCAGGCAGAGAGAATGAGGAAGATGCAAAGGCAGAAACCCCTGATAAATCAATCAGATCTGGTGAGACTTATTCACTACCACAAGAATCATGGGAGACAGCCCCCCGATTCAATTATCTCCTAGTGGATCCCTCACACAACACACAGGAATTATGAGAGTACAGTTCAAGATGAAATTTGGATGGGGACACAGAGCCAAACCATATCATTCCACCCCTGGTCTCTGCCAAATATTATGTCCTCACATTTCAAAATCAATTATGCCTTCCCAACAGTCCCCTGAAGTCTTAATTCATTTCAGCATTAACTCAAAACTCCACAGTCCAAAGTCTCATCTGAGACAAGGCAAGTCCCTTCCGCCTATGAGCCTGTAAAATCAAAACAAGCTACTTATTTCCTAGATACAATGTGAATACAGACATTGGGTAAATACAACCATTCGAAATGGGAGCAATTGGCCAAAACAAATGGGCTACTGGGCCCATGCAAGTCTAAAATCCAGTTGGGCAGTCAAATCTTGAAACTTCAAAATGATCTCTGTTGACTCCAGGTCTCACATCCAGGCTACACTGATACAAAAGGTGGGTTCTCATGGTCTTCGGTAGCGCCACCACTGTGGCTTTGCAGGATACAGTCTCCCTCCCAACTGCTTTCACAGGCTGTCATTGAGTGTCTGTGGCTCTTCCAGGTGCACGGTGCAAGCTGTCAGTAGATCTAGCATTCTGGGGTCTGGAGGACAATGGCCCTCTTCTCACAGCTCCACTAGGCAGTGCCTCAGTAGGGACTCTGTGGGGGCTTCAACCCTACATTTCCCTTCTCTACTGCCCTAGAAGAGGTTTTCCATGAGAGCCCTGCCCCTGCAATAAAATTCTGCCTGGACATCCAGGCATTTCTATACTTATTCTGAAATCTAGGTGGAGGATCTCAAACCTCAATTCTTGACTTCTGTGCAACTGCAGGCTCAACACCATGTGGAAGCTGCCAAGACCTGGGGCTTGCACTATCTCTATATTGGCCTTTTTCGGCCAACACTGGAGCAGCCTGGACACAGGGCACCAAGTCCCAAGGCTGCACACAGCTCAGGGACCTGGGCATGGCCCATTAAACCACTTTTTCCTCCTAGGCCTCTGGGATTGTAATGGGAGGGTCTGCCATGAAGACCTCTGACATGCCCTGGAGACATATTCCCCATTGTCTTGGGGGTTAACATTTGACTCCTCATTACTTATGCAAATTTTTGCAGCCAGTTTGAATTTCTTCTCAGAAAATGGGATTTTCTTTTCTATCAATTTGTCAGGTTACAAATTTTGCAAACGTTTTTGTTCTGCTTCCCTTTTAAAACTGAATGCTTTTAACAGCACCCAAGTCAACTCTTGAATTCTTTGCTGCTTAGAAATGTCTTCTACCAGATAAACTAAATCATCTCTCTGAAGTTTAAAGTTCCAAAAATCTCTAAGGCAGAGGCAAAATGCCACCAGTCTGTTTGCTAAAACATAACAAGAGTCACCTTTGCTCCATTATCCAAAAAGTTCCTCATCTCCATCTGAGACCACCTCAGCCTGGACCTTGTTGTCCAGATCACTATCAGCAATTTGAACCAAAGCATGTCTCTATGAGGTTGCAAACTTTCCCACATTTTCCTGTCTTCATCTGAACCCTCCAAACTGTTCCAACATCTGCCTGTTACCAGGTTCCAAAATCACTTCCACATTTTTGGGTATCTTTTCAGCAATGCCCCACTCTGCTGGTACCAATTTAGAAACAAATACATTTAGAGAAATAGAATAGTGAAACGTACCCAGTAATTAATCACAGTATCTATGGAAAACCAGTCAGTTCTCAATTACCTGTTTAATTTTTTAAAATCCCTTTGCTACCTCTTGCTATCATGGGTACCATAGAATCACGTTGAGAGGAGATAAACTTATCATGTTAAGTAAAAACTTAGTTTCAATATTTGGTCATTAATATGTATATATATTTTGGTAACCTCAACTCATTAAAATTTCATTTTATTTTGTCATTCTATAATTGTACACTAGGGGAGAACTTTAACTGAGTAAAAAGTATAAGAGAGCTACATTGTTTAGGAGGTGAAGGCATTAAAAATTGATATGGAATAGCAAATCCTGGGAACTGACCAAATAGGGGCTCTCTACCAAGTGTGTGAGTTTTTGAAAATCACAATAAAATTGTTTTCTGTACTTTAAACATACCAAATGAAAAATATGATAATAAGAACATTATAACACTGAAAACATCTAGCATGCAAAATGACCTTTAAAAATATTTGAACCCCGTATGTGTTAGAAGTATATGTACATGTGTGTTTGTGTGTATATATATATATATATATGAGAGAGAGAGGGAGAGAAAATAAAATATATATTTTTAAATATACATACTTTTATATATATATATATATTTGTAAGTATTGAAAGGCATTGAAAGGGGAATGCTTTCTAAACAATCCCTTGCAGGTTATAATAAAAATATTAGATTCTTACTTGGAAACCTGGATAGGTAGAAAATTTTGTTTTCCAAGTTGAGTCTTGTCTTTTGGTCTTGTTGTATTCTGATGTGGATACTCATACCCCACTTCCTCAACAGAGAAAAAAAAAAAAAAGGTGGAAACCGATAACTTCTTTTTAAAACTATAGTCTGAGCTTTTTAAAAGAGATAAAAGAAAAAAATAAACCGTGACACCAATAATAACATAAGTTAGGCTTGAAAAATAAAAACTATAATTTGTAATGCAATTTTACATAGAAGGACCAAGATAATGTGGCTGAGAAAGGAATAAAAAACAAGTTTCTTCAATCGTTAATATCTGCTGCATACTAGAATAGGCACTCTCAAACATACTATTGCACATTCAAGCTAAAATACCCTTAAGATGTATGAATTACATTTTTATGATGAGAACTAGAGAGGTTATGTAACTTTCTTGAAATGAGCAGCTAGTGAGAGACAAGGCATAGAATTTGAACCTTTGCTTTCAGATGACAAAACCCATACATATCTTCTACTTTGAAAGAATAATTCACATGGAAGTGTTACTTGTGTATACTTGAAAAAGAATATTTGATGCTACACAAAACTGTAAACAACAGACACTGGGGCCTACATGAGGGTGGAGGATGAAAGGAGAGAGGATCAGAAAAAACGACTCATGGGTATTAGGCTTAGTGATAAAATAATAGGTACAACAAGCCCCTGAGACATGACTTTACCTATATAACAAATCTGCGCTTATACCCCCAAATCTAAAATAAAAATTAAAAAGAGAATTCTAACACTGAGCTCAGTGTCCTGACATTATTATTCTCACTTCTCACACCAAATAATGCTGAATATCTCAATTTTGTTGAGAAAAAAATACATGTTTTCTTTCATTTCAAAAGATAATAAAGGATAATTTGTGGACTTATTAGAAACGTGCTTTGCAAATTCTGACTGTTTTATATAACCAAATAACTGTGTCTTTCCTTTCTAGGTCTAAAAATAAATGATAACAAATTGTGGTAGACTGTAACTCAAACTTGTTCAACCTGCAACCTGTGAGCAAGGTGGCCCAGGACAGCTTTGAATGAGGCCCAACACAAATTCATAAACTTTCTTAAAACATGAGTTTTTTTGCAAATGTTTTTTAGCTCATCAGCTATCACTAGTGCTGCCGTATTTTAAGTATTGCCCAAGACAATTCTTCTAATGTAGCCTAGGGAAGCAAAAAGACTGGACACCCCTGCAACTCAACAAAGATAGAGTGTGGTCTCCAATTACAATGATTATGATTGTGGGACAAAGATAGAACATTTTAAACTCAGCACAGCATGGTGGCTCACAGCTGCAATTCCAGCACTTTGGGAGGCTGAGTGGGACAGATCACTTGAGGCCAGGAGTTCAAGACTAGGCTGGCCAACATGGCAAAACACCATCTCTACTGAAACATACAAAAATTAGCCAGGCATGGTGGCGCATGGCTGTAATCCCAGCTACTGTGGAGGCTGAGACACAAGAATCACTTGAACCTGGGAGGCAGAGGTTGCAGTGAACCAAGATTGTGCCACTGCACTCCATCCTGGGTAACAAAGTGAGACTCTGTCTCAATAAATAAATAAGTAAATAAATACATATTTTAAAAAAAGAATATTTTAAGCTGGTGCAGAAGGACATTTTGTGATGTGTTACTGGAAATTCAAAACATGCAAGTCACTTGATGGGTATATTTACTGCATTTATTTCACTAAATTAAGCTGACAGACACAACAGTAACTCGAAATAATTAACCTATTTATGCTTTCCAATATTATCTTATAATGTATAAACATTAAACATTTTAAATTAAATATATACATACAGAGATAATATACATATTTAACCTAAAACATACAATATTTATTTATTTGCTAAAATACCAACATATACCTAAGACTGCTTTCATTTCAATCTTTACAAATATTATTTATTTATTTATTAAAAAATTTATTTTAGAGATGGGATATTGATAAGCTGCCCAGACTGGAGTGTGGTGGCTATTCATAGGCACAATCCCACTACTGATCACTGCGGGAATTTTTACCTGTTCTCTTTCTGACCTGGGCAGGTTCACTCCTCCTTTGGCAACCTGGTGGGTCCCCGCTCCCAGGAAGTCACCATATTGGTGCTGCACTTAGTGTGAATGTTGTATCAGCATAGTGCACTATATCCCAGAACTCCTGGACTCAAGCGATGTTCCTGCCTTGACCTCCCAAGTAGCTGGGAGTACAAGCACGCACCAACATGCCCAGCAAGATTTTTTTTTTTTTAATCTAACCTGTAGTCACAGGGCATCTATGTTTTCAGTTTGGATTTATATGAATTAGAATATGAACTTATATTTAAAGGGACTTTGAGCAATAAATTTTAATTTTATCATTTTCTCCACTCAGTCATCCCACATTTATCTAAAACCTTTTATATAATATTGACATAATTAAACTTAATGAAAGTAACTATCATAATAACAATGGCATAAACAAATTTTGTAAGAAAAAAATTACTTATGTTGGAAGTATTCAATTCTGCTGTTGGGCAGATAGTTTTCTGGGCATTCTAAAGAATCAGTGTTCCATAGACGTTGGTCTAGGGAGTATTGATTAAACCCACAAGTCAGTTAACTGGAAATAGGTAGAACCATTTATTGCCTTTGTTTTACATTCACTTATCATGCCCTAAGACTGACAGTCCAGGAAATGTCTGCTATTCCTCTCAAAGGGCTTGGAATAGCTCTCTTTCTAACCACCACTTGTGCCACCTCTAACAAATGCAAATACCATGAGCCACATTCTGACTAGAATGTGAAGCTAGCTCTGACTAATTCTTGTGGGTTGGTATATTTTCTGTACCAACTGTTCTTCCAGATGATTGGATCTATAATGGTGACTGGTGTTGTGGGTTTTATTACTCCTCTTTAGTAAGAAATTTTTGTTCACTTAAATGTTTCAGTTGTATGTTATGCTCAGATGGTTTAGTCTCTTTATTCTGTCTTACTCATATTATAATCATAATCCTAAATAGTAATAATATCTAGTAATCTTTTCTTTTCTTCCTTGCATCAAGCATGTAATATACTCAGAAGATCAGGAAACAACTCTTATGAACTAGGACTCTTTAGGTTTCTACATGGCTGAGAATGACTCTGACATTTTTAACTATTGTTAAGCAACTCATTTTTTCCATTTGAAGGGGGTCAGAATATGCCACTCCAAAATATGCTGCTTTGGCACAACAATTATTTAAGTTAAAGGCAATTGAGAAAAAACTCTCCACCTTCTGTCTGCCTAAAAGCAGGACGTAACTTTTCCTTGTGAAAGTATGTATTTGTCCATTATCACATTGCTATAAAATAATATCTGACACTGGGTAATTGATAAAGAAAAGAGGTTTAATTGGTTCAGGGTTCTGTAGGCTGTCCAGGAAGCATGGCAGCATCAGCTTCTGGAAATGCATCAGGGAGATTTTATTTGTGACAGGAGCAGATGTCTTCCTGGCAAGAACAGGAGCAACAGAAAGAGAGAGAGGGAGGAGGTGCCACACACTTTTAAATGATCAGACCTCAGGAAGATCACTGACTATGGTGAGGACAGTACCAAGGGGCATGTTGGTGATCCATTCGTGAGAATTGAGCCTTCATGATCTAATCACCTCCCACTGTGCCCTACCTCCAACAATGGGGATTGTAATTAAATATGATATTTGCATGGGGATACAGATTCAAGCCATATCAAGATATCTTACTCTTTCACACAAGGAAGGAAGGAGCAACAATTATCCATGCACATAGAGGGAGTCCTAAGATGAATCTGCATGAACAAAATCTTACTAGATAGTTCCCACCTTCCATCTGCATATTCTTGCTTCCCACAATGTACTGCCCATAGAAGCATGGATCCCCTTTTTCTTTTTCTTGTCAAATCTTCTCAATTTGTCATCCTCTGCTGAGATTATATATAAGTGATACAAATTTAATCACCTCTTTGGATCTTGACTTCTATTCTGTGACTACTTCCGTGCACATAAAATTTTTAAATATTAACATTAAATAAAAATTGTATACCTTTCTCTTTTTGATGTATTTTTTAGTTTAATTCACAGTTTCCAGCTATATAACCTTAAAGGGTAGACATGTTAGAAATATCTATATTTTAAGTGCCAATAACATTATTTCCCTATATGATCCTTTTGAGTACTCAGTTGTGGAGAGGAATAGTTTTGTGAACATTTTATTTTAGAGACAGTGTCATGTACTATTGAAGACAGTTCTGTTGTCAGACTGTCAACTTTTAAACTTAATCCATCACTTACTGCCTGATTTTGAGATATTAAGTCATCTTACCTTACAGTTTTTCTAAATATGAAAACAAGTTTATTTCCTCACAGGATTGTTGTAATAATTTTTAAAAACCTCTATAAACACAAGTCATGTAAAACAGTACCTGACTCATAATTTTAAATCAATGTTAGCTTTAAATAAGAGTATAAATGTAGCAAAGTCAAAACAACCTATGTCATAAACTCCAGTACACTGTAGCAAAACAATACTCATATTACATTAAATATATTAGCTGGAATTTTATACAATTTGAAGCTCCTGGAGCTCCAAAAATTATACCCTAAACTTTGGCACTTGGACATGCTAAGTACTTTGAACTAAAAGATGTTGCAGAGGACTCAGAAGCAGAGTCTCTCTGACCTTCTCCTGCCCCCCATTCTCCTTGCTCCTCTTTCTCTCCCAAGGCAAGTCTTAGAATCTAGAATTCCTCTTCCCCAGCGTGGATCATAGCAACTAGAACTCCTCTCCTCCAAAGTTAGCCATGAACCCCAGAAATATTACTTCAGCCTTCCTTCTGTGTAAGAGCTGGCCATAAAGAAATGAACTTACCTTGTCTGAGACCATATCATAATACACTCATTCCAGAAAGGGTCTGGTCTATATATTTGGGAAGAAGGAATGTCACACAGAGAAGCCAAGAAGAATCTGATCAGACAGGCCTTGCTGGGTTTTCCCGTTCAATCTATTACTATTACATTATTTTGTTTTTGTCTAATCACTTGTCTCCATGGCTGTTCACTTGTTATTGAATCCAAGCATAAAAATGCATGGTCTTCCCTTGAGTCTTTAGATCTTCATTTCTCAAGGCTCCCGTGTCATATAAAAGTTTCATCAAATAAATGTATTATGCTTTTTTCTTGTTAACTTGTCTTTTGTTTAAAGAATGTAGCTGTGATCCTTACGATGGGAAGGAAATGTATCATACCTTTCCACCTCTAGAAGCTTTTAAACAATTTGATTTTTAATAGTTTGTAATTTAACTTTGGTTTTATTTCTTTATCAGGGCCCTCAGTTAACTCATATATGAGAAACACTCTTATATATCTTCTACTCCTCTAAGTCATGCAACTCAATTTAACCTATAAATAAGTACATTCAAGTGGTATGTTGAACAGTATAAAAAATAGCAAATTGTGAGCTTCTGGCAAAAAGCAATGTAATATTTATTTATTTGGTAGAAGCCTGGGAATCTGCTATCACTGCTAAGAAGTTAGGGAATTTTGAATATAAATAGGCTAAAAATTTACTAATACAGTAGCTAAAATAAAACTTTCATGAGACAATAGAAAATATAATTATACATTTATATACGATTTATATTACACTTGCAATTTTTGTAGAAGCTAAACTTTTCATCTCACTAATATTTTATATAATCAGATAAAAATTTGCCTCATTCCATATATCTAATTACTCATTCATAATTTAACATATACCTTTGACTAACATGAAACTAGTCAAGATTCTCACTTTCCATAGAACTTTCTTAGACATTCTAGAACAACTTCTCTTAATCGTCTGCTTCTTAACTCCTTTCCATAGCATGACACAGATATGAAAAATGAAATAATCTGGCTGAAGTATAAAGTAACATATTCATAAAGTAGTTCCATAAATTGTCCTCTCCTACCCATTAGATGACTGATGTGATTGATACACTTAGTGCTATAGTAGGATTTTGTATTTTCTGTTGCCATGAACAAAAGGATTTCATGACACAGGAGCATATCCTGTACATGTGGTAATAACATCAGGTGTCTCACCACTTGTGCATTAAATAAAAACCTTCTAAAATGATTCTATCTACATGATATTTCAGAAACAATTTTGGAAGGCATAACCAATTTAGAAAGGGCTATGGAAAGACTAGATTTTCATTTATAAATAAAACCACATTTAAACTAAGTAGGATTTAGACCTATCTTTAGCATTGGCTGCTTCCCATGATGAATATCTTAAGAAACTGAGAGAAGGCAACCTTTCAGGAAAATGTTTCTGCTTGAGATGGTCTTCATTTAATTACATTGCTTAAACACTGATCAATTTGGTTTAGCACGTTTCTTTATTAAATCTAAATATCTTAGTGTGTATATTCATCTGGTTTATTAGTCATTTATACCTTCTATAGAATACTATGAAATATTCATATCTACTATAGAATAGAATACAATAAAGTTTACATTTTAGAACACTATAAAAATTTCCATAAGAACTGTCCTAATATACTCTCATATTTAATAGCTCAATATTCAAGGTCATTTAACACAACAGTGAACACCACTATTTCAGGGGCTAGACTTCCTGAAGACCATAGGAAAGTCATGAGAACCTTAGGGAAGTTATTTGAATTATCTTTGTCTCAGCTTTCTCATTCATGTAAAGGGGATAATGTCAGATATGGTGCGAATTAAGTGAGGTAATATATGTTAAATGCATAGAAGAGTAGCTGGTATGTGATAAATTCTCTTTTGCTATAGTCATTATTCATATTAAGGGGAGGGCTGCACAGTTAATTTTCCTTAAGTAAAAACCAGGGTTAGTACTTGTAGATACTACTTAGAAACATACTTCTTTAAGAAATTGATTAAATGTTTGTGGAAGGAGTGAGTGGAACAAGAACTGATGGCTTCTGTTTCATGCATCACAAAGCCATATACAAAGGTAAGACATAGCCCATCTCCGTTAAGTGGCTTGTGTTCTGTAGGAAAGGGGGAGATGAGAGGATACCTGTACTACTACTTGATTTTCAGCAAGAAAGGAATAGGGAAGCAGAATCAAACAGTTATAGGACTGCTCCTTCTGCCTGGCTTCCTCACACTTCAGATATCAACTAAATGGTACTTTGGCAAATGGAAGAAATGACTGTACTAATTTGTTTGTCAATGAACCAGATACTCTTAAGTCTAGATTCATAAAGTTAGCTATTTCTGTCATCCTCAAATCAATTTTTTGATCCAATTGAATAAAAATGACCAGAATCAAGTTCTAGCATAGTGATCTAATATTCTTTTAGCAGTGATATTTAAGAAACTAAAGATAAGCATCAATGTTTATAAAAAGACTGAATGTTGCCATAAGTAAAAACATCATATCAGTCAAAGTGACAAAGAACTTTAAAATGCTTTCTGATGTCAAAACATAAAGAATCAACTTAGTGAATACCACATGTGCTCTAATCACGTTCTCAACATTATATCTCACTTGCTTTCTTTCCAATAGCTCAATGTTCCTGGCCTAATCATCTCTTTTCATGATAGATGAGGAATTCAGTGTTTCTAGTACTCTCAGAACAGTAGTTGATCTTAGCCTCCCTTCTATATACAGTATGTATAACCATAAGTAATTGTGCTAATGGCTAAAGTTCCCACTGTTCTTTTCCACAAAAACTAGCATTGCTCCATTATATGTACTCTTTGCCTTTGCTTGTAGGACCACTGCTTACCAAATAGCAGTCATTTCTTTTCAATAAAGCCTGGAAAGTTCAGCACGGGAAAGTTAAAGCCCTTTTTCTTTTTTTGAAGTCCATCCTCTTGGGGGAGAGTGAGTCAAAATGCTAGAATTAGAAAATTCCCTGGTTTTATATGGGATAATTTTTTCTCCCTATTCATACCCTTACTGATAACTGGGTGATGGAAAGGGGTGGGCTGGGACAAGGATGAGGTTTTGAGTGTTTCTAAAAGGTAATGGAAAGTAATTATGCTAGCAGTCTTAGGTCTGTGCTCCCTAATGCTGAAATTCCAGTGAGAAATGTGTGAGGCCATGATTACCATCAATTCTAAAACATTCAGGTAAAGCACTCCTGTTCTGTATCTCTATGTAAATCTATACACATGACAGTTGGGGGATATATTGAATCAAAAGATGGAATAAAACGGGGAAAATACAGTTGATAAGGCAAGTGAAGATCATTTGAGATCAACAGGGGATTGGACACACCACAGGGAAGAAAGGAAGGGGTGAAAGCTTAAGATGACAGTAACCTACCAGGGAGGTTACTGGATTCGTGATGGAAAGGAGTTACTCGTGATGGAAAGGAAGGCAAAATGATACTGGCAACAGACACAATGAAAGTCATTTAATGGGCGCGGTGGCTCACGCCTGTAAATCAAGCACGTCAGGAGGCCGAGGCGGGTGGATCACGAGGTCAGGGGACTGAGACCAGCCTGGCTAACACGGTGAAACCCCGTCTCTACTAAAAAATACAAAAAAATTAGCTGGGCGTGGTGGCAGGCACCTGTAGTCCCAGCTACTCGGGAGGCCGAGGAAGAAGAATGGGGTGAACACGGGAGGCAGAGCTTGCAGTGAGCCCAGATCACACCACTGCACCCCAGCCTGGGCGACAGAGCAAGACTCCATCTCAAATAAATAAATAAATAAACAAATAAATAAATAAATAAATAAATAAATATTGAAGTATTTACTTTAGTGTTATAAAATACATTGTTTATGTTTCATTTTCATGATAGTTTTTAGCCTTGGTCTTTTTCTAACTAAACATTTGTTTAGATCTGCTTGTATTTTAGTCAATCCACAATATTTCTGAGGGAGAAACATACAATATATAATCAAGGTCAGGATTTGAGTCCCTGCCCTTGCCCTCACTTTCTTTGTCATCTTATTCGTGAGGCTATACATTCTTATTTGCAAAATAAGCTTTTTTACAATACATAGTATAATTTGTATAATTGTTTTAAAGATTATATAATGTAGATGGAAAGTGCTTTCAAAATATAAACCATTAAGCTGATCTATGTTGTTTTAAGAATGGGGTGAAATGTAAGATTCCTGTGGTGGTTTTATCTACTCTAGTTCGTTAGACTTTTGAAAAATCCACGTGTTACTTACCAAATCTGGGTTTGTTTCTGCTTGAGCCCTTGCATGCTTCTGTTGACTGAGGGTTGCTGCAGTGTCACAGCACTAGAAGTTTATAGACAAATCAGTGTCTTGGTCCTGGGCACAGATCCCATGTTAAAGAGATGAGTCCTACGATCTGTGATGGTGTCCAGGGGAGTTGACAGCAGGCATTCAAGCCGAAGGCTGATGCAGTGGATTGTTCTCCGGAGCCTTGAAACTAACATCCTGGAGACATCTATATTCAAAGATATTTTGGCATCTGCCAGGAGGTTCTAATGCCGTCACAGGACAAACTTTCAAGCTTTCCTTTTCAATCTTCTTCAATCTTGTCATTCCAGCTCAATTCAAAACAGTTACAATAGTTTAATATCCCTGGGATCCAGGCCCAAACCACCTTCTTTCTCATGTGTGCTCTCTCTATTCAAGCTTTTAGCCAAAGCTTTGTTTACAGGAATTCTGAAATACTGCTTTCCCTCTACAAGTGACATTTTTTTTTCTCTGTTCTCAATTAGTCATGATTAACATCTACCATGGTAATTAGAGCCAAGGTGAAAGAAGTAACTCTGAAGTAAATCTAAAACCTAGCTTTACTGCCTTGGCAGCTCTCTGCAGCTGAGAAAGGCCACACGAGTTTGGTCTGCCACCTCCGTGGAGATGCCATTAGAGAGAAGAATTTACCTTGGCCTGTTCTCAACACATAATTACTGTTTAAAGTCAAAGATGGACACACATTTTCATATCAAGTTACAGAAGATTTAAGAACAAACACACACACACACAAACCAAAACAACAACAGAAAAACCTTTGACTATTACTTTTTCCTCTTAAAATTGATGGACTACCCACTTTTGTGCTTTAGCTTCTTATTGCTATCAAAATAATGGTCTTTTTCTAAACACACATATTATTAATTTTTAAATAATTGGCCCTGGATTATTTTGCTCTGAGTTTTTGGTAAACTACTAATTTTTTTTTAAGTGAAAATTTGTCTATCACTAGTGACCACAATCATCCTGTGTTTTATTGGAGTTTTTTAACCACTAATAAAAACAAAGTTTACTTGGTCTTCCATACACAAATTCTGCTATATTTCTGCGTTACCTATTTACTTTGTGATATTTATGTATAAGAGAGAACAAAGGAACACTATTTTCTAAGTCTTTGAGCATTATTTTTGTTCTTATTCTCAGAAAAGTGGTTATCAACTGTGTTCCCATGTCCACAGCCCCATTTGTCTCCAAATGCTCTTTGAACGTGGTCTCTGTGGAGATGCTTAGAGGGAGGTAGGAGGAAACAATAGGGAATAGATAGAGGCTATTACTCTGTATCTTTTGAAATGTTTGCGGATTTTCTAGTCTCTATACGATCGTTTACTAAAAATGTCTCTCTCACCAGCACCAGAAATTATGTAAGAAGCTGGATGCATTAGTCCAATATTACTGATTTGGTTTTGAGACCTTTTAAAATGTATCTTTGCTCCAATCAATAATACTGATATTTTACAGGTCTTAAGTTTGGGTCTTGTTCTAATCTTATGGATTACAGTTTCCAAGGCACCCGTTATTGAATTGTAGGCTACAACTACAAGTATCAGTGAAAAAATTTTCAATTCCACCTAGAATCTGTGGCCATAGTTTTACCACAATCAGCTCCTTTATTACTATGTAACTAGTATTTTTCTATAGGAACTAACCATTTTTACTGTGTTTTCAACATGATTTAATTCTAATAAGAATTTCAATATTTCCCAAAGATCAAAGTATGTCTCGACATTTTTCAGAAAGTAGAAATAGTTTGGGGAAACATGTATTTTTTGTAAATCTCTTATTGACTTTTTCAGTACATGTTTCTTAGCATTCCCTAAAATCACAGTGACAACAATGCTGATATAATACAAAGTACATATTTGCAATTTTCAAGTTTATTTGGTCTTATAGGTTCAGATAAGACAAGTGGTACATGGCTCTCAGACTGCTTTCTGGGTTATTTTTTTTTCCTAGATAGATATTATATAACAATTACATTAGCAAATAAAGGACTCTAAAGCTAAAATTTAATTAATTCTATTAAGCTCAAATGACTAAAGTGTGTTACAAAGAAAATATATATACTATTTCAATAAAAAAGACAATATATGCAAAATTCAATGTTATTTTGCTGTCACTGTATTTGAATCAATTTCCTAAAAGTGGGATAAAGAAAAGAAAAAGTTCATTTTATATTTGTGGATGCACATGTAATGTAGAAGATTTTCTTTTTATAATCACCTCTAATATTATCTTTTCTGAGTGCATATTTAGTAAATTATGTAAAGCATGAAACATGCATTATCTCATATAATCTTTGCAAAAGTACCAAGCCAAGATAAGACAAGCAGATTGCCTGAGTTCACAACCTGTTTCTCACACTCACCAGCTGTGTGACTCTTGGGGAATCACTTCACCTTTCTATGACTCCATTTTCTTGTCCATAAAATTGGAATGATGATAATTGTACCTATTCATAGGGCAGCTGTGAGAATAAACTGTGATAAAGTCATGAAATACTTAAGGGTCTAACACCTAGTAAGCCCTTTATAAATGTTACTATTGAAATGATGTAATTGTTATTATTATCACATTTTATGGATGAAGAAAATAAGTACGACTTTCAAGAATGTTTCCATGAGCACACAGGAAATAGATTATGAAGTTGGGATTGTAACACAGATAAACCTGATTTTAAAGCCAGAGTTCTTGGATTCCTCTGGTCTCTCTCACTGCTGGTGAACTCTTTTCCATTGACAGTCCTAATAGAGATTTTCAGAAACATCTTCCTTAGCTATATTATTCATTCTATTGTGAAATAAAATATGTTTAACCAAATAAATAGCCTTTGTTGCTCCAGCCAGTCAATCTTTATTTTATTTCACTCAAAATGTAAAGATTTGTGCTAATTTGGAGTTTCATATAGTTTTAACACTTTACACTGTTTAATAACTAGAAAATAAATGACATATGCTTAATATCATTGTCTGAAGAAAGTTTATGTGTTAAATTCATAAATATTTGAAAATAGGAATTCTTATTATTTTTTTTTTTTTCTGAGACAGAGTGTCACTCTGTGGCCCAGGCTGGAGTGCAGTGGCCAGATCTCAGCTCACTGCAAGCTCTGCCTCCTGGGTTTATGCCATTCTCCTGCCTCAGCCTCCCGAGTAGCTGGGACTACAGGTGCCCGCCACCATGCCCGGCTACTTTTTGTATTTTTTTAGTAGAGACGAGGTTTCACCGTGTTAGCCAGGATGGTCTCGATCTCCTGACCTTGTGATCCACCCATCTCGGCCTCCCAAAGTGCTGGGATTACAGGCTTGAGCCACCATGCCCGGACAAAAATAGGAATTCTTAACTGCTCATTATCCACTTTTTTAGGTAAATGTGATTTGTAGTATTATTCATCTAACTGGGTTTCTTTTTCAGATGTACAGAAATCATAAAAAATATATTTTTAAAATAATGATTTGAGTCTCTTGACCTACTGTGTTTTATATTATGTCGTTCTATCACATAAATCCTGCACGAGTATTTTACTTTTCAGCATGCTAATGGTAACCTTGAAAGCAAGGAAATTATTTGAAGTACTCTCTGAATATACAGTTTCTCCCCAACCCCTAACCCATTCCCAAATGCCTAGTAAAAGTGTCCTGTGACTTTAACTTTCATCATTCTGTCACCTCTATTGCCTCTAATCTTTGTGCCAAAAACCCAGTTTTCTTCTCCACTGCCTATTTTTATTTCATTTAAATTTAAAGATCATAAGCTTTTTTTTTTAACACCTCATGAAAAGAGGCATTAACCTCTTTATATATCTTCCAGTATCCCATTGAACTGAAATGAAGAGCAAATACAATTTTAAAATCACAATGTGTTTAATAACAACAGCAAAAAGATTTAAAGGCAAACGAATGCATTCAGAGCAACTGTCAGAAATTCAAATGCTATTTTGAGTTTAAAAGTTAAGAGTCTAGAGTAAAAAGATTACTTTGAAGAATATTAGAAAATATGGTACTTTTATAAATTTTCTAATTTAAGAGACAATATTTTGAGCAAAGTTGTATGTTAGGACAGAAAGTTTTGAAGTATAATACCAATCTAAAATAAATCAAAATGAGCTATTTTGTTCTGTATCTCTCACTCTGTACTTCTTTCTCTCTCTCTCAATTTATTTGCCTCTCTAAGTGTACAATTTATTTTATATATATTTTTTGTGTATTATATTTATATTATGTTTAATTTATTTATCTAAAGTTTTCCCACTCTTTGAGTCTCTACAAGATGTAAGTGATGGTTACTGACTAGTGCAAGTCTTTGCTTTTTTTCACATTCTGATATTATTTATGTATTTCATTCACTTTTTCACTCTCCTTTTCCTAAGGGATCTCAGGCCAGGTGATAGATACACACACACACACACACACTCACACACACATATAAACATATATAATATACACATTACAATAAAGATAATGTATATATGAATCATTCCCCAAAATGTCATTGTTTCCTTAATTTCTTTTGTAAACTTTTCTTCCTATCTATACCTATGTGTTCCATACCTAGACAACCACTTATCTTCTGTCTTCAAATATTTTCGTGCATTTTCTAAAAAGTTATATAAATAAAATCATAAAAGATATGCTATTTTATGTCTGCTTTCTTTCACTCAGCATAATTGTTTTGAGATGGATTAATGTTGTTGCATGCTTCACTACACAATTCCTCTCAATTGCTGAGTAGTATCCCATTGTATAGACATACCACAATTTGCTTACCCATTCACCTGTGGTTATATGACATCTGTGTTTTTTCAGTTTAGGGTTATTATGATAGAGCTACTACAGACATTCATATACACATATTTGTGTAGACATATGCTTTTATTTCTCTGGAGCAAATACATAAGTGTGAAGTGAGTAGGTTGTATAGTAGGTGTATGTTTAACTTTTTAAGAAACTACCATACAGGTTTCCAAAGTGGTTGTATAATTTTAGATGCTCATCAGTAGTATATGAAAAATCCAATGGTTCTGAATCCTTACCAATAATTGGTATGGTTAGAATTTTTAATTTAAGACAGTCTCTTAAGTATGTAGTAGTACCTGATTTCATTTTAAATTTTATTTCTCTAATGCCTTATGATATTGAATAAATGCTATTTTGCAATAAACATATCTTCTTTACTGAAGTGTTTATACATTACTTCATCTGTTGGATAACTAGCTATAATTTAACAAAAGAGCATTGACTTTTTTTTTTTTTTTTTTTTTGTGAGATGGAGTCTCACTCTGTCGCCCAGACTGGAGTACACTGCTCCCCCTCCCAGGTTCACCCCATTCTCCTGCCTCAGCCTCCCAAGTAGCTGGGACTACAGGCGCCTGCCACCACGCCTGGCTAATTTTTTATATTTTTAGTAGAGACGGGATTTCACCATGTTAGCCAGGATGGTCTAGATCTCCTGACCTCCTGATCCACCCGCCTTGGCCTCCCAAAGTGCTGGGATTATAGGCGTGAGTCAAAGCACCCTGCCAGATCATTGACTTTTTAAATAAAATGGATATATATATATATTGGGACTTTTAGAATATGGAAATTAAAGGTATTACTATAACACAAAGCCTGGAAAAAAAGAGGTAGGGTAAGAAGTAGATAAAAACAAGTACAGGAATAAATTAAAAGTTCCTCTTCATCCTCCATATCCAAGGGCAAGGTGATATCATCAAACGGTGGATTCTATGTAGAGTGAGTTGCCTGCTTGTAGAGGTGGTCAGAGAACACAGTGTCAGAGCAATTTAGAACAAATCAAAATAATCATCTATGTCATGAATGCTATATCACCTACTCTCTAAATAGAAGAGGGTACAAGCTATATCACAATCTTTAACCCACTCTTTGAAATAATATCACCTAAGCTAGCTGACTTATCTGGGGAAAATTTGCTCCCCCCGGAAAATTTATGGGAATTTTGATTAAAACACTGGTCTTGTAACTGAACACAGGTCCAGATGCTCACCCCCAGCAGAGTCCAATTAACAAGAACAAGGTATGGCAGAAAGAAAGTGAATTTATTAACTAAAACTTAAATGGGTAAGCAGCTGGATTCCTACCCAAACTAACTGCTTTAATTTCCGTGGGGTCGAGAGGGAAGTATGGGTTTAAAAAGGGAAAACTTAATAAGAAAGGCACGTAAGAATTGGGCTGAGTACAAATCCATGTGTCTTGTTCTAGCAGCTATGTTGGGTTCCAGTCTATCTGGATTGCAGGCTGAGGTCAATACCTTTATGTCTTGTTATGGTGGCTGTCTTGGCTCCCAATCCACCTGAACTTCAAGCTGATTTGGTTTCAAAAATGGCTGAGTGGTTAATTAGCTGACTTCAATTGGTCTCTGAAATTTTGTCACTGGATCTTCACACTTCATCTCTCTGTCTCAAGATTAGCCCGTGAAATTTCTAAGAAGACACATAGTGGCTGGCAAGATGGCCGAGTAAGAACAGCTCCAGTCTGCAGTTCCCAACGATATCAACACAGAAGGTGGGTGATTCCTGCATTTCCAACTGAGGTACCCGGCTTACCTCATTGGGACTGGTTAGACAGTGAGTGCAGCCCACACACAGAAGGCGAGTCAAGGCAGGGTGGGGCGTCACCTCACCGGGGAAGCACAAGAGGTCAGGAGATTCCCTCCTCTAGCCAAGGGAAGCCGTAAGGGACTGTGCTGTGAGGGACTGTGCCTAACGCATGGTGAATTCCTGCCCAGATACTATGCTTTTCCCATGGTTTTCGCAACCCACAGACCGGGAGATTCCCTTAGGTGCCTACACCACTAGGACCCTGGGTTTCAAGCACAACACTGGGTGCCTGTTTGGGCAGACAATGAGCTAGCTAACTATCCTAAATGTATATACGCACCCAATACAGGAGCACCGAAATTCATAAAGCAAGTTCTTAGAGACCTATAAAGAGACTTAGACTCCCACATACTAACAATGGGAGACTTTAACACCCCACTGTCAATATTAGGCAGATCAATAGGACAGAAAATTAGCAAGGATATTCAGGACTTGAACTCAGCTCTAGACATAGAGGACCTAACAGACATTTACAGAGCTCTCCACCCCAAATCAACAGAGTATAAATTCTTCTCAGCACCACATCGCACTTATTCTAAAATTCACCACACAATTGGAAGTAAAACACTCCTCAGCAAATGCAAAAGAATGGAAATCCATTCTTTTGAGAACAAACTCAGTTTCTCAACTGTTGAGAACAAACGGTTTCTCAGACTACAGTGCAATCAAATTAGAAACTCACTCAAAACTGCACAACTACATGGAAACTGAACAACCAGCTCCTGAATGACTACTGGATAAATAACAAAATTAAATCAGAAATCAATAAGTTATTTGAAACAAATGAGAACAAAAACACAACGTACCAGAATCTCTGGAACACAGCTACAGCAGTGTTCAGAGGGAAATTTATAGCACTAAATGCAAACAGGAGAAAGTAGGAAAGATCTAAAATCAACACCTTTTAAAAGAATTAGAGAAGCAAGAGCAAACAAATTCAAAAGCTATCAGAAGGCAAGAAATAACTAACATCAGAGCAGAACTGAAGGAGATAGAGACACGAAAAACCCTTCAAAAAATGCATGAATCCTGGAGCTGGTTTTTTTAAAAGATTAACAATATAGACTGCTAGCCAGACTAATTAAAAAAGGAAAGAGAGAAGAATCAAATAGACACAATAAAAAATGATAAAGGACATACCACCACTGATCCCACAGAAATACAAACTACAGTCAGAGAATGCTATAAACACCTCTACACAAATAACCTAGGAAATCTAGAATAAATGGATAAGTTCCTGGACACATACACCCTTCCAAGACTAAACTAGGAAGAAGTCAAATCTCTGAATAGACCAATAACAAGTTCTGAAATTGAGGCAATAATTAACAGCCTATAAACCCCAAAAAGCCCAGGACCAGATGGATTCACAGCCAAATTCTCACAGAGGTACAGAGAAGCTGGTACCATTCCTTCTGAAACACTTTCAAACAATAGAAAAAAGAGGCTCTGCTCCTCCCTAACTCTTTTCCTGAGGCCTGCATCATCCTGATACCAAAACCTGGAAGAGACACAACAAAAAAAAGAGTATTTCAGGCCGATATCCCTGATGAACACTGATGCGAAAATCCTCAATAAAATACTGGCAAATCGAGTCCATCAAAAAGCTTATCCACCACGTTCAAATTGGCTTCATCTCTGGGATGCAATGCTGGTTCAACATATGTAAATCAATAAACATAATCTATCACATAAACAGAACTAATGACAAAAATACTCACATGATTATCTAAATAGATGTAGAAAAGGCCTTCAGTAAAATTCAACACCGCTTCATGCTTAAAAAGTCTCAATAAACAAGGTATTGATGGAATGTATCTCAAAATAGTAAGAGCTATTTATGACAAACACATAACCAATGTCATACTGAATGGGCAAAAGCTGGAAGCATTCCCTTTGAAAACTGGCACAAGACAAGGATGTCCTTTCTCAGCACTCCTATTCAACATAGTACTGGAAGTTCTGGACAGGGCAATAAGGGAAGAGAAAGTAATAAAAGCTATTCAAATAAGAAGAGAGGAGGGCAAATTGTCTGTGTTTGCAGATGACATGATTGTATATTTAGAAAACCTCATCGTCTCAGCCCAAAATCTCCTTAAGTTGATAAGCAACTTCAGCAAAGTCTTGGGATACAAAATCAAAGTGCAAAAATCACAAACATTCTTATACACCAGTATTAGACAAACAGCCAAATCATGAGTGAACTCCCAGTCACAATTGCTACAAAGATAATAAAATACCTAGGAATACAACTTACAAGGGATATCAAGGACCTTTTCAAGGAGAACTGCAAACCATTGCTCAAGGAAATAAGAGAGGATGCAACCAAATGGAAAAACATTCCATGCTCATGGATAGGAAGAATCAATATCATGAAAATGGCCATACTGCCCAAAGTAATTTATAGATTCAATGCTATCAACATCAAGCTACCATTGACTTTCTTCAGAGAATTAGAAAAAACTACTTTAAATTTCATGTGGAACCAAAAGAGAGCCCATAGAGCTAAGAAAATTCTAAGCAAAAAGAACAAAGCTGGAGGCATCTCGCTACCTGACTTCAAACTATACTACAGGCTACAATAACAAAACAGCATGGTACTGGTACCAAAACATATATATATATACACAAATGGAATAGAACAGAGGCCTCAGAAATAACACCACTCATCTAAAACTATCTGATCTTTGAAAAACCTGACAAAAACAAACAATGGGGAAAGAATTCCCTATTTAACAAATGGTGTTGGGAAAACTGGCTAGCTATATGCAGAAAACTGAAACTGGACCCCTTCCTTACACCTTATACAAAAATTAACTCAAGATGGATTAAAGACTTAAACATAAGATTGAAAACCACAAAATCCCTAGAAGAAAACCTAGGCAATACCATTCAGGACATAGGTATGGGCAAAGATATCATGACTAAAACACCAAAAGCGATGACAACAAAAGTCAAAATTGACAAGTGGGATCTAATTAAATGAAAGAGCTTCTCTTTGTAGTCCACATAAACTAAAACGATATGTATAGACCAGCCAAAATATGATTTTAAACATTTTTAGAGACACAAGATGGATACTAATAACATGGAGCAAGGAAAAACAAACAAACAAAAAACAATTATTTTGTAAATAAATAGTTAATACAATTTAAGAACTCACTGGAAATACTAGACATAAAATAATGGAATAAACTACAAATTAATGAACTCAACTCCAGGATACCCCAGAAGGCATCAAGACAAAAAACAAAGAAAAGAAAGAGATTTAATAATAAGTAAAGTGAGTTGGAAAATATAAATAGAATTGTAAGCATCTTTATATTATGAGTGCCAGAAAGAGAAAAAAAGGAGGGAGATAATATTAAAAGAAGGAAAAAAATGTCATTCCATCACAAGGAGAACTACATTTGTTGGAAATGTGGATCTACCCAACGGAATGAAGATAAATGGAAATGGAAATAATGTATAAATACAAGACTTTTTTTTTTCTTTTCTTACTATGAAGTCTCTTTTTTAAAAGTTTACTGGAAAATGTCTAATTAATTTCAAGTCAAAACCCCTTAGATCAATTTGAGTCACAGGGTACCAACTTGATTTTTGTCCAAAGAAAAGTATAAAAGTATATTACATTGAATGTTGCTGAAGAGTTTCTGTATTTTTATCCTGGTAGGAGACAATGCTCAAGCCAAATGTCATTCCACAGTGAGTGACATTGCTTCCAACTTTGTTTTTCCACAATGCAGCTGAGTACTTCTTTTATGCCTTTCTTCATGGCATTAAAATGGATATTATGCCTGGAGCTTTCAGCCATTTTCTTACAGTGAAGGCCAAGAAAATCACAGAGCTGCTGGCGTTGGCATCACTTAGGCTGGGCAATAGCAGTGCTACTTAAAAATTTGTATTTAATAACAGCAATACTGGGCCTCAGCATTCCAGTATTCAATTTTTTTTATTAATTTGAATTTATTATTCTAGCATCAAAACATTTTACTTTGTTGGTATACTGCTATTTCAGACACTGGCCAAAAGTTTTGTGCACTTTTCTGTTTATTTACTTTTTCTAATCTGTCCTTCTCTTCTTCTTCTCTAATCCCCTCCCTACCCACTTATCTCTGATACCTCACCACAAGCCCTCATAATTTTCTTTACCCCTGACTTCCTTTAACTCCTCTGTCTCCATCCATCTTTAATGCCTTAGAAAGGGCTGAAAGCCTTGCTTCACCCTATTAGTTGTTCCCTTATTTACATCTGATAAAGTTTCTCATAAAGGCAAAGGAAAACTCTATTTTTCATTATGTATACATTTGCATGCATGCAAATTAAAAAATAGAAAATGATCAGTTATAATATATCTAAAGTAACAATGGAGTGGTATTGTGTCTTTATTGAGGAGTATTTAAATTTTTCTCTTCTACTTGGAAAAAAATGCATTAGCTGTGTAAATGTAAAAAAAAAAAAAATCAAAAACAACGTGAATAAAAAGCAAAAATGAGGACCAGTCAAAGAACTGTTGTTTGACTATTCAAAGGGGAGATGAGTGGAGTGAAAGGCTTTCTTGGTTTCTTTCTCCTACTTTCAACAAGGACTATTTCCATCTTCCTCCCTTTTGCTTCTACTTCTAATTCATTTCATCACTATCCCATACCTCTTCATTCTGATTATTTTTCTTACATTCTGTGCCCACAGACAATAGAAACCAGTGGTTAGATCTCTCTCAAGTGAAATTACCAGATGTTCAGCTAGTCCTGGTTATGAGCCCCTTCTCTCTTAATCCTCATTTTGTAATAATTTACTCTTGGGTTCTGGATATAATCCTGTCCTACCCTCTTGGGAATCTAATATCTACTGATAATTATTTCTCTCATTTTTATCTTCCAATTCTTCCTCCTCTTAAAAATTTCTTTTAGGAATTATACTTGTTAAAATCTTTATCTTCTCTAACTTAAATCTATTTCTATTTTTATTTTCTATTTCTCTTTTTTACTACAATCTTCATAAAATAGTTAAGAGTAGTTGTTTATGCCTGTTGTTTTCTTTTCCTCACTGTCCACTTACAGTTTAACACACTCTAATACAACTAACCCTGTTGGTTCACCAAAATGGCAATTGATATGGTCATTGGTCAACTCTATGCCATTAAGTTTCTTGGTCATTTTCAGTCCTAAATATTGATGATGTCTAAACAAGTTTTGAGTGGTCTTTGGCTTTCATCACCTCGTTCTATCCTGATTTCTTCTTAACAATTGCCTTTCTATATTCTCCTCATTTGTTTTTCACTGGTGCATCATCTTACCTTCAGCCTTTTGATACTGTAGAGCCTCGTGATTTTATCCAAAGCATGTTTCTTTTTTTCATTATCTATGTTTTCACAGAGAAATTTCATGCCCAAAGTAATAATTATCATATATATATACACCTCTATATGACCTTCACATTCACATGTCTTGTCCCAGATCTTTATCTCAAAGCATGCTTATTCAGCTGTCCACTAAAGTCACATACTTAGATCAATGGATATCTTATATATAACATGTTTTAAACAGAAATCTGAGTATTAGCATTTCACCCAATTTTTCTTGTTTGTGTTTTTCCTATGTCCTTATTTTTTATTACTGTTTTTACTTTTGGTTTCCAATCCAGATAGATATGAACTTTCTTAACACTCTCCTTCTTCCATTACTCATCAGAATTCAACTGGTCATTAGAACCTGTTCATTTTTGCCTCCTAAACAGCTTGAATTTCACCCAATTTCTCAAAAAGTATTGTAGTGTATTTAATATTATCTATTGTGTCATTCCTTAAACTGTGACATAGAGATGTAAATGATTTTTATATCTGCATTTTCCATTCTTACTCTCAGTCTTCAAAATAAAGCTAGGGGTATAATTTCGATTATCATTATGGAAACCTTAATTCTGACTATGCTCCTACAAATTAAGCCTCTTCAGTGGGCTTATTTTTGAGATTATCAACCTAAACTGTTAACATGTTATGCAATTTCTCACTTACCTGACCTTTACTCATTTTTAATCCCTCATCTAATATCACACTTCTATTTGTCCACTGTGGTCCACACCGTATTTCTTTCTTTTCCTGGAATGGACTACCTTCCCTCCTACAATTGGGCTCTTACATATGTTGTTCTCCTCACCTAGAATAGTGTTTTCTTTTCTTTTCTTTCTTTTTTTTTCCCCCCCTAATTAAAATCTTATTTACTTTTTAGAGAAGAGCAAGTCTTTCACATTCTCTGAAAAGCCTTCTCTGGTGTCTGTGGAGTAAACCAGTTAAACCAGTTCTCACTCCCGTCACACTTTTTTCTTTTTTGCATTTTTTTGCATTTTAACTATTATTTAATTTCTAACTTCCCAATCTAGAATGGTAACGATTATATATTCTTTGCTTGCTTTTGAATTCCTAGTATCCAGCATCGTACTAAATACATGGTAGAAAATCAATAGATAAATGGTGGATGTAATAAAGTGAAACGAATGAAGTAGAGAATAAATGAATCACTCAGTCAATCAACAAACACTAGACTGAACAGAGAATTGTGATGGCGTGGTAATTCCTGTTTCCCATATAATAACATTAAGAAATATATATCAAGTCAAGTACTGTTTATTAACTCAATGGATTTCCACTGGAAAAAGAGGAAAGAATACAGGTAGGCTGTTGCTAGAAAGAAGCATTCAATCATTGAATTAGTGTGTATTAAATATCTTCTGGATTGCAATCACTTTTCTAGATGCTGAGAATAAAAAGGACAAAATTCACACCCCTTGCTCTCAAAACATTAGGAAAAAAATCACAAAACATACATTTGAGTTCAGGGGTGAGTAAAGAGAAGTGCATGCAAGAAAAGGCAACAATAGGAAAAATGCATTTATTTTTATTCTCAGAAAGTATTCATGTCTTTAATAAGATAGAAACTATTTTGAAATTTTCCTTTACTTCAGAGTCATTCTATCTTTTCCGCCTTTGTTATAGCTAAAGTTCTCTGCAAAGAATATTCATTTGAGACATGTTTTAGCTGCTTTCTAGCCATCAGTTTACAGTGTTAAAATCGTGATAATGAATACTCCCCTTCTTATCTCACAAGGTTCAGATAAATAAATACACTTTGAACCTTATGAAAACAAATGTAAATTACTACATTTATGCAAAGTATTATTATTAGTATCTTTGTTCAGCTATAATGCATATAAAATATTTTGGAAACAAGTATAAATTATTGTAGCAATGTTAGATTGTATTATTATTACTTTGTTTAATCTATAGGGCTGTGTCACAGTATGAATACTGATTAAAGCATTTTAAAAAATTGTAATATATTCTTATTTGAATGAAATTTAATTTTAAACCAAGATTTCTAATTACAACATGAAATGTATGTTGGTACTATTGTAGAGAAATGAGAGAACTGAATTATTTGTATGTGAATATATTCCCCATTATATTTTTCTCATGAATTTATGTGTGACCAGAGTAAAATAATGTCAAATTCAGAGTAGAATAACATCAGCTGTGTCCCTGAATCATGAAACTGAATTAATTACTATATATTACATGATACAGGGGAATTATAAAGAACATGAACTAAATCTCAATAAAGCCATTATAAAAATACTAGCATTTATATCAAATAATGAAATAGAATTAATTTTGTGATGCTACATTTGGATAAAATAATTATTTTCCACAGTACAAATAATATAAAAGGAAAGTGTCTTCAAACTTATAAAAAAGGTACAATAAAGGTGAAATGATAATGTTTAATGGGCTAAGGTTGAATGTATAACTGTTGAAATAGAGTAGTTTTTCTTTACAATCTCTGTTATCTTGGTCAAAATAATTGACTAAAAATGTGGATAAACATATGCCCAGAAAAAGCAGCCTAGGTCGTCCATTTTGATTAAATACACAGGATAAAACAAAATGTATGACTGTATGTCATGCTTTCTGATATCAGACTGATGTATTAGATCCTGTACCATGAAGCATAAAGGCTGAAGGAGAGAAACTCCTTTAGAAGCTCAAGTTTTTCTAAGGCTGACAGTTTTCATTCTACTGTTATCTGAATTCTTGGTAAGCCAGTGGAATAACTAAGTTAAAGCATTATAGTAAGAAATATAAGCAATGTTTCTGTCTACTCAAGATAAAACTTAGGAAAAGGACAAATAAAATAAAAATAGAAATTAACATAACACTTGAAATAAAGTTGGTGTCTAAAGAAACAGCCATATTTGGGCAAAGCTTTTAGTTATAATTTCAGACAAAAATATAGTTAGTTTGAGCTATATTTGATGACTATAAATTTCCAGACTTAGAGCTATGGAGTCATATATTTTCTTTTGAGAGTTCCATGACTTTTCCATACAATATTTTCCTGGAAAAGTTATTCTTATCCCTGCTACAACTACATTGTGAAATCATTTTCTTATGAGATCTAAAACACTTAGTTTTTATGATTTGAAGCTGTGAATTACATTATCAAGGAGTTTTGAAATTACCTTTCTTAATTTTAATGAACATATTATTGAAATTAAAACTTTTTCAATGTAGTTTTAAATTAAGAAAGAATAAAAGGTTCCTATTAATTGTATTTTCTAATAGAGGAAATAAATGGTTGTCAGATGATAACATTGTTACTTTCTCCACCTAATAACTAACTCACCACTCATTCACTCTCTATATATTTATTTAAGGTTTTCTATGCTCCAGGCTTGTTGCTAATTGGTAGATATAGGCTTTGTCCTAAATAAGTTCAGAGATAAAAATAAGTCTACATGAGGAAATATTTTTAAAGTCTGTTTAATATAGAAACCAATTAAAAATGTGTCTGAGGACAACTTTATATTTCATACAAAATATCCCAAAATACACAACTGCAAAAATTTCCTAATTAAACTCCAAGCCACAAAAGCCCTGAATAAACTATTGTTATGTGGTCATGAAGAAGAAGAGAAGATATTGTTTAAGAAATATTAATTCATGATATGTTTCTTCTACTAATAGCAATTCTCAATTGGTTACATATAAAAATGACTGTAAATGATTCTGAATACTCAATTGGTGGTAAATGGGTGCACTATTTCATGATCTGTGTAATTCTTATTTTGTATTTCAAATCATTCTGATAATTTTTGTTGCTCTGAACTCTGCTTTTTCTAAAATCATATTACTGGCGAGTACAGTTTCTTTTGATTTGTGTTAGCATGGTATATTGTTCTCAATTACATTTAACCTATTTGTGTCATCATATTTAATGTAATTTTTTGATAGGTAATATAGCTGATGTTTTCATCCCTTGGAAAGCCTCTGCTTTTAATTTTTGAATACCTCCTACTTTTAAAATGATGATTGATATAGCTGATGTCTACCATATTTATAACTACAACCTGATATTTTGTCTTAATATTACATTATGAACATTTTTTCTAAATCAATAAATAAATACAACATTATTCTTCAAGCTTTATAAAGCTTTTGAAAGAGTATTTGTTTAGGTATATTCTATTTTAAAAGAGTAAGTTGTACTGTAATTTGGTAATGTAAATATCTTTTGTCTACACACTTTTACAGTTGCTTATTTCCATAGAAAAAATTTTAAATGCAAAATTATTAGGTCTAAATAAGTATATAATTTTAAAATTTTTTCTTATATGTAAATTATCTTTCAACATTATCATCTGATTTATGTTTCTGATGTCAATATATGGGAATAATTTAATCTCTCCAATTTGCCTACATTTTTAAAATTTTTAAAAATCATATAGAAATGTTCAGTATTTTTATTTAGACCCATTATTTTATTATTCATGCTTTTGCAGTTATAATTTACAATTTTTCTATTGCAAAAATGTGAAAAAATAATGTTTTCTGTTTTTTTAATTTCACTTACCTTTTTATACATTCATTTTTATCAGAAACTTATTTTCATGGAATTTTGGATGTAAGGATTTAGCTTCTATGTTTTATATTTCACAATGTTTTATATATCAAAGTGTTAGTCAGTTGTCTAAACATCAGTGAATTAGTTCTCAACATCTTTCCTCAAATTCCCACTTACTGGTTTATTCATACATTGTCATTGATATAATACAAAGAATATATTCTATTATATAAAACATAAAATAATAAATTATATATGGAAAATAATATGTTCTTGACATCTTAAACTTCGCCATATATTGCTTCAGACTTTTTGCATATGCTGCTGTACTTCTTACTGCATGTTCAGTGTGCACATGTATAAACTGTTTTTTTTTTTCAAAAATGAATTTCTACTCAAAATACTGCTATGTTTCTTGCTTTTTATTCTAAGTCAATATATATGTTAGGTATTATTCTGTGTCAGTACACACTGCAATATTGTATTTTTTAATTAGAAAGGACTAAAAATCATTAAAAATATTAAATTAAGCTTAGAAAACTAAAGAAATAATACCAACTTAAACCTAAAGTTATCAGAAGAGACAGGGGTTAATAAAAATTAGAGAAGAAATTAATAAAAATAAACATAGAAAAGTAATAGGCAAATACACTATTCAAAGTTTAACTCTATACAAATTTTAGTGAAATTGATTAAATCCTAACCAGATAAACCAAAGAGAAAATGAGAAAGATAGAACACAAGTTTTACGTCATGAATGAAAGAGGATACTTCAATATTAATCTCATTTACATTAAATGGAAATGAGGTAACACAAATCACTCTATGCTCTTGTGTTTTATCAATAAAATAATATGGACACTTACATGAAAGACACAAACAAAAATCCCCTAAAAATTAACAGTTATCGGGAATAACACAAGTAGTCTATATCTATTAGATAAGTTAATTTGTAATTAAAACAAACAAAAAACTTCCAAGAAAGGATAATTCAGGCCCAACTGTTTTTTATTCAGTAAATTACACTAAACATTTAAAGATGAAATCATACAAAATATTAACAATACAGAGAACAGAAGAAGAGAGACTACTTCCCAACTCATTTTAAAGGGTTGGCATTATACTTACAGCAAAACCATAGGAAGACATTACAAAGATAAAGAATATAGATAAATAGCTCTCATGAACACAGACACAAAAATCTTTACAAAATGTAATACTGAATTTGTAAATTATTTTACTAATATATGCATTTTTATATGTCCAACATTTTGATTTGACTTTTATATATCCAGCATTCCAATTTAATGCATATCCAGCATTTCAATTTGACTTTTATGTTCAATGAAAATATATTGGAAATTTTACCAAGTTTTTAAAAATTTTACTATCCATATGAGTACAAACTTTTCTTTGCAGACTTAGCATCATTTTAATGCTGTGTGTTAAGTAAAACATGATTCTTAATCCTGTGTAGGACTACATTTCTCACATATGATACATGTATATTACACATATACACACATTTTTGGATAGAATTGTTTCTAGACATATAATTTTGACATAGAAGTGTTTGTCTGTAACTAAGTCAGTGCCACATTCTTTAAGTTACCCTGTCTTCATAAAACTTTTCATAAATTGCTAAAAAAGATTTGCTTGCTTTATATATGTATATTTTCTAAAACACAACTGAAGATTGTCTATTTTCAGAAGCATGGTTGTTAAATTGAAACAATTTTATAAATAAATTGCTAGAGAAATGCCATAGTGAAATACTGAGACTTGTTAACCTAGAACACAGTTTGTTTCCATTCAACTAAGTCTCCTCTTAGGTTTTGCAATATTTATTTTTTTGTTTGTTGTCTTTATCTACTAATTTAATTATTTAAATTATGTAGACATTCAGTATTTTATAACTATTTTATTAGTTACAATGTAATATTTTCTTTAGTATTTTTATTTTGTTACAATAACAATAAGCAAGACATGCTACATTATAAAATAAATATATATTATAAGCATGTATGTTTGTATGAACAAAAGATACACACACCAATATAAATTACAACTTCCTTTTATCCCCTGCTCATGCTCTACCTGAAGTAACTTAAAAAAAAAGTCCTAATGCATCTTCTGCCTCAAATTTTCTTTGCTGATATAAGCATAGATATACACATACATAATATTTTAATTTTGATTAAGATATTATTATATTTATACTCTACATATAATTAATTATATTGCCCACCTGGTTATTGTGAGAAAAAAAACAGTAGTTTCTTCTATTACTGATTATAATTACTGAAGGAATTTTTTTCTTTTCTGATAATACCAAAAGGGATTTTTTAAAGGTAGAAATGAATATAAAATGATATTGCATACATTTTAATGATCCTCAAGGCCACATAAATTGAGAAATAAATGATGGTTATATTGTTAAATTTACTAACATTGGAGATATTCTCTTAATCCTGATATAAACCATGGTAGTTTAGGCCGGGCGCGGTGGCTCAAGCCTGTAATCCCAGCACTTTGGGAGGCCGAGACGGGCGGATCACGAGGTCAGGAGTTCGAGACCATCCTGGCTAACACGGTGAAACCCTGTCTCTACTAAAAAATACAAAAAGCTAGCCGGGCGAGGTGGCTGGCGCCTGTAGTCCCAGCTACTTGGGAGGCTGAGGCAGGAGAATGGCATGAACCCAGGAGGCGGAGCTTGCAGTGAGCTGAGATCCGGCCACTGCACTCCAGCCTGGGCGACAGAGCCAGACTCCCTCTTAAAAAAAAAATTTAAAAAAAATTAAAAAAATAAACCATGGTAGTTTAATCACTTCTTTTATTTTAATTTCAAAATTTAGTATGAATTATTCTTGATTAATTCATTTAAGTTATGCATTTTATTCTGAGTGTATTGTTGGCCACATGTCATAATACTTTTACTGGAATCATTATTTTAGGGATAAATGTAGATTCAAATGCAGTTGTATAAAATAATGCAGTGATATCCTTGGTACTCTTTACTCAATTTCTTGCCATGGTAACATCTTTCAAAACTTTAGTACAAACTAAAACTCTCGTAAATATTACAACCAGTATATTGTGGTATTGATATTGATACAATCCACAAATAGTATTGAGATATTTTCTCAGAATTACTTACACTTTTGTCTGTGTGTGAATATGTCATTTTACCATGCATATGTTCATGAGAAGCTTCCACAATCAGGATCAAACATCATCACGAGAATCCTTCATATTTTCCATTTGTACATTTCCTCACATTTCTTTTCTCCACCTCACTCGTTTCTGATTCCGGACAACCACTACCTTATGCTTAATTTCTAAAATGCTTCATAAGCTAGATCATATTGTGTGTATATTTTGGGTTAGCATTTTGTTCACTCATGATAATTTCCTGGAGAGTCATTCAAGTTGTTGCATCTATCAATAGTTGATTTAACCAAAAACTGTATACAGATGACAAAAAGCATGAGAAGAGAATATAACGTTATTAACAATGAAGGGAATGCAAATTAAAACCACAATGAGATATCACTCCACAACTACCAGAAAAGATGATTAAACAATAGTGAGAACCCCAAACATAACTTCCAAAATATTTTTCTAGTTATTTCTTTACAGCATCTTTGTTGAGATTAAAAGAACATGCAGAAAAGTTCACTTATTTAAGTAAATACACACACACACATATATACATACATGCATATGTATATATCTCCATGAAACCAACAACCCCAAAGCTATTTTGAACAAATTCACCACTTCTAGAAGTTGGTTGCCTCATATCCATTTATAATCCTCTACTGCTGTCCCTTCTTGTGCTCTTTTTGACACCTGAAAACCACTGACCTGCTTCCTTTATTCCTATTTATTCAACATCCTGAATTTTATCGAATGCAGGAAAAGCAATATTAAGAGGATATTTCACAGAGATAAACATCTACATTAAAAAAAAGATTTCAGATAAATAATCTACCTTTACACCTCAAGGAGCTAGAAAAAGAACAAATTAAGCTGAAGGTTAGAGGGGTGTAAGTAACAAATATTAGAACAGAAATAAACAAAATGGAAAATAGAGAAACAATAAAAAATGTAAAGAAAAGTAAGAGTTGGTTTATCAAATGATAAACAAATTTGACAAAACTTTACCTATAGTAAGAAAAAAAGAGAGAAGTCTCAAATAAATAAAATGAGAAATGACAGAAGAGAAATTACAACAGATGCTAGAGAAATAAAAAGGATCACCAGAGACCATTATGAACAATTACACGCCAATCAACTGGATAACTTCGAAGAAACAGACACATTTCTAGAGATGCTGTAACTAAGATATTAAGAAAGAGTTTTAACAGAACTACAACTAGTATGGCAATGAATCATTAAATAAAAACCTTTCAGTGAAGAAAGGCCCAGGACTGGATAGCTTCCCTGTTACATTCTACCAACCATTTAAGGAAGAATTGGGCTGGGCATGGGCATGGTGGCTCACACCTGTAATCCCAGTGCTTTGGGAGGATGAGGTGAGAGGACTGCTTGAAGGCAGGAGTTTGAGAACAACCTGGGCAACAAAGTGGGCCCTTGTCTCTACAAAAAAAAAAATTTTTTTAAATAGATGGGTGTGGTGGTGAATGTCTGTAGTCCTACTTACTTAGAATCATGAGGTGAGAGGATGGCTCGAGTCTAGGGGTTTGAGGCTGCAGTGAGCTATGATCGTATCACTGCACTCCAGCTTGAGTGACAGAGGAAGCCCCTCTCTCTGAAAAGAACAAAAATAAAATAATGCCACTTCTCAAACTCTTTCAAGAAATTGAAGATGAGGGAAGACTTCCAAATACAAACTCATTCATAAGTCCAGCATTATTTTGGTAGCAAAGCTAAACACAACATAAGAAAAAAAACTATAGGCCAATGTCTCTGGTAGATATGGAGCCAAAAGTCCTTAAGAAATACTAGCAAATCAAATCCAACAGCACATGCAAAGGATCATACGACTTAAATAAGTGTTATTTACCCCTGGGGATGCAAAGATAATTCAATATAGTAATATATATATATATATTTATTACACTACAGTAATAAAATAAAGGATAAAAATCACATGTTCATCTCAATATATGTAGAACAAGCATTTGTCAAAATTCAACACTCTTTCATGATAAAAAAAATTTCAACAAACTAGGAATAGAAGAAAAGGATATCAATGCAATAAAGACTGTATGTGAAAAACCCACAGCTAGCATCTTAACAGTGAAAAACTGAACGCTTTTCTTCTAAGATGAGGAACAAGGAAAGGATGCCCACTATTACCATTGATATTTAACATAGTACTGGAAGTTCTATCGAGAACAAAAAATAAATAAATAAAAACATCCTAATTGAAAAGGAAGATATAAGACTGTCCCTGTCTGCAGGTGACATGATCTTTTAGAAAACCCTAACAATTCCATGAAAAATCTTAGAATTAACAAACAAACTTTTAGTGAAGTTTCAAGATACAAAATAAATACACAAACTCAGTTATGTTTCTAAACACTAACAACGAACTATCTGAAAAGGAAATTAGGAAACAATCCTGTGTACAATAGCACCAAAAAGAATAAAATACTTAATGAACAACTCAGGAGGTGAAAGACTTGTATTCTGGAAACTACAAAGCATTGAATAAACCACGGATCTATTTTCTGACACTATAGATTAACTTGCAATATATAGAGTTTAATGTAAATGATAAAATGTGTAACTATCTTTCTGTAGTTTCATTTGATAAAATTATTTGAGATTCATTCTTGTTGTTATGTGTATGAATAGCTCAATCGGTTATACTGCTGAATATACATTCACCTGATGATTGACTTTTCCACTCTTTCCAGTTTTGAGCTTGGGACTTTTGTGTACAAGTCGTTCTGTAGACTTTTGATTTGCTTATTTTTTTTCCTTGGGTAAATATCTAGCAGTTGAACAGCTAAATTATATGGTAGGTGTATGTTCAACTTTTTATGAACTTATCAGGCTCTTTTTCAAAATAGCCAAATATATTCACACAATTAATATATGAGGATTTCAGCTCCTCCACATCCTGAGCAACACTTGGTATGGTCAGTTCTTTCCATTTTAGCCACTGGCAATAATTGTATAGTAGTATCTAATTTTTAATTTTTATTTCTCTCATTATAAATGATATTGGACATCTTTATGTGCTGATTAGCTGCTCATATATTTTCACTGGTGAAATTCTATCTGAAAATTTTTGCCTATAATTTGAGGATTCACTCTCTCGTTACTAAGTTTTTAATGTTTTTAAACGTGTTTCGAATTCAAACTTTTTATCAGGTATGTTACTTTTATATATTATATTGCAGTCCGTAATTTGTTCTTCATTCTCTGAATAGTGCCTTTCAAATGCCACAACATTTTAAGTTTTATGAAGTCCAAAATATCATTTTTTTAATGTTTCATGCTTTTGGTGTCACACCTAAGACACCTTTGCCTAAGTAAAGTTACAAATATTTTTCTGATATTTTTCAGGAGTTTATAATACTTGGTGTTACATTTAGACTATTATGTATGTTAACTAATTAGTTCAGTTTAACATGGTATAAGAATAAATTAAAATTACTACTTTTTTGTATATGAATATACAAATATACAATCATTTCAACCCCATTTGTTAAAATGATTGTATTTCTTTCTTTTTACCATGAGAAAAAATTAACTATTCATATACTCCTGGGTCTATTTCATGACTCTCTTTCTTGTTTCTTTGATCTATTGGTCTATCTGGAAAACAATAATATATTTTTTGATTAGTGGATGATCACAGACCTATAGAGTGAACACATTAATTTTGGTGTTTAAGTACCTAAGTACATATATAATTTAAACTACTGTTTTATAATAACTTCCCTATCAGACTTTACTTAGAGTTGTGTATACTTGGAATTTCTTTTTCCATTATAAAGTGAGCTACATGTATTTGCTATGTCTGACTCACTTCACTGTTACCTAACCAAGTTTATTGCTTGCTTATCTTTGACCCAACTAAACGCTTACTTATGCCAGGAGAATGCAGTTACCAAGTCAGAAGTACGGCTTCTAAAATACTCAAGTATCTAGGAGAAAATAAGTAGAAATTTAAATATATTTTGCTATGGCAAGTTATATTTTTCACCCAAAACTGCAAACAGCAGAATATGAGTGTAAACAGATTTGATAACATATTTTTCCTATTATAAAATTTACAAATAATACATAGCCAGCATAAATATTTTTGGCCTCCCCAAATGAATTATTAGAAATATAAGGGACATTGAGAGAAAGTCCGTAATAATAGGATAAGTTAACAAATATATCATTTCCTCTTCACTTATAACAACAGGATGTTATTGAAAAGTATACAACTTAACAAAATGCTAGAACCTTGAAGGAATGAGCCACAGTAACCAAGATAACTGCAACTATTGAAACAAAGATGGAGAGTAAGTAAAATAATCTAAAGGCATAAGCTAGAGGGCTTACCATGGAGGCAGGGACAATGGCCTGTAAGTGCTAATGAGAAGTAAAAAGAGCACCTTCCCTAATAACATAGGTCCAGTGTTAGTACTATGTGGGAGACAAACTAGTCACCTCTTGAGAAGGTTGCAAGGAAGAAGCTTGCTTGAGGACAGGCAGTTTTAACTAAGACAATCAGGTAAGAATGATACAGAGCAAGATCAAGGGTAGGCAAGTGATGGACTATGAGTTCCAGGTTGGAAGCCTTAGAAAGAAAGAGGAGAATATAGGATCAGAATAGAATATTGTTGACTCGTCTGTATCAAATTTTCTGACTCATAACTGCCACTTTTATGTGAAAATTCATGTTTTTCTTTTGAGAATGTTTTCTTTCATCTGAAATACTTTTACATTTGTTTTCTCTGTTCTCTTCTTCAAAAAAAAATTACTGAAGATGGCCGAATAGGAACAGCTGCAGTCTCCAACTCCCAGCGCGAAGGACACAGAAGACCGGTGATTTCTGCATTTTGAACT